>NC_044032.1:426599660-426905972 GCF_901765095.1 Microcaecilia unicolor
ATGAAAATGGTCTCTACTGGTGAGCGATTCCTGATGGAACACTTGCATTCAAACAAGCCGAAACTACAGGAGGTAAAACATCGAAGGACCTCCTTTGCTGCAATATGGATGGGAGTGAGAAGTTAGAACCACTCGTCATTGGAAAGAGCAAACAGCCCCGTTGCTTCAAGAATGTTAAGCAACTTCCTGTGTCATACGAGGCTAACGCAAATTCATGGATGACTGGGGAAATTTGGAAGCAGTGGCTAAAGAAGTTAGACACTAGAATGTGGGCACAAAAGCGTCAGATTTTGTTGATTTGTAATAATTGTGCTGCACACAGTGATGATGTCAGGCTGTCTAACGTCAAGGTGGTCTTTCTGCCATCAAACACTACCTCTCTGATCCAACCTATGGATGAGGGCATAATAGCTCATTTCAAACAACATTATCGGGCTCTTGTGGTACGTCGTCTGATGAGCGTTATGGATGACCAGACTGGCAAGGATAAACGTGCTGTTCAACTGACTCATAATCTATCACTGTTGGATTCCCTACGTATGCAGAAAAGAGCCTGGAATCATGTTACACAGGCAACCATTGTGAACTGCTACAAGTGGGCAAGTTTTGTTAGGGATGTGGAGAGGGACGAAACAGATGCAGCTGTTGCAAACGCATCAGATGAACAGGCTATTGACATCCCAGCCGGTGTTACTGAAGAGGAGTTTCATCACTACGTAGCTGTTGATTACGATCTACAAACAGCTGACGACAGCACTGATGTCCAGATATGCGCCTTGTAAGGAATATGCTGAAAGGAAGAGGGACCCCAGCTACCCACCGGAGAAAAGAGAGCCGGAGGGTAGGAGGGAAGACCCTAGGGATGCTCAGGTTTTGCCCAAAAGGGACATACAAATGGGAAACTACAACTCCCAGAAGGCCACAGGAGAGCTCCGGGGGAGGAGAAGTAGGGTGCAGAACCAAGGAGCTCCAGAAGAGGGCCGCCAGGGAAAAGGAAAAGCTGATTCTCCCACCTGGTGGAGGAGGTGGTGGAACCGGTGGCAGGGGAAGGAAAAGCAGCCTAGCAGAGTTAATGAAGAAAAGTGTAATCAGGTGGAAAAGGGGTGGGGGGAGGAGAAAATGGACTGGGCTCCTGAAGGAGAGGGGGAGAATGAACCAGAGGCGATGGAGCAAGAGGAGGCTGAGCTGGTCTTAGACGAACCCATGGAGCTCTTGGCTATGGCTCAGCCAGCACTGGAGGTATAGGGGGGAAGGCCTGGGTCAATGCGGGAGGAGGTCAGGAGAATAGAGACTGACCCAGAGGGTGGGACCCAAGGCTTTGAGCCCGCGCAAAGCCTAGCTCTATTGAACTGTGCTGAGAGAAGCCTGGCTGTAATTGGACTGTGTTAGAAACAGCCTGACTTTATTGAGCTGTGTTGAGAGAAGTCTGGCTGTACTTGGACTGTGTTTGAAACAGCCTAGCTCCATTGAACTGTGCTGAGAGAAGTCTGGCTGTAATTGGACTGTGTTAAAAACAGCCTGACTTTATTGTGCTGAGAGAAGCCTGGCTGTACTTGGACTGTGTTTGAAACAGCCTAGCTCCATTGAACTGTGCTGAGAGAAGCCTGGCTGTAATTGGACTGTGTTAGAAACAGCCTGACTTTATTGAGCTGTGCTGAGAGAAGCCTGGCTGTACTAGGACTGTGTTTAAAACAGCCGAGGAGCTGTTGAAGAAAAGGGGGTTGGGTTGCAAATCCCAAAAACAGGCCCAAGAAAGAAGAAGAAACACATAAAGAGGAAAACTGAGAGCTCGGTGCTGGTGGTGAGGAGGCTTCACGGACTTAGCCAGTAGGAGCCTTGTTTACAGCCTACACGCAGGCAACGGCTGATGATGAAACAGATGATGAAATGAGCAGCGAGGCACATGCTGACAAAATTCAACAACCTCCTGTCACTTTTGCAAGAGCGCTGGAGAGTCTCAACACCATGCGGGCCTATCTGGAGGCCACTGGATGTCAGTGCTATGACAGCTTTTACCGTCTGGCAGACGTAGTCTATGGAACTCACAAACACAAGAGTGTACAGAGGACTATGACTAATTACTTCAAGAAAGCCTAATGTCAGTTAACGGAGACTGTATAACGTCAGTTAATGGAGACTGTATACTCTACGTATAATAAACAGTAATGTACATATGTTTATCAGATGTCAAGCTTCTTTGGGTCACAATGGTTAAGTGCACGCTCCGGTTATATGGTTCTACATTTTGTAAAGTATACCTGTAAGACTTAAACTCAACCTTGCTTAACCCCAGGGGAACAGCCAAGTTATACTTGCTATACCACCTTCGCTAACTAGCAGATCAAAGCAATTTATAATCTAAAAAATTATTTTTTTATGTATTTATTTATTTGTGATGTCCCACATAATCCCAACCAAGCTTGGGTTCAATGTGGCTAACAATAAACACTAACCCCCCCCCCCCCCCCATTTATAAAGCCGAGAGGCAATGCCGACACAGCCCATTCAAAAAGAATGGGCTGTGTCGGCAGTATCGCACGTCCAACCACTAGTGCAGCTTTGTAAACAAGGGCATAAATGATACATATCAAGAAATAATACATGAGAAGAGAGTAATACTAACTATAAACAATGGCTCAGAAAAGGAACTAAAACAATTTGACAAGAGAAGATACCATGCACACAAGACAGCCAATCAGAAAAGAAAAGTGAGGAAGAGCTAGAACAGGAGAAATTCCGAGTGAAAAAAGAGAAAGCGAGGAAAGTAAGCGAAACAAGAAAGAAAAGAAGGAGAATGAAGAAGGCCATCACTCAGCAATTCAGGACAACAATCCACCTAGGCAGGGTTAAACGCAAGCTGGAAGAGCCAAGTCTTCAAGGCAGCTTTAAATGTTTTTAAATAAATATAGAAGTATGGATAAGATCGCTCCCTTGCATTTTAGGGATGGACTGTTGTTTGCAAGGAAATGCCATTCATTGATATTAGTGCACATCGGGCCCTTTTAGTAAAAGGTTGCTGCGGGGCAACCCAGAACTACCGCTAGCCCAAAGTTCCACCATTTCCGGTGCTAGCGGAAATATTTTAAAAATATTTCCGCAGAGGGTTACTCGGCAGTAATCGGGCATTGTTGCATGCTGCCCGGTTACCACTGGTTTAGCGTGGGAGCCCTTACCGCTACCTCAATGGGTGGCAGTAAGTTCTCACCCCCCCAAAATGGCTGCCCAGCAAGTGCAAACTTTCTGCATGGCCATTTCTTTTTGTTTTTTTGGCCTTTTTACCTGTTTTGATAATAGAGTCCCTGGCACATGGCAAAAACAGCTTCCGCTGCTAGCACAGGGCCCCTTTTAGCGCAGCTTAGTAAAAGGGTCCAATTCTTCTTAAAGAAGAATTCACAATTTAGCGCCTAACTTTGCTCATGAGTGTTTACGCCATGTCAAAGGCTGGTGGTGTAAATGCTTGCGTCTAGCTGCTGTCAGGTATATGTATTCTATAACCTTAACACATATACCCCGACCCACCCATGCATCTCCTATGTCCACACCAGGGCTGCCGAGAGAGGGGGACAGGGGGGACAAAATTCCCTGGTTCCGGGCCTCTGGGGGGGGGGGGGCCCGGCGCCGCCGCTGCAGTCCGGCCCGCCCGCCCTCCGTCGCTCCCTGGCATTGAATTTAAGCGCCTCACCTTCAAAAGTGCAGCAAGTAGAGGCAGACCACTCCTTCTTTCCGTGTCCCACCCTCACCTGACGTAACTTCCGCGAGGGCGGGACACAGAAGTAAGGAGTGGTCTGCCGCTGCTTGCTGTGCTTTCGAAGGTGAGGCGCTTAAAGTCAGTGCAGAGGGCCCGGGGGTGGAGAGGGGGCCCGGCGACCTGGGGTGTGGGGGGGCCCCGGGGGCGGCCTTGTCCCGGGCCTGGCCCAGTCTCTTGGCGGCCCTGGTCCACACCCCCTATAAGCTGCACACTAAGGGGCCCTTTTACTAAGTCGCGCTCAAAAGTGGCTTGTGCTGGTGTACGCATGTGTTTTGGACGCATACTGGTCCATTTCCTAAAAGGGATTTTTTTTTTTATTTAAATCATTTATTTATAATTTTTCATTTTACAAGGGTCACTTGCAAACAGTAATATGGAGATGATTGCACATTAATACAATATAAGAAGAAAACAATCCCAACTAGATATATGGATTATATACAATCTTTCTCTTTCTTAGACCACAAAGTGAAGAAAAATAGGGAGAGTGAAATAAAACAAGGAGATCAATTAAATAGTAAACAGAAAAAGAAAACATGGTATTAACCTGATTATTCCCAGATATTACTCATCTAATACATTATTCCACATTGATCATCTGGTTGGCTTCCTCAAGACCAAATACGGCGTATAGTCAATTCATTTCATTGAGAACATATTGTCCAGGTTTTAGTTAGAAATAATACATCTGATTACATTCTCTCTCTTTTAAAAACCAGAAATTATTTAACCATACATATACTCAAGTCTCTAATTCAATTCCCACTGATTAAAGCAATCCCAGTTTTCACAGGCTTCACTCCTTTCGAAGTAATAATTAAGGAAATATTTCTGAGGAAAACTTTAGGAGTTATACCTGGAACTCTGGGAAAAACAATAATCTCAACATTAATCATCCACAAAAACATCCACCTTATTATTCAAAGTTTCTGGTCCATTATCATTTTCAAGATCATAACCACTTCTTGCTTGTACAGAACTTCATCTGTCATATCAATTTTTTCACTCTCAGAGGGTTCAGTCAAATTGTCCATGCAACTCTCCAATAAGATCATATCTGAAATAAAGTTATTTACTACCGCCGTTAGGTCCCGAAGTGCATTCCAGATGGTATTCAATGTAACCTCCACGGAAGCCAAAAACTCCAAGATGATTTCTCTTGAGGTGTTTAGGAGTGGTTCCACTGATTCGGGTTCTGTTGTAAACGTCCTCCATTTCAGCATATGCCTCTAACTCACTCCTCCACTCCTTTGGACATGGTGGTTAAATAATTCGGGAGCGATGGAGTTGTTTTCCAGGTCCAAGAGCGTCGACGCTCTTTCGCCGGCGCTAATCAAAGGACTCGCCAACCCTTTCATCTGTGGGCAGTTCAATGTGCAGCGGTCCCGCACTTGCTGCTCAGGGGACAAAACGCTGGCCATCAGCGGCTGACCGCCGGTTGTTCCCTTCCTCTCAGTTAAGGAAAATGCAATTGCAGAGAGGAAATTTACATAAAGAAGACAGAACCTCAGAGGGCAGCTTGGCCTTTGGGCATACGAACTCCAGGTCACCATCTCACCACTCTCCCAGTTTGGGACACTCTTTGTCTGGTTTCTCCTCAGAGGCCTGTCTGATATGGGTAGCCCTTCAGCATAGCCCTCTGAATCATTGAAACATGGAAGCCCCTCCACCACTACAAGGTGGTGTCCCTTCGGAGGGGAAAGGGATTTTCTTTTAATGCGATGGAAAATGGACATGCAGTGAAATGAAAACCAGCAAGCGTCCACTTTTGGCTTGAGACCTTAACGCCACCCATTGACTTAGCATCAAGGTCTGATGCGATAACCGGGCAGTAAGCATGCATGTGCCAACTGCTGATTACTGCCGGGTAAAGGCCCTGCGGTAGAAAATAGAAAAGTTTTTCTACTGTGTGTTTTGGGCACATGCCAAAAATGGAATTAATGCCCGGGGTACATGATAGCCGGGTGGTAATGCCAATTTGACGCACGTTGCCCACACGTTGGCAGCTACGAAATTAGTAAACAGTCTTGAATGCAAAAATTATAGGGACAGGCTTATGAACCTCAACATGTATATGCTGGAAGAGAGGAGGGAGAGAGGATACATGATAGAAACGTTTAAATATCTCAAGGGCATTTATGTATAGGAAGAGAGCCTTTTTCAAATGAAGGAGAGCTCTGAAATGAGGGAGCATACGACAAAGTTAAGAGGGAATAGGCTTAGGAGTAACCTAAGGAAGTATTATTTCACAGAAAGGGTGGTGGAGGGGTGGAATAGCCTTCCAGTGGATGTGGTGGAGTCGAGGACTGTTCCAGAATTTAAAAAGGAATGGGATAAGCATGTGGGATCGCTTAGGAATAGGTAGAATTGGGGGTTACAGAGGATGGGCAGACTGGATGGATCATATGGCCTTCATCTGCTGTCATGTTTCTATGTAGGCGCCTATGCACCTTTGTAAAAGGCCTCTAAAGGAATTACACACTGATCCCCAGATTCTATATATATCACCCTGACTTGTGCGCCCCAATTTGTGCATGAACCCAAGATATGCGCACAAATTAATTGAGTAATGAACCCTTGCTGACAACCAATTATTGAAGTTAATTTGTGCGTGCCTCTCATAGGAGCCAACTTTTCAAAATTATTGGGAGTGCCAGGCCCAATGGGAAAAAAACATTCTTGGACACATACAAGGAATTTTCTCAATATTGGGGGTGCTCAAGCACTCACAGAGCCAGCTCCTATGGTGCCTCTGGCTGTGTGCTCTTGTAGAAAGCATGGCATCTAACTCTAATAGCACTTAACTTAAAGGGGATGTGGCCATGGGCAATAGGGGCATTCTGAAAAGTTGCGTGCATAGTTATAGAATGCTGCCTCTGTGCGCCTAACTTGGGCTCCAACATTTACTCCAGATTTCGGCAGACTTAAGTCTGGTGCCTAAAGTTAGGTGTGGGAATCGCACCCTTTGTAGAATTGCACTTGGAACCAATTTTTTTTTCTGGCACCTGATTTTGAGCACCATATACAGAATTCTTCCCTAAGGCTACAGAATTACAAGAAACTGCAAATCAGTGGCAATTAGCCCCAATTAACTCCAATTATAGCCTATTATTGGTAATTAGTGCCAATCAGTGCCTAATTTAACATGCATCACTGCCATTATTTTATAACCTATGTGCACAAGATTATAGAATTAGGGAGTATGTCTCTTCTTACATAGTGTGCACTCATTAAGAAAGATGCACCCTCTTTATACATAGTGCAAAGACTGCACATTCTTGACGACATTTGATCTGCATGAAAAAAAATGGTACAAAAGTTTTGGAGCTGCCCATCCTTACTGTTTATACTTTTATACTGTACATGGCAGGCAAATTTTATAAAATGTTCTGTGTAAAAGCTGGATTTAAAAGCCTTTATAAAATTACCTCCTTAAATCTTGTGTATGTCACTTTCCAGTCCTTGTTTGAATGACCTTGTTCTGTTCTACATACACATCACTGACCGTGTTAAGTAAAATGTAATAAACCAAATGACAATGCATTATTCAGCAGTGTATTGTCACACTTCTGCATGGTCACCTTCTCATAATTGAAAAGTGGAAGGCAGATGCAGAATGGATCAGGCAAGGTAAACCAAAAAGTTCTATAGTTAAACCACTGCTTAAACATATTTCTTCAACAGACTTATCTGATGTCATAAAAACTGTAACCTTCATGGTCTATCACCCCACAACGGGGCCTGTGCGCTCTTTGGGGAGACCTGGGTTATGTAGTTCAGGGGAGTAATTATCTTATGTAGAGCCACCATCCTGGGGTTGGGCCCTGCAAAGACTAGGAGGCTGTTGGTCTCTGGGATTGCCCACTCCATTTGCCTCTACTTCCTCAAAGATACAATTCAGTCCTGGTTTTGTTCTGAACCACTAAAAATGTATTAAAGTCTTTAAATAGTTGAAACAGTAGACATTGATATGATGCAGATTACAAAATTATTACAAATCATGGTCCAATTTACCATGGTCTCCACCTCTAGGTGGCAAAATCCTCCTCTCCAAATCACGGTTCTCTCTAAGCTGCACACCTTCTGGTAAGAGGCCCCGACACCTACTCCATCCTCCACTGCTGATACTTTCTCAAAGCAGCAGCAGCGGCGGCAGCGGCGGCAGCAAATCAAAACACAAACATCATGGGGTTGCACTGTACATACCCTTGGCTGCTGGTCCCTCCCCCCTCCGACATCACGTCTTGTTCCAGGGCAGAGCTGGCAGCCCCGGGTATGTAAAGTGCGACCCCACAATGTTTGTTTTTCATTTTGCCGCTGCTGCTGGTTTGGGGAAGCAGCAGTGGGGGTGTCGGGGAAGGAGGCAGACGCTGGATGGAAATGGAGGGTGACAGAGGGGCACACCCTGGATGGAAGTGGGGAGGAGAGATTTCAGCAATAATATGGCGCAGCTTTTTTGACTCCATCAACAAAGATCAGTTTGTCCTTATCTAGATTACGCTGCTTTACATACTCTCTTTCATGCTTTCATTGCTTCTATTACTATGCAGTATGTGCAGGAATTTCAAAGTACGAATTGAAAAGACTATAGACATTAGAGAGCACAGCACCTATGTACTCTGTCATGAAAAATGCAGAGATCATCACTCCTTTGCTGCTTCATCTTCATTGGTTCCCAATAGAATTTAGAATTAAATTCAAGATTCTCACTTTAACATTTAAAGCTCTTCATACAGGAATCCCCGACTATTTGGCATCTCTTACAATTAACCTATGTGCCTACCAGTTTCCTCTGTTCTATAAACGATCAGAGACTGGTTCTCCCGAGCCCATCCAGAGCACAGTGGGAATCTACAAGGTGCAGCATGTTCTTGTTTCTGGCACTTGCACTGTGAGATTCTTTACTGTTATCACTGCGTGCTGAAAGCAGTTATTTATTTATTTGTAGCATTTCAGATCCAAACTTAGGACTTATTTTTTTGGGATAGCATTTGAATTGACAAATTACTAGGTTGTGGTCACTTCCACTCTTTTTTCTTTCTTGCTGATCTGCTGTTAGTGATCTGTAACCTGTCTTTAAAATCCTCCGTAGTGCCTAAAAATTGGAGGGTGGCCAATGTAATGCTGATTTTAAAAATGGGCTCCAGGGGTGATCCGGGAAAGTACAAACTGAAAAGCCAGTGATAGGCAAAATAGAGGAAACTATTATAAAGAATAAAATTAACGAACATACAGATAAACATGGTTTAATGGGACAGAATTAGCATGGGTTCAGCCAAGGGAAGTCTTGCCTCACCTATTTGCTTCATTTCTTTGAAGGCGTGAATAAACATGTGGATAAAGGTGAGTCGGTTGATAGAGAGGGACATAATCAAACGGAAACGCCTATCTCCATGGGCGTTTATATCCAAGAACGGGTCCGTGAAGGGGCGGGCCGAACCGTATTTTTGAAAAAATGGACGTTTTTGAGCTGGGCGTTTGTTTTTTTTTTAGCGATAATGGAAACTAAAAATGCCCAGCTCAAAAACGTCCTAATCCAAGCCATTTGGTCGTGGGAGGGGCCACGATTCGTAGTACACTCGCCTCCCTGATATGCCAGGACACCAACTGGGCACCCTACGTCAGTGCGGTGGACTTCAGAAAAAGCTCCCACATGCATAGCTCCCTTACCAAGGGTGCTGAACACCCTCCCGCCCCAAACTCACAAATGTACAACACTACCATAGCTCTTAGGGGTGAAGGGGGCACCTACATGTGGGTACAGTGGGTTTTGGAGGCCTCCCATTTACCAGCACAAGTGTTACAGGTGGGGGGGAGATGGGCCTGGGGCCACCTGGCTGAAGTGCACTGCGGTACCCACTGAAAGTGCTCCAGGGACCTGCATACACGCAGGCCTATAGGACTGGTTGCTGCTATATAACCTTGGCACACCAGTTGACACCTGAAGACTAATCTCTACGAAAACGTTCTTTATTGGAATAACCGCCTTTACTCACAGTTAACTGCAGATCAGAGGTTGTGCCCCACTGGCAACGAGTCTCCCTGGTACTGAGATGAGCAGTAGGTCAGAACTGGCAGAATGCTGTACAATGCCCTCATTCAGCCACATTCAAGGGAAGAACTAAGTTGTCTAACGTGGCTAACACAGGAAAGGGAACTAAAACTGACTTACAAAAATGGCCACTACCGCATGGACTGCAACAGGAAACACAACAGGGCACACTCTGACCTAGTAGGCAGGGGGGAAAGCACCATGGGAGAAGAGCCTACCAACTACCAACATTGTGAGACTGTAACACAAGCTAATGAAATCACGAAGCCCAATACCCTACACCCACCACAATGCAATGCTGATGTGACCCTGTACTGCACCCGAGAGCCACATCTGACCCAGGGAAAGGCTGTGACAGGATCGAACACATTCTGCTGTCATGGAGGTGGGTATGGCATTTGAGGCTGGGAAAAAAGTTTTTAAAGTGGGTTTTTTTTTTGGTGGGAGGGGGTTAGTGACCACTGGGGGAGTCTGGGGAGGTCATCCCTGATTCCCTCCAGTGGTCATCTGGGCAGTTGGGGCACTTTTTTGGGACTTGTTCGTGGAAAAAAAGGGTCCAAAAAAAGTGACCCAAAATCATGGTAAAAACGCCTTTTTTTTCGATTATCAGCTAAAGATGTCCATCTCTCCTCGGCTGATAACCACGCCCCAGTTCCGCCTCCACCACACCTCCGACACGCCCCCATCAACTATATTCGTTTCCGCGATGGAGTGCAGTTGGAAATGCCCAAAATCGGCTTTCGATTATACCGATTTGGGCGCCTTTGCAAGACAAACGTCTATCTCCCGGTTTAGGTTCCCAGCTTACTTGTATTCCTCTAAAGAATTTGAGGGTTTCCTGCAGAAAAAGTGGGAGGACTATTTAGTGAATAACCAGATTCATCGGGAAGACCCAGTCTTGTTCTGGTCGGCTGCCAAGGCCGTCCTCAGAGGCGACATTATAGCCTATGTTAGCGCCCGCAATAAACAAATATCACAAGGGATAGTAAATCTAGAAAAGAATTTAAGGGCAGCGAGGAAGAACTACGCCAGAACCCCAACCCAGGTGACATATGAGCTGTTGGTGTCCACCAGGACGGCCTTGAACAGTCTACTACACGAGCGTTTAACCCGATCCCTTATATACAGGAAATATAAACTGCATAAATTTGGAGATAAGGCGGGCGGGATGCTGGCCAGACTGGTAAAGGGGTCACGGAAATCTCATTTTATTACTGCTATACGAAAACCCACAGGAGAGATATCAAATAATATGGAAGAAATAGCACAAGCCTTTCAAGGCCACTTTGCCACATTATATGGGGGGAGCAAGGAGGCGGAGAAGACTGGGGGAGGAATTCGGCAGTACCTACAGGAACGGAGGCTGGAGACAATTCCGGCAGACCGTCTGGCGCCGCTAGATAGCCCAATAATGGGTAAAGAATTGCAGAAAGCTGTCAGCGCGCTGAAGTTACACTCGGCGCCGGGGCCGGATGGTCTGTCGGGAGAGTTTTATAAACTGCTGAAAATACAGTGAGCCCCCTAACTGAATATCTTAACGCCGTGGTGGAGGAGGGTTGCTTCCCGAGGCATGCTAATCTGGCGACAATCAGTTTGATACCTAAAAAAGATAGAGACCCATTACAGCCCGGTTCCTACAGGCCCATTTCCCTCATCAACGTGGAGGTCAAGCTGTTGTCCCGTATACTCGCAGATAGACTGGCGCCCCTGATGCCAATCCTCATTAAAGAGGATCAGGTGGGGTTTGTGCGGGGACGTCAGTCGGTCCTTAACGTTAGGAAGCTAATAATGGCTATGCTTTCGGAGGAGGTCCCTGGCGTTGGTAGGATGGTGGTGAGCCTGGACGCTGAGCGCGCCTTTGACCAAGTGGATTGGGCATTTATGTTTGAAACGTTGAGACAGGTGGGTCTGACGGGGTGGGCTCTACAGGCAATAGAAACATTATACTCCCAGCCACGGGCCACGGTGCGGGTGAATGGGATTCAAACAGCAGCTTTCGAGATAGGAAGAGGTACGCGACAGGGATGCCCCCTTTCCCCATTACTCTTCCTGTTAACCCTAAAACCCTTGTTAGCCGAAATTCGTGCACGCAGCGACATTAGGGTTATACTGGTACAGGGGGTAGAACTTAAGGTCCTAGCGTATGCGGACGATGTCCTGTTGCTGTTGCGTGACCCCCAGACCTCCCTAGGTAACCTCTTGCACGCCATTGACACGTACGGCAAGCTGTCTGGATACACTTTGAACCAGACAAAGTCCCTAGCCTTGCCGTTGAATGATGCAGTCAGAGATACTTGGAGGGGCCATCTCCCGTTGCAATGGGCGAATCAACAACTGTGTTATTTAGGAGTACAGATTCCAATAGAGATGGAGACATTGTAAGACAGGAACGTGAGACCATTATTAAATACCACGAAGCGGTTATTACAGCTTTGGAGTTCCTGTCCACTCTCACTAACAGGCCGGGTGGGGCTGGTAAATATGTTAATAATCCCCAAATGGTTATATAAGTTCCAAATGTTGCCAATATATCTGAAACGGAGGGAGGAGCGCGAACTGCATCGTTTAATCCAAAATTTCTTATGGAATAAGAAAAAGCCTAGACTCCCGATACATGTAATTCAGAAGCCGAAACCACAGGGGGGGATGGGGTTGCTAAATGTACGACACCTAACAATAGCTTGTGCCATGAGACATATTAGGGATTCGCTGACAGACAGCCATATCTTTTCAGCTACTAGCTTAGAGATGGCAATGTTCCCAGCTGTGCACCTGGGATGGGCACTACATGCACCTAGCAGGGCGCTTCCTGGGAGGATGGGGAGGAGCCCTCTGGTAATCTCGGCGAGGGCGGCTTGGAGATGGCTCTGCAAGAGATAACGCTTTGACTGGAGAGTGACACCCTTTTTGCCTTTGTTTCATAACCCTGACTTCCCGGAGGGCACCTCCTCAAAGACATTTGGTCGATGGAGACAACTGGGGATCAAGTACATTTATCAGTTGGTTACGGAAGAGGGTAAGACAAGACCATTCTTAGAACTACAAAAAGAATTTAAGCTCCGAGAGTCGGATCGCTTTGCCTATCTTCAGGCTCAACACTATATCAGAGCCCTAGGCTGGCTGAATTTGAGCGAGGACGTACAGGATATATTGAGTTCAGATTTGACTCTGGGGGCCCAAACAGCAGTGCCTTTAAAATATCACCACAGATCCTTACAAGACTCGACAGAGAATATAGACTTTCGCACCAGTGCTCAAAGATGGGCTAGAGACCTACTGACAGAAGTAACGGAAGAGATTCTGTACAATTTCCTTTCATCCATCCAGAAAACTTCCATCTTTATCCGGCACTGGGAAATGCAGTACAAATTCGCTCTCAGACTGTACATCTCACCGGATAGAGCGATGAAGGCAGGCTTTGGAGGAGAGGGCGCCTGCCCGTGGTGTGATCAGAGACAAGCTACACTTGGACATATGTTTTGGTATTGTCCGCACGTTCTGCAGCTGTGGACGCAAATTTTACGAGAGATCAAGAAATATTGGGGACGTACAGTCCAGCGACATCCTCTGATGCTCCTTCGGGTCTATAAGTATGTCAAACCGACCCTTCCAGGCTTCTTGTCTTTCCTACAGAGAGCGATTTTGATGGGGAAAAAAGTCCTTTTACAACATTGGCGAGATGATAGAGCCCCAACAGTTGGTGCTTGGAGAATACAAATGATCGAACTCCTCAAACTAGAAAGACGTGGCTTTTTGGATTTGTCCTCTGGGGAGGGACAGAGGTTTCAAAGAATATGGGAGAAATTTTGGGACACTCTGCAACCCCTTGCAAGGAGCAGAATTCTAAATTAGAGGTGTTTGGTTTTGAGTTACCGGCTGGACTTGATGACTGGAAAGCTTGTTTTGGGAAGGGATCGGGGGGGGGGGGGGGGGGGGAGGAATTAGGTTGGGGGTGGGGATCTAGGAAGTGATGGGGGGCGGGAGAGTAGTAACAGCGGAGGGATAGGGGAGCAATAAAGAACAACCTGGATTCTTCCGCATTCAGCTTGTTAATGACATCCAGTGCTTCCATTATATTCCCGCAATGTTTGGGTTGTTTAGGATGGTTCATGTGTTTAAAAGAGTTATGCACACTGTTCAGCTAACCAGAGGGAAGGGTTGGTGGGGGGGAGGGGGGGGGATAAAACAGAAAATCAGCTGACGTTGGAAGAAGTGCTGACAGTTGCTTGCTGTGTTAGCGCCGTAATTGGCAGAACTGTGTTTGTATTACATTTTGCATACTATGTCAATAAACAGATTTAAACATAAAGTTTTTTTTTGGGTGGGAGGGGGTTGGTGACCACTGGAGGAGTATGGGGAGGTCATCCCCGATTCCTTCCGGTAGTCATCTGGTCAGTTTGGGCATCTTTTTGAGACTTGGTCGTGAAAATAAATAGACCAAGTAAAACCGGCCAAATGCTCATCATCGCTGGTTTTCTTTTTTCCATTATCAGCTGAAGCCGGCCATCTTGAAAGCACGCCCACATCCCGCCTTCACTACCCTGCCGACACGCCCCCTTGAAGTTTAGCCGCCTCCGCGACGGAATGCCAGCGAGTGTGTCCAAAAATCGGCTTTCGATTATACCGATTTGGCCGGTTTTAGGAGATGGTCGGCCATCTCCCGATTTGTGTCGGAAGATGGCCAGCTATCACTTTCGAAAATAAGCTGGATAGTAACCTATGGAACTTGTAAGTCTAAGTGCTTTGAGAATGAGCCCCATAGGTGGCTAACCAGCTTATAATCGAACGAGAAAAACGCCCAAGTTCCGACCTAAATCGGGAGATGGGCGTTTTTCTCACAAAAACAAATAAAGCGGTATAATCGAAAGCCGAACTTTGGACGCTTTCAACTGCACTCCGTCGCGGATGCGGACAAAGTTGACGGGGGCGTGTCGGAGGCGTGGTGAAGGCGGAACTGGGGCGTGGTTATCACCCGAACAGAGATGGGCGCCTTTCGCCGATAATGGATGCGTTTGTAGCTAGAATTTAGGGCACTTTTCCTGGACCCTGTTTTTTCACGAATAAGGCCCCAAAAAGTGCCCTAAATGACCAGATGACCCCCAGAGGGAGTCGGGGATGACCTCCCCTGACTCCCCCAGTGGTCACTAACCCCCTCCCACCACAACAAAATGATGTTTCACAACTTTTTATTTTCACCCTCAAATGTCATACCCTCCTCCCAAGCAGCAGTATGCAGGTCCCTGGAGCAGTTGTTAGGGGGTGCAGTGGACGTCAGGCAGGTGGACCCAGGCCCATCCCCCCCCTACCTGTTACAATTGTGCTGCTTAATCTTATTAGTCGTCCAAGCCCCCAAACCCACTGTACCCACATGTAGGTGCCCCCCTTCACCTCTTAGGGCTATAGTAATGGTGTAGACTTGTGGGCAGTGGGTTTTGAGGGGGATTTGGGGGGCTCAACACACAAGGGAAGGGTGCTATGCACCTGGGAGCTCTTTTACCTTTTTGTTTGTTTTTGTAAAAGTGCCCCCTAGGGTGCCCGGTTGGTGTCCTGGCATGTGAGGGGGACCAGTGCACTATGAATCCTGGCCCCTCCCACGAACAAATGCCTTGGATTTATTCGTTTTTGAGCTGGGCGATTTCATTTTCCATTATCGCTGAAAAGCAAAAACGCCCAGCTCACACCTTGGCGAATAAAACATGGGCGTCTATTTTTTTTTTGAAAATACGGTTCACTCCGCCCCTTCACGGACCCGTTCTCGGAGATAAACGCCCATGGAGATAGGCGTTTTCGTTCAATTATGCCCCTCTAAGTGTCTTTATAAAATAGGTTCCTACTGGGCCTCCCAATCTAGAAGTTACTAATTATATGCACGTACATTAAAACAGGCAACTCTGCCCCAGTATTTCCCAGAGTATGTCCCTGAGAACATCTACCTGCATATTGAATTAAAGTAGAGGTAATCTTGATCAAAAACTCAAAGCTCGAAAGCAATTTCATAAAGCCATTTCTTTCAGATAAAAACATACTTAACGTGGAAAATGCTTGACAAAATTACTCTCAACATTGTATTTATTAATGTACATTGCTTAAAGTGCTCAAAATAATAATAATCATTATCATAATAATGATATTATTTTCTCTGTAAATCTGCAGTTTGCTGAGCTCTATTGCCTTATACAATTGCATAATTCCTTCACAAGTGTCCTAAGGCTTGGAGGACAACATGGAAAGCACATATTCTCTTGCCCTCTTGAGGACTAGATTCTATATATGAAAAAAAAAACCACGCTTAGCATTATTCTATAAACCTCGCCTAAAGTTAGGTGCAGTTTACAGAATATGTGTAGCGCCCATTCCTCTGACTAAACTTAGTCATGGCCATTTACGCCAACTAAAACGTGGTATTAAAGTGCATGACTAATTTAGGCGTGGATCAGGCATGTTCTATACCGCCCATGTCCCCTTTGAGATCCACATGGTCCAATTTACTTGCACTGCTTTGTAGAATATGCTTAGAGGGGCATAATCGAACGGCACCGGCAAAATAGATGGCCGGCCATCCTCGGGGCCGGCTCCGCAAAGGGACAGAGCCAACCATACTTTTGAAATACGGTTGGGGCCGGCTAAATTGATCGCCAGGTTTAGAGGAGATGGCCGGCTTCGTTTTTCAGCCATAAAGGAAACCAGGCCCGGCCACCTCAAACCCGGCGGAATGTAAGGCATTTGGTCGTGGGAGGAGCCAGCATTTGCAGTGCACTGGCCCCCCTCACATGCCAGGACACCAACCGAGCACCCTAGGGGGCACTTCTAAAAATTAAAAATAAAAATAGCTCCCAGGTACATAGCTCCCTTACCTTGGGTGCTGAGCCCCCCAAATCCCCTCCCAAAACCCACTCCCCACAACTCTCACCATTACCATAGCCCTAAGGGGTGAAGGGGGCACATACATGTGGGTACAGTGGGTTTGGGGGGGGGGGTTGGAGGGCTCAACATATACCACCACAAGTGTAACAGGTAGGGGGGGCCTGGGTCCACCTGCCTGAAGTGCACTGTACCCACTAAATATTGCTCCAGGGACCTAAATACTGCTATCAGGGAGCTGGGTATGACATTTCAGGCTGGCATACAGGCTGGCAAAAAAATGTTTTTTTTATTTCTTTTGGGCGGGAGGGGGTTGGTGACCACTGGGGGAGTAAGGGGAGGTGATCCCCGATTCCCTTCGGTGGTCATCTGGTCAATTGGGGCACCTTTTTGTGACTTGGACCTAAAAATATATGGTCTAAGTGCAGCCGGCGAAATGCTCGTCAGAGCCGGCCATCTTTTTTCCATTATGGGGTGAAGCCGACCATCTCCTAACCACACCCCGCCCCACCTTCTGTACCCTCACTTGAAGGTTGGCCGGCTCCGCGATGAAAAGCAGTTGGGGCTGGCCAAAATCGGCTTTCGATTATACCGATTTGGCTGGGATCAGGAGATCGCCGGCCATCTCCTGGAAGATGGCCGGCGATCTCTTTCAAAAATAAGCTCACTAGTGAGCTATGCGTGTAGATCCTAATTAGTACCAATAATCGCTTATCATCCAGTTATCGATGCTGATTGCATTGTTAACCCATTAAGTAGCACATGCAAATCAGAATATGCCCAGATTTGTGTATGCAACTTTAGTCACACTATATAGAATCTGGGGGTAATTGTATGATTTGCACATACAGTTACACAAGCAATTGTGTGCATAGTTATAGAATAGTAATACTTATGCATGTGACTTAATTAGATTGTAAGCTCTGTCGACCAGGGACTGTCTTTTCATGTTCAAGTGTACAGCGCTGCGTACGTCTAGTAGCGCAATAGAAATGATAAGTAGTAGTAGTAGTAATTACTTAATTGGCCTTTGGTGATAACTATCAATAATTGGCCTTAACTAGCACTAATGCATAAATGTGCATATGTGGATTCAGTAAATGGCGCTCAAGAATCAGTGTTGCAAATAATTTGTGCTCAGCGCAGTTCTATAAAGGTCACTCCAGGCTGAGCACCCTTTTACAGAATAGTGCATAGGGCCAGATTCTATATAAGGCACCTAAAAAATCTGCATGGTTAACATTTCCACCTAGGCATATTCTATAAGTGACACCTAGATTTAGGTGCGGTATATAGAATATGCTTAGTTGATATCCCAGTGCCTAATGCCCGCCATTTACACCAGCGAAAAAGTGTCATAAATCCCTGTGCGTAGATTTACATGCACTGCATCATATTCTAAAAACAATGCATGTAAATTTGGGAACGCCCATTTCCCCACCCATAACCATGCCGCTTTTGAACTGCGCGAATTAGAAGTTAGGTGCTGTTCATTACAGAATACACTTATCAACTTGTGCGCATAAATTCTAATTATGGCCAATTAGTGCTTATTATTGTTTAAGTGCTGCTATCAGTGCTGTTTAACTTGTTAAGCCAATTAAATTACATGCATTGTTACAGAATATGCTTAGATTTCAGTATGGATCTCTAGGTGTGCTACATAGAATCCGGGGGGTAACGCTGAATCATAAGTACATACATAAGTACATAAGTATTGCCATACTGGGAAAGACCAAAGGTCCATCAAGCCCAGCAACCTGTTTCCAACAGTGGCCAATCCAGGTCACAAATACCCGGCAAGATCCCAAAAAAGTGCAAAACATTTTATACTGCTTATCCCAGGAATAGTGGATTTTCCCTAAGTCCATTTAATAACAGTCTATGGACTTTACCTTTAGGAAGCCGTCCAAACCTTTTTAAAACTCCGCTAAGCTAACCGCCTTTACCACATTCTCTGGCAACGAATTCCAGAGTTTAATTACACATATAATTACAGGTGTAATTCCTGGTGCCCATTTTGGGCATACATGCCAGGTATTCTATAACACTGTGCACAAATTTTCAGAATGTCTATGACCCGGCCATGCCCCGCCCATGGTCACATCACCTTTTGGATTGCGCACTATGGGATTTGGGCACCCGGTGTTTTAGAATAGTGCACAGCCAGATGCACATACAAATCCTAATTGGTGCCAATTAACAATAATTTATTTAGGGCCTAATTATTGCCACTCATTAACCAATTAAGTTGCATGTGCAGATCAGGATCATGCCCAAATTTTGGCATGCAAATTTGAGTGACCATTATAGATTCCAGGGGAAATTGTCCAGCATGTAACTGAACAGGGGATGCTCATGTGGAAGAGTCATGGGTGCTGTGAGTCACGGTGGGAGGGGGCCAGAACCTGAGGTGGGGGGCACAGTTTGGTCTGCCGCTCCACCGCCAGCCACCCCCACCACCTCATCGCCGCCCTCTGCCACCGCCTCGCTGCCACAAATACCTTGGCTGGCCATGGTCCCGCCAGCTGAAGCCTTCGTCCAGTACCAGTCTCCAGCACCGCCACGTTGCCTACCCTGCTCTCAGTTCCCCTCACATTTCACTAAAAAGCGCATGCCGAACATGAGGGGAAGAGAGAGCAGGGCAGGCAATGTGGCGGTGCCGGAGACTGGCACTGGATGAAGGCTTCAGCTAGTAGAGGTTGGGGACCCTCTGCCAGCAAAACCAGGGGCCCAGAAGAAATTGGGGGGGCCCAGGCCCCCGGTGGCCCCATGTAGCTATGCCACTGGCTCTGACTATTCTAGAGTGCACTTTATGGAATGCTATCAGTTACCCACACAAAGTGGCTCATTTAGGCATGCACAATTTACACCTGCCATAAACATGGCGTACGTGGTCGTGCCTAAATGTTCATCACAAAAAGCAGCGGGACACAGAAGACTGTCCATCACCAAAAGCGTTTATTCACCACATAAATAAAGCACATTAAAAGCCCAACACGACTAATGTTTCGCCCACTTCTGGGCTGCATCAGGGGCTAGTTAATAACAGCACCTTGGAGTCAAGCATACTGGTGTAAATAAGCATTGGCACACCCATGTTTAGGTGCACCCTCTTATGCCACGACATACCCATGCTTCACCTTCATGTACGGCTCCCCTTGCAGTTAGGTGCTATGGCACTTAGGCAGTACCTTATAGAAGAGCACCTACTGCACACAGGCGCCTTCCTGTCAATTATTTTACTTTTTTATAATGGTTTTATCAGTATAATCAAGTATATGAGTATCCATAAACTTGAAAAGATTAAAAAAACAGGAATACAAAAATATAAAGCAAAAGAAGAAAAAGTCTCATTGTTTAGTCTATAATATCAGGATACAAGAAAAGACATGTTCTGGCTGTGGGGTTTTATAGCAAAACAGCAAAAGCAGAGGCTGACAAATGATTGGGTTGGCTGTTTCTTTGTTCTCTCCGTGGATTAACTTGTTTTTATAACCACGTGTATACATAAAGGATTTATTCACGCCAATCAACTTCTTCTCAGAGAAAGTTGTTTGTGACCCCTGAGGCAGGCGCTTTGGCGCCGAAATGCGGACCGTGTCGGGTCCTTGATATGAATATTCTGAATAAACTGCTTCTTGATATTGTCTCCCTATTGGTTTGCACATTTTTCAGCCTCTACTTTTGCTGTTTTGCTTTGATTCTCAGTGGAGGCTCCTCCTGTTTTCTTGGATGTGGGGTTTTATAGCTCATTTCTGCTCCTTTGATGACACCTTGGATGCAATTAGGTTGGGCCTAATTCTAATTGCCACTTTAAAGAATTGCTCCCATTGTGCTATACTACCAAAGACAATATCCCATTCTAGACAAATTTTGACTTGAGCAGGTTGAAATGCCTCTTTGGCTAAGGAGCCTGGAATATACCCACTTGGAGATTAGTTAAATATTCTCAAACTTCCAAATTTTGCCCACTAAATTTAACCAACAAAGAGAATACAGTATATCTGCTAAACAAACAAACAAAAATATTCTAAACAAAAAATCCTGTGTTATTCAAGGGTCTAAAACACTGATTTGCTACAGAAGGTAAATCCTACGTCTAAACCCTCAGACACGGCATAATACCAGCTCGGATTAACCTGATCCGACTATACAATGAAAAAATAGGGCTTGGATCCCGATAAGGAACATAGCAATTGCTGGATTTTTTTTTTCCAAAAGGGCTTCTGTTCTGATCAAGTTGTATTTCAAAATAAATTGGATCATTTGATATAGATCATCCCAATGAATCGTGAATCAGTCTAAAACCACGATTATAACCGATTATGAAATCTAACCGCACATGAGTGAAAGGCTGAACCGACGGTGGTTGTGAGGAAGAAAAAAAAACTTAAACCAGACGAATTTTACATCTTAAGTAAAGATAATTCGCTGCGAATTTAGTTTTTGTTGTTGTTTTGCTTTATTGCTTCAAATACAACTAACATCGCCTTACACCACCTGCTAACACTTTAATGTGCTTATTCAGATTAAAAGCATGCACGCATTTTTTCTATAAACGTCTTGGAATTTTCCAATGTTTAGTAATCTCACAGCAACAGGTGAAAACTCTGAGACGATTGCTTTTAGATGAACTTCTAAATTCTTGACAAGAAGGAGCTACCACCTTGACAGCCGTCTTTCCTACAAACTAATACCATAACTACTTAGCCCTGATTTGGCTGAGCATCTCCCCGTTCCTGTGCCAAATGCAACCTACTCACTCTAACAAGCAGCCTGTATCCTCTCAAGTTTTTAGAGCTGCCGGGAAAGTCTTGGTATACGTTTTTCAGAACGGAAAACACAGAAGACATCAGCCCAAAGCGGACAAGACAAATTCGCTGGAGATCCCCCAGCGCAGTACTGGGGACCTCATGGAACGTTCTGCAAAACATTTCCCTCTGATCCGAATTCACACTGAAACACGTGCCAAGGAACCGGAGCGAAACTACAGCAACAACAAGAATAATGAAGATTCATTCACCTGTCCACGGCGATCGCGGTCATGGAGTAGATGCTGGCGAACACGGCAGTGATGGGGAAGAAGTTGTGGAACCTGCAGTAAGCCTCCCCGAAGTACCACTCGTTGTGCAGGGCATAGATGAAATTGATGAGGGTGTTGAAAGCTGCCATGGAGGCGTCGGAGAAAGCCAAGCTGACTAGGAAATAGTTCGTGACCGTGCGCATCCTCTTGTGGGCCAGGATGATCCAGATGACGATCAGGTTGCCCAAGACGGCCACGGCCACCATGGAGCCGTAAGCCAGGGACCAGAGGGCGATGCGCCAGGAGGGCTGCACGAACTGGTTGGGGGAGGAGGGAGAGGAGAAGTTGCTCCGAGACTCGCCCCCGGCTCGGCTGAGGTTGCCCTCCAGCAGGCTCTCGTTGAGTGCTGGAAGCGAAGTCATGGCCGGGGGGGGGGGAGGGTGAGGGGGGGGGGGGGCTGCTCACTTCCCGGCTGGAGAATGGGAGTTTGGAGAGTTGAGGAATGCCAACTTTCTTTTTTCTCTCCTCTCTCGCACGCTCAGCGGGGAGAGATGCAGCTGCAGTTGCCCGTCAGAGGTTTTGATCCAGAATCTCGCCTTCTACTACTTTCTCACAGAGAGAGAGAGACAGAGCGAGAGGAGGAGAAGAGATTGGAAGGGGCTGAGCCGCCTTTATAGTAGCGGGGGTCGCCCGACTGTCAGGCATCGATTGTGACGTCAGCAGCACTGGGATAACCTCCCGGTCCGGGGCAGATCCCGCACCTACATTCTCGTCAGCCCGCTTGGAAGGAGAAAGAGCGCCTCTGGCAGCTGTACCTTTCATTTGCCTCTTTGCTATTTTTTTTTTCTCTTTCTCTTTCTCCTCCTCCTCCTTTCCCCCAACGCCGACTTTCTAAGGATGCTGTCAACAGGATTGATGTAGTTTTTTTTTTTTCAATACAGATATGATACAGCTGTTGCTCATCCATGACCGTCGCTTAAAAGTCTTTCATTTCGCCAGTCGTTTTACATTACGCTTGGATTAGCGTGATTGATCTTGAATCGTGGTAATAAAATGAGCTGAGTGTTTACAGGTATGTCTAACCGAGAAAACTCGTGCTAGCAGTTTTCTTTCATTGATCTTTTTTTTTTCTTCAGAAAAGATTTTTAAAGGAAACTTGCTCGATGAAAATGACAGTGAGTCATTCATTAGTAGTAGTATATTATAGTTGGAAATTGGCGCTACCAAGAATAGCTAGAGCCCAAGTTACTATCCTTGCGTTAATGTCCCTGGACGCAGACAATGCATTTTTTTCTCTGTACGCCCTATACCATTACTAAAAGAAATTTAGTTGAACAAATCACATACAATAACTTTTGTTCTCAAGGTGATGACTTCCCAAAGGGTAACATCATTCCTCCTAAGTTGTTAAAACTGTATTGCTTCCTCTGTTGTTCTTATTAGAGACCGCCACACTGCACTTCTTTCAATTATGATGTCCGACGCAGGTTCACATTCGCACCTTATAGACCGGTGTATATAAAATGATTATCATTCCGTCAGCACGAATGTGGTGGATTGTGCTAATGCTCATTGCTGACGTCCGACGGGTCTCGGAGTCCCACCTGGAATGACCCAGCTGTGCCTCCAGTGTCCTTTGAGATTTTCATCGCACATGTTTCAAGCGGATACAGGTTCTTGGAAAAAGCCGATGATGATTTATAGAACCTGAGCCGCTGTCTTTTATTCTCGCCCTGTTATAATCCTGATTTGGTCAGTTTTTCCTCAAAGGGACGTTTTTTAAATACAATCCAAGAGGCAAACTGTTTATTTTGCATTATTTCGCAACATGATACTTAAAAACTGATTTGTGCAAAAGTGGTATTGCTGGAATTGCCACTGATCTGGTGTAGTCTTGAAAGGTAATATATAATATTAGGAATTTCTCTTCCCTGACCAATGGTTCCAATTCTTCTGCAATGAGTTGTTTGCATTTAACATACTGAAAATGACCCATTTCATCTTATACATTCTCAGAATTTTACAATGCCATCTAAAATACTCAGGCCCTGATGCGCAAAGCTCTGATGCTAAGCCAACAGCGCAAACCCCATAGCGCAACAACAGCACAGAAGACTAGCTAACCAACGCTCAAAGCAAATAACATTCAGATTTTATGAGCACTATTAAACTGAAAGCAAGGGGGAGGAATGTGCACAAAAAGTTTATGGTGAGTGCAGCTCTTGTGCACATGCCCAAGCAAAACCAGAAGTGCAAACACTTTAAATATAAACTTTTCAAAAATTGTTTCCCTAGGCACCTGGAATAAGAGGCCTCCATAGCCACAAGCACCCAAAGTATGCATGTGCTCTATTTGCATGCACTGCCTCCATTATATGCAAGTAGATCTCAAGTATATTCATTGTGTAAATCCTGAAAACCCAACTCACTTTCCATAATCCACCTCACGCTAACCACTCCCCTCTCGGAAACAAATAACATTCCCACAATATACATAATCAACAGACCATCTAAACACAACACACACCGTCAAAACTACAACAATAACCAAAATAATGGAGATACCACTTCACACAAACAAAATCAAAATAAAGGAAAAAAATGGACATAATAAACCCACAACACAAGAAAACAGATAACTAAAGAAAATCATCACAATCCCAAACCCAACTGATCCTTATCAAACAATTCAAATAGGATACATTAATGCCAGATCCGTTGTCAATAAAGCTGCAATAATAACAGACTGGATTATTGATGACGATCTATTACTCATCAGTGAAACCTGGATTCATGACTACAATGACCCCATTATACTAGACCTGAGCCCCGCAGATTACAAAATTACCCATTGGACAAGAAACGGAAAGAGAGGAGGGGGAATTGCGCTGATCTATAAATCCTATTTCACCGTAACAACCACAGCGGAATCCATATCACCAGAACTAGAAATTGCATCACTCAGAATTAACCACATTACCTTGTTAGACCATTTAAACATTGTTCTGTTTTATAGACCACCAGGTAAGTGGCAAGATTGTCAACAACACTTCATGGACTTCATTTTGAATACCTGTGTATCTAACTGCAATCTTCTTATAGTAGGGGACATAAACTTGCACCTAGAAGACCCTAATGCAAACAACGCACGAGAATGTAAGGATTTTTTCCAATCATGGGAATTTAACTGGTCCAATACCCAAGCAATGCATATTAAAGGACATACACTTGACTTAATGACACACAAATTCTCCTCAGATCAAACCCTCATATTAACAGATACCAAATGGACAGACATACCATGGTCAGACCACTACAAACTAAACTTATCCCTACAGTGGCGGAAAAAAGACTCGCGTCAAAAACAAGAACGTACAACATGCACTACAAGAGGCCAAATTGATCCTGTTCTATTCTGGCAACAGTTCTATACAAACGAATGACAGTACAAACAGAATCCAAACAATACCTCCTAAATTGGGACAACAGATGCATGAGTATACTAGACACAATAGCACCATTACAAACACGAACCTCACAAAGACACAGCTCAATACCATGGTTTAACAAAGATCTGAAAAAACTAAAATCTCAAGTAAGGAGACTCGAACGAGCATGGAGTAAAATGAAAGATGAACGCACACTTAAGGCATGGAAACAAATGCAAAGAAAATATAAATATACAATTAGACAAACCAAAAGGTCATACTACAAATCCAAAATAGGGCCAGATTATAAAGATACACACAAATTATTCCAACTTGTGCACAAACTTCTTGACACTTCATCAGTTACCACAACCAGCACAGATTCCCCATCAGCAGATGATCTGGCTATTTACTTCAACAAGAAAATCATAAAACTACGATCCACCTTACCACTCAACACCACAGACCATGAAATATTCATTAATTGTTTGGACCCAACCACCGATGGATATCCAGCGGACTGAATCTGGACAAACTTTGTTCCACTGGAGGGGGAAACCGTGACCCAAGCGATCAATAGATTTGCCAAGTTCCACTGCAAACTAGACTCATGTCCCAGTTATCTAATAAAGTCTGCTCCTCAACATTTTCTTCTCAATACTTCATACATCACAATCAGGATTTCGAGCTAACCATAGCACCGAAACAGTACTGATAACTCTCTTAACTAACTTTAAACAAATAATTGTAGCTGGCAATAATGTCCTCCTCTTACAATTCGACATGTCCAGCATGTTCGATATGGTCAGTCATAATATACTATTGAATATCCTAGAATATTTTGGCATTGGAGGAAACGTACTGAAATGGATTAATGGCTTCCTAACCACAAGAACATAACAAGTGATATCAAAGTTGGCTACATCATCACCTTGGAGTCCTGAATGTGGAGTGCCTCAAGGTTCGCCCCTCTCACCAACCCTTTTCAAATTAATGATGACCCCAGTGGCCAGATCTCTATTCAATCAAGGCCTCAATCCATACATTTATGCAGACGATGTCACAATTTACATCCCATTTAAAAAGAACCTAACAGAAATCACAAATAAAATAATTCATAGCTTCCAAATAATGAACTCATGGGCGGATGCATTTCAACTAAAGCTTAATGCAGAAAAGACACAATGCCTTATCCTTACATCGCAATACGACAAGAATAAACCAACTACTATAAGTACCCTAAACCATACTCTCCCTATTTCAGATAACTTGAAACTCCTGGGAGTCACAATTGATAGAAATCTCACACTAGAAAGCCATGCGAAAAATGTTCCATGTAATGTGGAAACTCAAAAGAGTTAAACCTTTCTTCCCAAGGATGATATTCCGAAACCTGGTGCAATCAATGGTGCTGAGTCACGTGAGACTACTGCAATTCCATATACACCGGATGCAAAGCACAAATCATTAAGAAACTTCAAACTGCCCAAAATACTGCAGCCAGACTCATATTTGGAAGAGCAAAATAAGAAAGCGCAAAATCCCTCAGAGAAAAATTACATTGGCTCCCATTAAAAGATCGAATTGTATTCAAAACATGCACCCTGGTGCATAAAATTATTCATGTCAGACCTCATAGACTTACCAGCAAGGAATACAAAAAGATCATCACGCACTCTCTTAAACCTCCATTACCCCAGTTGCAAAGGACTTAAATATAAATCAATTTATGCCTCTAGCTTCTACATCAACACGCAATTGTGGAATGCA
Organism: Microcaecilia unicolor; assembly: GCF_901765095.1. Taxonomy (NCBI): domain Eukaryota; kingdom Metazoa; phylum Chordata; class Amphibia; order Gymnophiona; family Siphonopidae; genus Microcaecilia; species Microcaecilia unicolor. Next base: position 426,626,546 of record NC_044032.1, read on the forward strand.
CTACCAACTGTTATAAAAACTATGCACGTTCTGACAGACGTCCATAAACTACTAAAGACTAAATTGTTCAAAGAGATGTACCTAAAAGATCCTTCATAATGACCAGCCATCAAAACCTTACCAATTCAAGTCAACATTGAATTCTTTTTACTTGTTTTTTTTTTACCCTTTACTTTTCCACTCATGGTAGGTTCAATGCAGCCTAGGTACTTATTTGTACCTGGGGGAATGGTGGGTTAAGTGACTTGCCCAGAGTCACAAGGAGCTGCTTGTGGCTGCAGTGGGAATTGAACCCAGTTCCCCAGGACCAAAGTCAACCACTCTAACCACTAGGCCACTCCTCTTGTTTAATTATTCACCTGAATACTGTTGAATGTTTTTACATCTACCCTAATCTTTAATGCCTTAAGTGAACTGTAGATCCACTACTTACAACTTATCTACTACTTACAACTTATCCTATATTTTCTGTACTTAAATGCACTAATACTCTGTATTTCTCATTCCGGAATGGCGATCGCCATTACGGCATAATGTAAGGCACATTGAGCCTGCAAATAGGTGGGAAAATGTGGGATACAAATGCTGCAAATAAATAAATAAATAATATTGGACACCCCTACCATAAACCATAAGTGCAGGGGTTTGGGCATGCAGGCATGCTGATGCTGGGAATCCTGTTTTCTAAGTTGTTTGCAAGGGAACAGTTTCACAGTGCATGCATATTTCCAACTTGCAAAATGAATTTGCAAATCAATCTGTAGGTTTTTTGTTTTTATTTCTACCTGACATGCAACACCACGTAACATTAAGCAGTTCTTCCATGCCATTTTATTAGGATTCTGTGGAAAGGAAGAGCAAAGGAGAGAAGAGTAGGGACAGAGAAATTGTTCTTTTTCAATACAAGAGGCAGACAGAAACAGTACAACTTTGTTTGTAGTTGTATGCTTGAGGCAGTCAAATACCGATGCCCATTTGGAGGGAGGGGGGTGGGGGTGTCTCAGTACAGTGCTATGCTCACAGGGGAAGTCACTCAGAACCACATATAGAAAGGTTTAAGACCAGGCAGAGAAGGACATCACCGTTTGTAGATGTGGGCCTGAGGCAGTGGCAGTCAGACACTGGTGCCTATGGTTCACTATGGTGTGTGTGTGTGTGTGTGTGTGTGTGTGTGTGTGTGTGTGTGTGTGTGTGTGTGTGTTTCAATACAGTGCTACTCACTCACAGAGACAGGCACAGTACTAGAGTACTAGTACTCTCAGTAGGAGTGTTGTGAAGAGAAAGAGAGGTATAAATAGTGAACTTGTTCTTACCCTTACCTTAAACATGAATATATGATCATGCCCTGCCAATACGGAGGACGTGCAGTAACTTCCTCATCTTAGTATTTTTTATACTACATTTCCACCTTATCTGCATTGTTTTTCTTCCCTTGATACTTTTGCCGTTCTTTGGCAAACATTTTATTTTACCACCAGATGGTTTATCTGCAAAGAGTACCCCTTTTCCGCCTCTTTGTCAGTGCTGTTTTCCTTCTTTCCTCGTGAGGTTTTTGTGACCGGTACAGCCTTAGCAGACCCTTTACTCCGGACCGGCTATGCATGTGCACTAGTATTTCTGCACCCATTTATTTGTTCCCTCCGTTTCGAGTCTGTTTGGTATTAAATCCTTTGTCCTTTTTTCTAGGTGGTTTGTTTCTGTACACTATAGAGCGCTGAGGAGATACTAATTCTACACTACAGGTACTGCTTTATTGAACTGCCATATAGGTACCTTGATCCTCACACACTCATCTTACAGTTCTCTCTATAGTCCTTATCTGCTTCAGTAGTTGTTTATTATTTTTTAATTATTTTTTCACTGCTAGTCTGTATTTTTCAATAGCACAATGTTCCTCTCTGTTGATATTGTTACTTGTCCTGCCACACATTTTGCTGATATATATTAATACCTCAAATTACTCAATAAGGAAACAAACTGGTCAAAAATAGAAATCTACAAATTCAAAAATCAGTTTGCACTTGGGCCGTTTCTCTCACAGTACAATTATGAAATTACAATTGTCAAAATGAAGGACCTCAAAGCTTCCTAGTGAGACAATTCTTTCATGAATATTTGCTCCCGTATTGGGTGCGTCTCTACTATATTTGGAGCAGATTTTTATCATTGGTCCATGTAATATTAATAAAAAGGGTAAAAAACTGAACCATCGAAAAAAACTCCCGCTACAGAGAAAAATCATTGGTTCCTCAAAAAAAACCAACAACAACTTTTAAGTGAAGACATTCAATAACTGTGAGAAAAAGTGCCCAAAGCTCACAAAAAGAAATCTGTAATCCAATTCTTACTAACAAATCTGAGCAAGCATGGATTTTTTATATAAACAACCCCCGAGTGGTACACCACTACACTTATCTGGAAGGAGACAGTTTCATTACTCCTTTTATTCTTTTCTAATTCTGTGTCTTGGCGTTCACATCTCCTTGCTGATGCTCGATCCTCAGCATCCAATGACCGTAAACAGCACTCCCTCCCATGTACACAGTGCTTCCTTTTTAGCGTGGTGTTGTTCTGGCATGGTCTGAGAAACGACCAAATGCAAGCCATTTGGTCTTGGGAAAAGCCAGCATTCTTAGTGCACTGGTCCCCCTGACATGCCAATACACCAATCGGGCACCCTAGAGGGCACTGCAGTGGACTTCATAAATTGCTCCCAGGTGCATAGCTCCCTTACCTTGGGTGCTGAGTCCCCCAACCCCCCTACCCCAACTGTACAACACTACCATAGCCCTAAGGGGTGAAGGGGGGCACCTACGTGTGAGTACAGTGGGTTTCTGGTGGGTTTTGAAGGGCTCACATTTACCACCACAAGTGTAACAGGTAGGGGGGGGGGATGAGCTTGGGTCCGCCTGCCTGAAGTGCACTGCAGTACCCACTAAAACTGCTCCAGGAACCTGTATACTGCTGTCAGGGAGCTGGGAATGACATTTGAGGCTGGCATAGAGGCTGGCAATAAATATTTTTAAAGTTTTTTATTGAGGGTGGGAGGGGGTTAGTGACCACTGGGGGAGTAAGGGGAGGTCATCCCGATTCCCTCTGGTGGTTATCTGGTCAGTTTGGGCACCTTTTTGAGACTTGGTTGTAAGAAAAAAATGGACCAAGTAAACTCGCCCAAGTGCTCGTCAGGGACGCCCTTCTTTTTTCCATTATCGGTCGAGGACGCACATGTGATTGCTGAGGTGACTCCTACAAGATCATTGTTAGACCCTTGTTTGCCAGGTGTTATTAGACAGCTGGCAGATGTAGTTGTGTCAGTGGTGACACATATTATTAATAAATCTTTAGGTATTGGCATCTGTTCAGATAGCTGTAAGGAAGCGACAGTTAAACCTTTGTTGAAAAAACAGGATCTTGATGTTTCAGTAATGAGTAATTATAGGTATTATTAATATTATTATTATTATTTATTGCATTTGTATCCCACATTATCCCACCTATTTGCAGGCTCAATGTGGCTTACATAGTTTTGTTATGACATTGTCATTCCAGAATATCAGATACAGTTAGTAGTGTGCAGAGATTAAGTAAGGGAAGAAAGAGGAGGTGATTAGGCGGGTAATTGTAGAAGTGTAGAAGGTAGAGTTCTGTGGTACCTTTCTTGGGCAAGGTATTAGAGAAGGTTGTATTTGGGCAATTAGAGAGGTTTGTGGATGAAGTTGGTTGTTTGGACCTGAATCAGTATGAATTTCGGAAGGCTCATGGGGTGGAGTCACTATTGATTTCAACAACTGATGGATTGAGGAAAGGGTTTGGTCGGAATATTTGTTTTTGTTTAGTCTCATTGGATGTCTCTGGGGCTTTTGATTCGGTGGATATTCAGTTAATTCTGACAAAATTGGCTGTTTTAGGGATGGTTGGATCAGTGTTCGATCAGTTTTCAATATACTTAGAGGGACGTAGATTAAGTGTGTGTAGTGGGGGATGTGTTTCTCGGGAAGTATTTTTGGATAGAGGTGTTCCTCAAGGTTCGGCCTTGTCAGCATTATTATTTAATGTCTATATGTCTTCCTTAGGGGATGTTTTTCAAAGATTGAGTGTTGGCTATCATCTATATGCAGACGATATCCAATTATTTTTTTTCCGTATTTCCTCTTGGGATGTTGTTTTTGAAGCCCAATTACAGTTGCACATGGATGAGATTAATGTGTGGATGTGTCAGCATGGTTTGCTGCTCAATATTGGAAAGTCTGAGGTGATGATTGTTGGGAAAATAATGCAGGAGTGTTGGCCCACTTTTTTGAACCTTCAAGGAGTTACCTGTACAGCATGTTATGAAATTATCAGGTGTTTTATTAGATTCTGGGCTGTCAATGAAAGATTAGGTAACAAATGTAATTCAGACTTGTTTTTCTCAGTTTCAATTGTTGTTCAGACTTAAACTAATGCTGATGCTCCCTCCCCTTATCTTGCGTTCCATAAATTTCTGAGGGGCCATGGGGGAAGGGTTGGGGAGCTCATTGCTTACTTTTTGAACATCCACTCCGTGTGCTTGATCTGCTTCCTAGAGAACTCATTGAACTCCATGTATGGCTGGGCTGATGTGGTCACTGATGCCCTTGGTGCTCAGCTGAGTCTGCTACCGTTGCCGCTCCACCCACCCCAGGATCACCATTATATTTTTATATACATCAATGTTCATGTGAGAATATTTTGCCTTGTCAAGCATAAGTTTTTACTTTTATTTTTGTATATGATATATTTTTTAATAATATATCTGATATGTCATTTTGATTTCTTTCTACATCCACCTCCACTGTGTCCCTTGGATTGTTCTTGAAGGTCATTTTGTCCACCCTTGCTCTTCTTTGCTAAACCTCCCACATCACCCCCATCTAACAGCTGGTGGGAACTACAACTCAGATGCAAATTACATTAGTACCAATATGGATTCTTCAGATCCAACTGACACCAAGGGTGTTAATGTTGTATCCATAAAATACGTTTTACTCAAAAGTATATTAGGCCCTTACTTTTTTACTTTTACTTGAGTAAATTTTTATGTGATTTCACTGTACTTCTTACTTTTACTTAAGTATCAAAATATGCATTTATCTTTATTTTTACTTACGTACTTTGACCTAGTACTTTAAACAACACTATCCTGCTTATAATCGAAAGAGAAAAACGCCTATATTGCGATCCAAATCGGGAGATGGGCGTCTTTCTCCCGTGGGCGCCCAAATCGGTATAATCGAAAGCCGATTTTGGGCGTTTCCAACTGCAATCCGTCGCAGAAATGGGTAAAGTTGACGGGGCGTGTCGGAGGTGTGGTGAAGGCGGAACTGGGGCGTCATTATCGGCCGAGGAGAGATGGGCGTCTTTAGCTGATAATCGAAAAAAAGGCGTTTTTACCGCGATTTTGGGTCACTTTTTTTGGACCCTTTTTTTTCACGAACAGGTCCCAAAAAAGTGCCCCAACTGACCAGATGACCACTGGAGGGAATCGGGGATGACCTCCCCAGACTCCCCCAGTGGTCACTAATCCCCTCCCACGAAAAAAGCCCCACTTTGCAAACTTTTTTTCCAGCCTGTATGCCAGTCTCAAATGCCGTACCCACCTCCATGACAGCAGAATGTGTTCTATCCTCTGACAGCTTTTCCCTGGTTCTGATGTGGCTCTCGAGTGAGTGTGACACCTTTTCAGTTAAGGGCACTGCAGAGTCACATCAGCAATGCATTGTGGTGGGTGTAGGGTATTGGGCTCCGTGATTCCACTAGCTTGTGCCACATTCTCACAATATTGGTAGTTGGTAGGCTCTACTCCCATGGTGCTTTTCCCTCTGCTGGGTCAGAGTGTGCCCTGTTTTGTTTCCGGTAGTCCATGAGGTAGTGGCCATTTTTGTAAGCCAGTTTTAGATCCCTTTCCCATGTTAGCCACGTTAGAGAACTTAGTTCTTACCTTGAATGTGGCTGAAAGAGGCCATTGTACAGCATTCTGCCAGCTCTGACCTACTGCTAATCTCAGTACCAGCGAGACTCGTTGCCAGTGGGGCACAACCTCTGATCTGCAGTTAACTGTGAGTAAGCGTGCTTATTCCAATAAAGGACATTTTCAGAGAGATTAGTCTTCAGGTGTCAACTGGTGTGCCAATGTTATATAGCAGCAACCAGTCCTAGAGGCCTGCATGTATGCAGGTCCCTGGAGCACTTTTAGTGGGTACCGCAGTGCACTTCAGCCAGGTGGACCCAGGCCCATCCCCCCCTACCTGTAACACTTGTGCTGGTAAATGGGAGGCCTCAAAAACCCACTGTACCCACATGTAGGTGCCCCCTTCACCCATAAGAGCTATGGTAGTGTTGTGCATTTGTGGGTAGTGGGTTTTGGGGGAGAAGGGTTGGGTGCTCAGCACCCGTGGTAAGGGAGCTATGCATGTGGGAGCGTTGTCTGAAGTCCACCGCACTGACCTCTAGGGTGCCCAGTTGGTGTCCTGGCATGTCAGGGGGGTGAGTGTACTATGAATCGTGGCCCCTCCCACGACCAAATGGCTCGGATTTGGACGTTTTTCAGCTGGGCGTTTTTTTAGCTTCCATTATCGCTAAAACAAACGCCCAGCTGAAAAACGTCCATTTTTTCAAAAATACGGTCTGTCCCGCCTCTTCACGTACCCGTTTTCGGACATAGATGCCCATGGAGATAGGCATTCGCATTCGATTATGCCCCTCCACATGTTTGTCATCTGATACGGTGTCCCACACAAGATATTGTCTATTACATCATGACTAAAATGTGGTATAGTGTTTCACTTTATTCACATACAAAAGTAATATTCTAAATACAATCTTTATAAACTAGAATCACACACACAAAATCATTATTTATGTTGAGATAAGACAATTGGTGTATTCTCCCTTGATATCATTACTACCAGTCTTTACTTCTAACTACTAGTTACATCAGTTCACTTATCTCACTCTTATCACCAACTTGACTCCTCTCAACAATGAAAGCACTTATGGGATATTTGACTTAGCCTTTGTAAAGATGCCTTCAGCTGTTTCTAATCAACATATAGGTGACACTGAAAGTAATTGCTCTTGCCAGCAATCACTGATGTCTTTTAATAAAAACAGATCAGTCTTTTTGTACAACTCTGATTTCTCCATCAATAGTTATGTTATGTTAATTCTCAGTCTCTAATGGATTGTCACATTCCTTTGCTTGAAAAACCTCTCAGGGCTATTAACAACTTTAAAAGCTTATTGCACTTATAGCCTGGAATTAATCCTCCTTGATGACAAACTTTCCTCAGTCTCAACACTGGCCATGTTTCAATTTCTTCTTCAGGAGACCTTACTATAAATACAAAACACTACAATCACATTCCTTGCTAAAAATATACTACACATTTCACATTTTGACATCCTAGGAATAAGTGAAACCTGGCTAGATGAAAGTGAGGGTTTACCACTGGCTGAACTATGCCCAACAGGTTTCAACATCCAACATCAACCAAGACTAAGAACACGGGGTGGAGGGGCAGCAGTCGATTCAGAACACATTCAAACTGTGCAGACTATCCATCCCCCAGCTACATGAATCAGAATCTCTTTTAATCCAACTTGAAGACGAGAAATCAATCTGGCTGCACATGGTTTATAGAGCACCTCATAACAACACATTATCTGTGCAAGAACTACTAGACCTGATTACTCAAGTGACCCTGAATCACCCTATTTAATATAATTCAGTATCTATATTTTTGTATTGTTTTAGGGACTCCTGAGGCAGGCCTTTGTGGCCGAAACACGATTCGTGTCAAGTCCACTACATTCTTTTGAATAAACTTCTGATTTGAAATAACTGATACCTTTGGACATTTTGCATTGACATCATCTGTGTGTGTCACCTTTGCTGTGTGTTGCCTGCTTGCTTGACCTGTGTGAGGATCTTCTTTTCTTCTGTTATTGTCAATGACTATTTTTATTATCTCTATGATAAAGGGATGTTTATTTCTCTCTTATTTCTTTTTAAATGGTGTTCTTTTCCTACCTTTTATCCTAGTCTATAAACTGCTTTGACCTACTTGTTTAGGAAAGACGATATAGCAAGCTCTCAAATAAAGACAAACACTGTGTCGTTAAAGACCTGATGTTAATATCTTTGCTGGGAACACTGCACTTAATTCACTGCTTCAAGCAGTGGCTTACTGACCAAGGTAGGTGTCATGTAGGCCAAAAACTGATGTCAGACATTTTACATCCTGACAAATTGACTGTAATGCTGCTACCCCAATACTTTGGCCTCACACTAGTTTATTCCCTGTAGAGCAAAATCATATACTTCAAAAGTCACCAAAAACAGTGTGAAGCAGAGCTGTAAATGTTACTATTATGGCCCTGACTCCAAGGCTACCACCCAAGGCCATCCCAATTCAACATTTACAGGTGGCCCTCAGATTGAAATTATGAACATCAATGAGGTCAATCAATATCCAATGAATGCTAGTTGCAACATCCAAATCAAGTGTCAGCTATCAAATTAACAGGCCAATGAGGAGTATTCCTATCCATGTATAGCATTATAGATGCAGGGCCACAACACACAGCTGCCACACTACACCATATTGGGCCTGTACAAATATACCAATTGACACCTTAGGCAGCAGGACAAGCAATGTCATATCTACAGATATATCTACCCATCACAACACTCATTACATGAATACACTGCCAGAAGTAGCAAATTTTGGCCCTACCTAGACAATATAGGCTGACAAATTTCTACAGCTGGGGGAACTGCAAACCATATTCTTATAGTTTCAGCTGGCATAGGTGGGCAGGTAAAATTATGGTTCCAATCTTATCTGTCAGGAGGAATGCAACAATATAATATTAGTATAACTACTTATGCATTTCGGCCAGAACCTGTAGGTGTCCTAAAAGGATCAGCTCTTTCAACTACTTTATTTAATGATTCTGTGCAGGCCACTCAATGTGCTTTTGAAGGAACTGGATGTGTTTTGTAGAATATATGCTGATGATAATCTGTTTTTTTCTCTCATTCAGACTAATATTGATTCTGCATTTTTAAGAATGAAAAGTTGTTTATATAAGATCCAAGAACAGCTTGCTAATAATCAATTGGCTTTAAATATTTCAGACTGAAATATTGATTTGTAGTAGAACAACATCATCAATTTTGTTACCTATGTATTTAGAAATTGAAAATGTTGCAATTCTAATACATGCACAAATGAAAAGCCTAGGATTGATCCTAGACTAGATTCTTTTATCTTTATGAAATCATTTCTGAGGACTCTGATTTCCTCTTCTTAATTTTGACTTTGATTTTATCAGAAGCTTAAAATGATTCTTACAGTGTCAGATTTTCATACAGTTCTATTACTAGTACTAAGTACTAGTTTTAGTTCATGTGGAGGGCCATAACCGAACGGGGCCGGCCATCTCTAACGCCGGCCCCATCAAGCGGTGTACCCGACTGTATTATTGAAACAAGATGGGCGGCCATCTTTTGTTATGATAATACGCTCGGGGCCGGCCAAATCTCTTAGAGATCGCCGGCATTAGAGATGGCCGCCATTGGTTTTCGCCGATAATGGAAACTAATGGCGGCCATCTCAAACCCGGCCAAAGCCAAGGCATTTGGTTGTGGGAGGAGCCAGCATTTGTAGTGCACTGGTCCCCCTGACATGCCAGGACACCAACTGGGCACCCTAGGGGGTACTGCAGTGGACTTCATAAATTGCTCCCTGGAACATAGCTCCCATACCTTGTGTGCTGAGCCCCCCAAATCCCCCCCAAAACCCACTACCCACAACTGTACACCACTACCATAGCCCTTATGGATGAAGTGGGGGCACCTAGATGTGGGTACAGTGGGTTTGGGGGAGGGTTTGGACGCCTCCCATTTACCACCACAAGTGTAACAGGTAGGGGGAGATGGGCCTGGGTCCACCTGCCAGAAGTGCACTGCGCCCACTAAAACTGCTCCAGGGACCTGCATACTGCTGTCATGGAGCTGGGTATGACATTTGAGACTGGCACAGAAGCTGGCAAAAAAATGTTTTTATATATTTTTTGGGGGGTGGGAGGGGGTTGGTGACCACTGGGGGAGTAAGGGGAGGTCATCCCCCCATTTCCTACTGTGGTCATCTGGTCAGTTGGGGCACCTTTTAAAGGCTTGATCGTGAACAAAAAGGGACCAAGTAAAGTCGGTCAAATGCTCGTCAGGGCCGGCTTTCTTTTTTCTATTATCGGCCGAAGCTGGCCATCTCTTAACCACGCCCCCGCCCCGCCTTCGTTACCCTGGCGACACGCCCCCTTGAACTTTGGCCGGCCCTGCGACAGAAAGCAGTTGAAGCCGGCCAAAATTGGCTTGCGATTATACTGATTTGGCCGGCTTTAGGAGAAGGCCGTCCATCTCCCGATTTGTGTTGGAAGATGGCTGGCCTTCTCGTTCAAAAATAAGCAGGTTAGACTATTGTAATCCCATATTTTTGGGATTGCCGTGTACTGTGTTGAAAGGATGAAATCAAACAGGAAGAAAGTCTCCACAATGATGAATCAAAGAAAAAACAGCGGTGGCAATCGAGTGAAGGGACATTGGCGTACCAAGGGGGGGGCGGTGGGTGTGCTCCCTCTGCCCCGGAACAGGTTACTTCCTGTTCCGGGGCAGAGGGAGCATGGAAAAGAACGAAGTGGGCAGACGCGCAGCAGCCCCCCCAGCAGCGTGCTTTTGCCGGGGGGGGTATCCTTTCACCAGGGAGGGTCGCGCTGCACCCGGGGGGTGGGGCGCATCGGCGATCTGCCCCGGGTGTCAGCCCCCCTAGGAACGCCGCTGTGAAGGGATGAAAACACTATAATCCAAGGTTTATTAAAAGGTGGTATACAGGGAGGTGCCTAGGGTCTCTGGCGCCCCCCTGCAGACTATCAGTTGGCGCCCCCCCCCCCCCCGCAGACTATCAGTTGGCGGCGGCGGCGGTGCCCCCCCCCCTGTGAAAATGATCGCTCACCACTTGCCACACTGACAGGAATTGTCAGCAATATTCTTAGAAACAGATTGCTATACATTGCAAAATAAGATAGCAGATGTAAATTCTCAAAATGGACATATTCCAAACACTAAAATGAAAATAAAATGATTTTTTTCTACCTTTGTTGTCTGGTGACTTTCTTTTTCTGATCATGCTGGCCCAGTATCTGATTCTGCTGCTATCTGTCCTCTTAACTCCGTTTCCAGGGCTTCCTTTCCATTTATTTCTTTCCTTTCCTCCTTTCTTCTTCATTTCTGGTCCTCAGCTTCTGCCTATTTTCTTCATCCATGTGCAGTTTTTCTCCTCTCTTCCTTTTCCCTCATTTCATCTCCTTCATCTTTCTTCCCTCCCCTCTATGTCCAGCAATTTCTCCTCTCTCCCTGAGCCCTGCCCTCCCAATCCATGCCCATCCATGCTCCTCTGTCCCCTGCCCCCTCCATTCATCCTTTTCCAGCAATTCCCCTCTCTCCCTGAGCCCTGCCCTCCCAATCCATGCCCATCCATGCTCCTCTGTCCCCTGCCCCCTCCATTCATCCTTTTCCAGCAATTCCCCTCTCTCCCTTCCATGACCCCCCCTCGTATCCATGCTCTCGTCTCTCCCCTGCCCTCTCGCTCCCATTGTTCAACTGCCCGCCCTCTTCTCTCCCCCCAACATCCCTTTTCTTTTTTTTTTCTTTTTAAATTTACCTCCGTAGCGGTTCCGGCAGCGCAGCGTCAGTGAAGGAGGCGGTGCTCCCGACGTCGCTAGCCTTCCCTTCGCTGTGTTCCGCCTTCTTCTGACGTCATTTGACATCAGAAGAAGGTGGAACACAGCGAAGGGAAGGCTAGCGATGTTGGGAGCGCCACCTCCTTCACTGACGCTGTGCTGCCGGAACCGCTACGGAGGTATATTTAAAAAGGAAAAAAAAAGAAAAGGGATGTTGGGGGGAGGGCGAGCGAGGTGAGCATGGTGCGGCGGCGCCCCCCAGAGGGAAGCGCCCCCCTGCCATGCTTACCTCGCTTACTGTGTTGGCACGGCCCTGGTGGTATATAAATGACCCGTGTTTTGGTGTTTGTTGCCTGCATCAGAGGTCTGTCTTATTTAGCAATGGTGCTTGAATGCCAACATTAGATCCAAAATACATTGAAATTTCCTTTCCTTTAGTCAAAGAATGTTCCATTGCTGCTACAATATCAGTGTTCTTTTGAGAAAATCTTACAGGTTATTCAAAATTCCACTGCTAGACTTTTAACAGGTGTTTCTCGTTTTGAACACATCAGTCCTATTTTATCATCTTTACATTGGCTTCCAAACTGTTTCTGAATTAAGACTCTTTAAAGCCATATATATGTTCCTTCTCATTTGCTACAATCAGAAAATGCAAAGAATCTTAAATTGCCAAACTCACAGCAATTTCATCTTGTCTGAAGTCACAAAAGATCATTTTCAATGGTAAGTGTTTTTGAATGGAATAATTTACCCATGGAGCTTAGGTTGCAGGAAAATGATTGTACTTTAAGAAAGCATCTGAGAGCTCTTTTATTTAATGAAGCATTTACCCACAGATTCTATATAGTTTATCTAATTTTGTGCGTGCAAATCAGGGCGTATTACGATTAGTGTGTTCAACTTCATTGGTTAACAAGCCAATCAGTGCCGATAATTGGATGTTGATAAGCAATTATTGGCAGTAATTGGGACTAATTAGAATTTACTCACACTACTCAATAAGAGTATTCTATAAAGCAGTCCATGTAAATTCTATCACGTGGATCTGAAAAGGGGGAGTGCCGAGGGGCATGACATGGGTATTTCTAAATTCTATGTGCATGTTTTCTTTGATATTTCCTATTGTGTAAGCCATGCTTTTCACTTCCTCAGAACAATCCAAAGTTGATGGGAAGAGCTGGGTGTTGCTCTTGATTTGTGTGAGTGTGTGTGTGTGGGGGGGGGGGCCTTCCAGGTGACAACTGGCCAGACAATCCCTACTGTGCTGAAAGGTGTCTCAGCAATAACAAGGCTAAAGGTTGGCTATGCAGTGTAGTCTAATGGCTAGCACACCAACCTTTGGTGCTAAGTGGGGTTCAAATCCCACTGTAGCAGCTGATCAACATATACATCTTAATTAAATCAGCTGGCTAGAGTGATGAAGAGAGATTTTTGCTTTGGAGCACAGACTCATCCAGGGGCAGAGTGAATGTGAACTGGGCCCCTCGCCACCTATCTAAAAGGAAGAAGTTAGGGGAGAATGGGCCCCTCACTGCCATGGTCCCTTGGGCGCTGCCCTATTGTCTCAATGGTAAATCTTCTCATGGAGGATGTGTGTTTGGCAAATCCCAGACTGTTTCACTGTGTCTCCTGGGTGTGCGAGAAGTCCTGTGAGAGGTCTCCAAGAGAACCGTCTTTGGTTAGCTGTGCCATACTGAAGTCCTCTGTTAGTATGAAGATGAGGTGTGAGGGTGAATGGAAGAGGGGGTTGGCCTCATTGTCTTACAGTATGGCAATCTCACCCTCTGACCTGAACATGCTGGTCTCCGAAAACATCTTCAGATGGCATACACAGTAGGTTACATAGTAGATGAGGTAATGTAGAGATCAGAACAGTTGTCTTGTCATGCTTGAAAACAGAACAGTGAAGTACCTGGGTCGCTGCCCTGTGTACCCTGTATCATGTGGTTACTTTAACAGCACTCTTGGGAAGGTCTGGGCCAAAAGCCCACACTCTCTCTGCAGATCTGCCAAGTTAACCAATCCAGGAGGGAAACCTTTTGGCCAGTTCAGGATTTCTTCCATCCTCATCCTAGTGAATAATGGCAACCTGCAGCACTGATTGCAATGGATAGAGTCATGGATTGCAAATACTACACTGCTTTGGGATGCAAGTTTAAAACCAGAATCGGCCAAAAAGTCTCCCTCCAGGAATGGGTCACTTGGCAGCTCTGTCATCCCCTCATAAGCCTGTTTCTAAGCTAGGAACCTCTGTGCCACAAGAGATGAGGACATGTGGTCAAAAAAGTGAATGTGTTGTGATTCAGAATTGGTTTATGGTGTTATATTCGGTGTATGTTCCTCCTGGAGTGTGTGGGATGGATGGATTCATATTTTAGAATTTTTAATGGATTGTCTGTTGTTTTGGGGCATTTGTGTCTGATAGGAGATTCTAAAGTGTTTTTTAACTTTGATGATCAGATTTTTAAGGAGAAAGATCATGTGCTGTTTCAGTATTTGTCAGTTTTTCATGTGGAAAAATTGGTCTCTGTACCTACCCATCAAGCTGGGCATGTATTTGACTTGATTTTTGTAGCCCCAGATATTTTAGAGAGAGACTGTATGTGAGAGACAGTGAGTGTGTGCCCCCCTCTCACAGGGTCCCCTTCCCCACCCCCACCTCTCTGGTCTCAGGACCCCCTCCCCACCTCCCTCTCCCCTGCCCCCCTGCAGCCACCCATGTCCAGCGACCCTCCCCTCCTCGCCATCCGCAGCTACCACTGGTAATGTTGTCCGGCCACTGCTGCTTCTCCTGTTGAGCAGCAGCGGCCGCTACAAAAAGAAAAAAAGCCATAAATGTTTTAAAACCTGAAACGCGGCACCGTAGACAGACATCAGGAATTGGCTGTCGGCTCTGCAGCCGCTCCTCCTCTCGCCTCCACGCCACTGTCCCTGGAGTAAGACCACAGAGGAGCTCAGCGACATGAGAGGCGAGAGGAGGAGCGGCTGCAGAGCCGACAGCCAATTCCTGATGTCTGTCTACGGTGCCGCGTTTCTGGTTTTAAAACATTTATGACTTTTTTCTTTTTGTAGCGGCCGCTGCTGCTCGCTCAACAGGAGAAGCAGCAGCGGCCGGACAGCGTTACCAGTGGCAGCTGCGGGTGGCGAGGGGGTTGATGTGCTTTGGGAGGGGTGTTGATGTGCTTTGGGGGGGAGGGGGGTGTTTGATGTGCCGGGGGGGGGGGGGGGCTTGGGTGATACACCGAGGGGGTGTTTGAGCGGCGCACTCACAGCTGGGAATCAGCTGTGAGTGATGTCAGCCTGGCTACGGAGCCTAGCTGAGCAACTCCAGGAGCCACGGACACAGGCAGCTACTTTAGAACGTTGGTGGTGAGAATTATATAGGATGTCTATATGTCTTCCTTAGGGGATGTATTTCAAAGATTGAGCGTTGGCTATCATCAATATGCAGATGATATCCAATTCTTTTTTTCAGTATTTCCTCTTGGGATGTTGTTTTTGAAGTCCAATTACAGTTGCACATGGATGAGATTAATGTGTGGATGTGTCAGCATGGTTTGTTGCTCAATGTTGGAAAGTCTGAGGTGATGAATGTTGGGAAAATAATGCAGGAGTGTTGGCCCACTTTTTTGAACCTTCAAAGAGTTACCTGTACAGCATGTTATGAAGTTATCAGGTAACATAGTAACATAGTAGATGACGGCAGAAAAAGATCTGCACGGTCTACCCAGTCTGCCCAACAAGATAAACTCACATGTGCCATTTTTTGTGTATACCTTACCTTGATTTGTACCTGTCTTTTTCAAGGCACAAACCGTATAAGTCTGCCCAGCACTATCCCCGCGTCCCAACCACCAGCCCCGCCTCCCACCACCGGCTCTGGCACAGACCGTATAAGTCTGCCCAGCACTATCCCTGCCTCCCAACCACCAGCCCCGCCTCCCACCACCGGCTCTGGCACAGACCGTATAAGTCTGCCCAGCACTATCCCCGCCTCCCAACCACCAGCCCCACCTCCCACCACCGGCTTTGGCACAGACCGTATAAGTCTGCCCAGCACTATCCCCACCTCCCAACCACCAGCCCTGCCTTCCACTACCGGCTAAGCTTCTGGGGATCCCTTCCTTCTGAGCAGGGTTCCACCTAAGCCATAGATCATCTAGATGGCATTGGAATTAATTAGTTAATTAAAAATAAACCGTTGGACTAAGTATTTTAATCAAGAGGTCTTGGAAATATAATGCCCAAGAAATGCTACCAGAATGGGATCGTGAGGTGCTACACATTGTGAATGGTCTTCCTGTGTTACAAAGATTACAGGAAGGTTGTCAGGTGTATGTCTTCCAATCAATTCATCATGAACATGTTTGTAGCAAAAAAATAAAATAAATTTATTTATAGGGTAACAACTCCCATCCCCCAGCAAGCATTCAAATTTTTCCAGTAGGTTCTATGCAATGAAATATATACAGTTCCAAAATTATTTCCCATTATATATCGTTCCCTCCTCCTTACTCTAATATAAATCACCCTTTTTCCTTCCCCTCCCCACACATATTATACCTCCTCCTCACTATTTCAATACCCACTCAACCCCAAAGGGTCTATTGCAATTAAACTCTGGAATTCGTTGCCAGAGAATGTGGTAAAGGCAGTTAGCTTAGCAAAGTTTAAAAAAGGTTTGGGCGGCTTCCTAAAGGAAAAGTCCATAGACCATTATTAAATTGGACTTGGGGAAAATCCACTATTTCTGGGATAAGCAGTATAAAATATTTTGTACTTTTTTGGGTGCAGTTGGATCTATAAAAAAATACTATCGGATCTACAGAGTTGTGCAAGTAGAAAGTCACCTTACCTTGGTAAAAATTTGGTATAGTATGCAACCGGAGCAAGTTCAGAAATTTGAAAGTTGGCGCCAAAAACACTCAGAATAAATACCGGAACTCGGTGACGTGACCAACACTGGTTGTTTGTGATTGACAGATAAGTGAGCAAATGAACCATTCATGTCTTTATGTGCCGTTACTTACTATAAGACGTCACTATAATGTCTATTGAATAGGAACTTGCTAAACCATAACAAAACATTGCCCGATAAACCAAGAGAACCTAACTTAAACAGAAGAATATTGTAATCCACTGTATCAAAAGCTGCTGTGAGATCAAATTATAGCAGAAAGTGCCTTACCCATGGATAAGAATATCTTGGAGTCTCAAACAAGTGTGAGTAATGCAGCCTCACTGCTATGATAGTCCCTAGATCCAAATTATAATGTACTGATGCAATAATAATGATCCAAAAATTTGGTTAGTAAGTCCGTCACTATAGTTCTGATATTTTAGACAGTAGCAGAATATTAGCCACCGGTCTAAAATTAGAGGGTATACTATAGTCCAATGTAGGTTTTATGAGACTGGGAATTAAAACAATGTCACCTAAACTAGAGGGAAACTGACCATTTTAAAAAGCAGTGAGGTAATCAATGATCTTTTGAGGAGGATCCTTCATAAGATAGGAAGGACAGCAGTCCAGCAAACAGTAGAAAGAAGTTCATTTTCCTAATAAAGATCTAATCTGAACTTTATCAATAGTGGGAAGGGAAGTCCATAGTCCATCAGCAGGAATAGCTAAATTAGACATTTTCGCTGCAACAGAAAGATCTATAACTGCATGCAAGTTAGCAGCTATTGAGGCTCTAATTTTGATTATAGAGAAGTAACAGGCTAAATTAGCAGCAGAAGGAAAACACTCCTGATTATTAGAATTAAAAAAAAAAAACTAAAAGAGAGATTTCTAAAAATAATAAAAAGCTTCCTCAAATTTGAAGAAAACTTTTCTATTTGAGTGGAATAATAAGATTTCTTGGGAGTACAAATAGCTGACTTGTAAAGTTTAACAGGATCATGAAAATGTCTCCAATGATGTTCCACTCGACAGCATCAACTTTTCAATTTAGATAGCTCCTCTGTATACCATAAAGTGCGATGTTTAATGGGCTTAGGGCTCCTTTTGCAAAGCGGCGCACTAGCAGTGCGCTGAATGCAAAGAAGCCTGTTCAATTCCCATAGGCTTCTTCACATTCAGTGTGACACTAATTGGTAGCACCGTTTTGTAAAAGGAGCCTTAGTTTTCAGAGTTAAAGGGGCAAAGCTATCAGTAAATGAGGAGAGCACCTTGTGCCAGCTATTTAAAAAAATCCAATGGCTCCAAAAAATTACAATCTAATTGGGGAGTGGCAATTTGCTAGAAAATATCAGAATCTATCCTTTTCCCGATTAATCTGGGAGAAGACTGAGGTTGAATAGTAACTATAATGTGCGAAAGTGTAAATTCAGATAAGAAATGGTCCAGCCATGGAATAGGATTCCACGTAACATCCAAAATAGACAAACATGATGAGGTGCCACAAAATGACGCTATAAAATCTAAACTATGACCTTTCTCATGAGTAGCTTGAGAAGGACATAAAGATAAAGGAATTCAAGATAGCTTTAAGCTCTATAACATCAGGATCAGTGATGTCATTTAAATGTAAATTAATTCCCCCAAGTAGCCTAAAAGAAGTAAAGCCTGATAGCTGATGAAATAAAAAGTCAGTAAATCTAATCTGAACTTTTGACCAGTTATCTGGTGGACAATAAACTACTATAAACCTGTCAATTTGCAAGACAACATCTCTAAACCAGGGATAGAAATAGATTCAACTAGGGATACTTAAAAAAAAATCTTTATGGATGATTACAAGTCCACCCCCTCTTCTATCAGATCTAGAACTACACAAAGCCTAATAAACATGGGGACAGACATCTGAGATTATAACAGAATCATTATCCATCAGCAAAATTTTGGTGATAAAAGTAATACCAACCTGTGAGTTACCAATCAAATCCTTAAGAAAGCAGATGTTATCTGCTGGATCGCCTCATATTGATGTTTTTTGGGATATAAGGGGGTTGGGAAGGGACATGGTGAGATGCTCTGTGTTTGCATAATTTAGTTAAGGCTATTTGGAATTGATTGCTATTATGAAAAATGTTGAAATAAAAATAAAGCGAGTCAATATGCAAGCTATTTAACCAAGTAGAAAAGGCTCCTGGCCGGGTAAATTGCCTGTTTGGTGGTAGTCGCTAATTTTCAGTGGCACTTATACAGTTAATGCTGCTGAAAATAAGTGGTTAGCATCAAAATGAAAACCGGCTATTTTGGAGGCGTTCCGGGGCGGAGTTGGCATTTGACCAGTTAAGTACTGACATCCAGCACCTAACTGACCGGTTTAACTGCAGAAATAGGACCGCATAAAAATCAGCCTATATTTATGCGCTAACCCATAGCTGGTTAAGTGTTGAATATTGCACTTAACCGGTTCTGTCTTAGCTGTCTCTGTAACCCTGGAAATTGAATGCCAGTACCTGGACATGGCCCAGCTCCATAACTCTGGAAATTCAATGCCAGTGCTCGGACATGGCCCAGCATTGAATTTCTAGGTGTAGCACCAGTGGTGTTCAGCAAAATGCTGATCGCCACCAGCTGAATATCAGATCCAAAGTACATTAAAAAAAAGGAAATACCTTGAGTGGAAACCTTATTCTTCTTCTATAGAGGAACATGCTCTATGGCAAGGAGTAGAAACTTCAGACAGCCCAGAACACTGCAGCTAGACTCATATTCGGTAAAACAAAATATGAAAGTGCTAAACCCCTATGGGAAAAACTACACTGGCTCCCTCTTAAAGAACGCATCATGTTCAAAATATGCACTCTAGTTCATCAAATCATTCACGAAGATGCCCCAGCCTACATGTCAGACCTGATAGACTTATCACCCAGGAATGCTAAAAAATCATCCCACACATTCCTTAATCTTCACTTCCTCAACTGCAAAGGTCTAAAGTACAAACTAACGCATGCGTCAACCTTCTCCTACTTGAGCACACAATTCTGGAACGCACTGCC
Source organism: Microcaecilia unicolor (assembly GCF_901765095.1). Classification (NCBI taxonomy): domain Eukaryota; kingdom Metazoa; phylum Chordata; class Amphibia; order Gymnophiona; family Siphonopidae; genus Microcaecilia; species Microcaecilia unicolor. The sequence goes on from NC_044032.1 coordinate 426,646,262, forward strand.
GCACAACTTAAAAACGATCTATGAACCAGCTAACTTCTGCAAACTACTGAAGACCCATCTCTTTAACAAGGCATACCACAAAGATCAACAAATATGATCTCCTCCACATATATCCAGAATTGTCTTATAATATTTGCTTGTTATACTACTATCATGCTTTATCATTATCATGTTACCCAAAAGACTTCTGTAATACTAAATGTCTATTCTCTCATACAGTATATTTCCACTATCCATGATGTATTGTAAGCCACATTGAGCCTGCAAAGAGGTGGGAAAATGTGGGATACAAATGCAATAAATAAATAAAATGGACTTCCTCTTAAAAAAGAATAGGATGCTGGAAGGAAGGATTCATTATAAATTTTGAGACAAGAGATGACTATTGAATGATCTTTATCCAAGCTGGTAGGAAGAATTGAACCCAGACCCTCCCCCACCCAAGTAGAGTAGGATGCAGAGAGTAGAAATTGGGAGTAAGTTGAAGGCTGAGGTTCCTGATTCTGTTTCTGGTAAATAAAATCTTCTGTGGTAGGAATAGCTACATTGATATTGGCTGAAAGAAGTGCATCTAGCAGAGGTAATCACAACAAAGGACAGCACTGCTGAGAGATACTGAAGAATAGAACAATGATCTTTTTTTCATATTAATTCTATCATTCACCTTCTCTCCAAAGAGATGGTCTCCTTTCCAGGGATTCTCTGCAATTTTGGAGTGAAAATCAGAACCTTGAAGCTCACAGCTGCTCTCAGCACCTTCTGAATAATAGCATGCATGCTGTGATGGGGAAGGCATGGTTCCAGCGCCCCATGTAGGGTTACTATATTTGCAGAGACAAACAAGAGGACACAAAAAATAAAATGCTGCCTCACCTCCAGCCTGCCCCAGCCCCACCCCCAGACTCACACTGCACCCTACCACACAGTCATCTTGACCCCCCAAGAAAGCAAGATTCCATAAGTGGTGAAAATGAAAAACTAACAGAAATACATTTTCTTCTGTACTCTGCTAATTACACAATTAGAAAATATGTACATTTACAAAAAAGCAAGCATCCATGAGCAGCATGTCACCCTTTCCTTACCCTCCCATCCATGAGCAGCATGACCCCCTCTCCTCTCCATCCTCTTCTATCCATGTGCTGCATTTCACCCTTTCCCCTTCCCCCTCCCTTCCCTTCCATCCACGTGCAGCTTGTCCCCTTCTCTCCCTCCCATCCATGTGCAGCATATGAACCCCCTCCCCCTCCCACCCCATCCATATGCAGCATATTAACCCCCCCTCCTCTCCGCTCCCCTGGTGTACCTTTCAGCCCTGGTGCAGCCTCAAGTGGTGGCCTCACAAGATTTCTACTATTGACATAGGGTAATTGGGCACACCTAAATACAGGCGCATAGATGTCTCACAGCCCATGTAATTTAGACACCTAAATTGTAGTGCCCAGGATTAGATTTGCCTCTTTAATGTGCAGAGCTCAGGAAAGCTGATTGCACATGTAGCCCTGAACCAGGGAAGAATATAATGGCCTGAGAATCTCCAAGAAAACAGAGCAAGAAGGATAGAACACAACAAGATGTTTGTAAATAGACCTCTTGCGCATCTGCCCAGACAGGAGGTATTCACCTAGGGTGGCACTCTGAGCTGAGTAAGAGACAGAGACAAACCCCTCATGACTTGGGTAGTCTAGTACACTATCAATGAAGACAGGAAGCCTCAAAGGTGGCTCCAATGATCGCAAAAATGTTCTATTATTTCTTTGAGATTATGACTGGTATTAGGAATGGACTGTCATTTGCAATGACATGGGAACATACCCCATGTCATTGCATTTTGTTTAAAAAAAAAACCATGAGCAGAAATAAAACACATTTTGTGTTTTGTTTGCTGATAATAGTGTTCACTCTTTGCAAAGAGTTGCACTATCCGCAAAGAGGGCAAACTCATTTAGAAAGTGTTTGCACTATTTGCAAGTGATGTGCACTCTTTGCAAAGAGTGTGCACTCTCAACAACATTCAACATAAGTGGAAAACAAACATGAACATTCCTGGTAACAACAGGAGAAACTTCTCATTTCTACCTCTTTCTAGAAGAGGCCAGAAAGTCCAGATGGTCAAATATTGGCCTGCCTACCTGCTTAAGGCTGAGGTCAGACAATGATTATGATCCCATTGGTTAAGATAATGACATAGTGAATCTGAAAAGGCATCCCTCACTGCTAGATTAACAGCTGCCCTACATTTTGTACTGTTCTTACAACTAGTCCAGGGCTTCCAAAACCAGTCCCAGTGACCTCCAAACTGGTTGTGCTTTCAAGATAATTACCACACATATGCATGATATTAATTTACTATCCCCTCATTTGTATGCAAATTTAACTGGCGTTTATGCATGGTGGAAATCCTAAAAACTCAAACCTCTTTATGGGGGTCGACATGACAGACTGGAAAAGTCCTGCACTAAACTGCACGTCTTCTAAGTACTGCTATTAGGTTTTAAAACTTTTTACTGCAGATTGCTTTCAAAATTTCCCCAAGGCATCCTGGTGGTAAAGGGGTTAGGCTCTGCCATTCCATTTCAGTCCAAAATGCTTCAGCTTTTTTTCCCATTGAAAAAAAAATCAAGTAAAATAGCGCTGCCTGCCTCTTTCTGTCTAGTGTCACCAGGTTGTTTCTTACACATATAGATCAGTCATTCATCTACCCAAGCAATTAATTGCAGCTGCAGGAGAATCCTTTAATAACACCAAGCAGGCAAGTTCTGAAATGAAATCAATGGGATGGGAGAATCTGACTCCCATGTACCATTTCCAGGCCACACACCTGCTTGAATTATCCTCAATGCATGTATTCACATCAAAGCAAAGGGCAGAGGAGAGAGCACTGAACAGAAAATCACTCCCGTGCTGAATGCTTCTGGAAGAAAAGAGGATTTAATGCATCTTTCTGCCAAAATGACCAATTCCCTCTTTTTTCTCTGCTGCAGACATGGTAATAATGGAGTAGATTTTCAAAGGCAAGCACTTTTGCACTAAAGCAGGATTTTATCAAAGTTTGGGCACCCCCCAAAAAAGAGGGCAGATTTTCAGACAATGTTAAACAGCTAACACTCCGTCCGTCATAGATAGAAAAATGACAGCTGCATTAACGTATGTGCAATTTTAAATTTCCAACATACTAAAAATGAGTTTAGTGCATCCAATTGTACTGTCACTTCTCTAACCAGCTCACTTTTCTGTATCTCCATAATAGGGGAAGGGGGAAGCAGTTAGAAATACTAACACGTATGGCAAAATCATATGTTATTTTACCTTAATTCATGTTATTTTACAACAAAACAAGATACATAATAATGAGTTACAAAGCATGCAAATGCATACAAAACATCACATTATTATGCAAGTTAATAACAGCATGCATTTATCTTTGCAAGCTGTGTTATTCCTGGAAAAATAATGCCAGTTTATGCCCCCCTCCTCCTCCCCGCTGGTCCCTGCTGACCATTATCCTCCTGGTTCTCCCTACAGCTTTGTCTATTACAATGATACTTTTGTGGAGCTGAAGAAAAATAGTGCAGATGTCACTTCTCATCAGGCCTCTCTTCTTACTGTGCTGCTCTGCAGGAATTTCATTCTGCAATCCGGATAGCTAAACATAAATATTTTTCTAAACAACTCAAAGTTGCCAACAATTGTCTGCAGGCTGCCCATTGTATTCTTTCTGAATTAGCTCCAACACATACTACCTTCTCCCTCTTTTGACCCATCTCTCCTTTGGCTTGAAGATCTGGCCCTTGTCTGGAAGGACAAAATTGACGTCCTTCACCAATCCTGACTTCTCCACTGCCTCGCCCTAACCCATCTTCCCCCGACTCTACCCTGGACCAATGGCGTAGCCAGACAGCCAATTTTGGATGGGCCTGAGCCCAAAGTGGGTGGGCACAATATTTTCTCTGCCCTGCCCTACCGCAAAATATAAATACATTAGCTAATAAGGTTCCTCAATCTCTGTCAGCTAAAGACTTTCTGTCAAGGTGGCCAGAACTCCCTTTTACCAAACTTGGCAGGCAGTAGCAACATCCATAAGCCACTGATGCCAGCACCCTATGCGTGCTTAGCTGTCGGTGACTCAAGCATGCTGTCACTGACTGCAGATCTTGGTAGAAGGAAGTTCTGGCCATCTTTGGAGGAAGTCCTCAGCTGGGGAGGCTTGGGATCCCTACCAGTTATACAGCAAGGGTCAGAACTGGTGTTAGACATGCTAGGGCCCCCTCCCTGATCCCGTCTCCTCACTGCCTTCCCTCCGATTTCCCAACCTGCCATTACTGTCACACCAACAGACCCTCACCAAATACAGAACAAGGGATCACATATCAGAAATAAAAATATTTAGACAAAAATTGAACTCGTAACCCCAAAAAGTTAAACTTAGCATGTACTTCAACACTGGAGAAATAAAAACAGAAATGCATTTCCTTTCTCCTGAACACGATACAAACACATTTGCTATGTAGATTTCCCAAAGCCAACATACTCCATTTAAAACATTCAAAATACATTGCTTTTTTCTACCTTTGTGGTCTGGACATTGTATTTTTCCATCATGTTGGTTGCAGTTTCTTTTCTGCTTCCCTGTCTGTCGTCATCTAATTCTCTTTCGAGCGGCTGCTGTCCATTTGTCTTCTTTTACCTTCACTACACCTGCTTCTGACATATTGACTGTTCTTATTTTTAGCTCTTTCCTCTCTTTTTTTCTTCTTTCTGCCTTGCTGTCAACTCAAATTTCACCCTCTCACTGTTCTCCTCCTTTTTAGTTTACAGCTACCTATCAGATTTTCATCTTTTTCTCTCACCCACTAGCTTGTCCATTTCCCCATCTCACTCCTTCCTCAGCCCTCCATTCCCTTTCATTACCATATTTCTATCCTCTGTAATCACTATCTTTTTATTTATTTATTCATTTCCTTGCCACCCTCTTCCTCTCCCTCCTGGCCTCTCCCACATGGTTCCACCATCTTCCTTCCCTCCACCCTTCTAGCCCAGCAACTGCTCCCTCTTTCTCCCCACTCCACTCTTGTAGCCTTACATCTCTCTGCCCCCTCTTCCTCTCTCCCACTTTCTACCATTTCTCCCTCTCTTGTGCCATGGGTCCAACACTTCTCTTCCCCCTCCCCCCATGCAGCATTTTCTCTCTTCCTCCCTTCCACTGCCATGTCCAACATTTCTGCCTCTCCCCCTCCCTTGTGCCCCATCCAACATCTCTCGCTTCCCCCTACATCTCTTCCTGCCCTCCACCATCATGTCCAATTTTTCACCATCTTTCTTCTCCTCCTCACCACCCCCTGTCCAAGTCCAACATTTACCATCTACCCCCTCCCCACTACCCCCCTATGTCCAACATTTCTCCCTCTCTTGTCCCTCTCTCCTCCCAATGCAAGATGTTTTCCCTTTCTTACCCCTCTCTACCCTATGTCCCACAATTCTCTCTCTCTCTTGCCCCTCTCCAACTCATGCCCACCCCATGCAGCATCTAACTTAAGGAGACCTCCCCCCAACTCTCCCTCTCTTCAATGGGGCACAGCACCACCCTGCATCTGCCTCCCTGAGCTCTCTCTCTCCCACAGCGCCTCTCAGACGCTGCCTACCTACCGCCACCACGATCCTGCATCTACCTCCCGTCTCAGCACTGCAGCAGCGGACCAGCGGTAGTGATTCATGCTGCCTCCTGCTTCGTTCTAACCCGGAAGCATCTCCTCTGCCGCGCGCCCGCGTCCTGCCCCAGCAGAAACAGGAAGTTGTAATAATGGGGGTGGGCGCGCACGGCAGAGGAGATGCTTCCGGGTTAGAACGAAGCAGGAGGCAGCATGAATCACTACCGCTGGTCCGCTGCTGCAGTGCTGAGACAGGAGGTAGATGCAGGATCGTGGTGGCGGTAGGTAGGCAGCGTCTGAGAGGCGCTGTGGGAGAGAGGGAGGCAGATGCAGGATCGGACCAGCCTGCTCCCTCCGCTGCCATTGAAATTAAAGTTCTCCACTGCTGGGTGGGCCTGAACCCAAACTGGGTAGGCCTAGGCACACCCAGGCCCACCCGTGGCTACGCCCCTGTGCCTGGACTCCTCATCTTCCACAGCCACCTTTTAGGGCAACATGGTCCACATTTAATTTTCTCTGCCTCAACTGTCCTTTGAAAGTCAGGTCCCTTAATCTCTCTTCATCTTCTCTGTATCACTGGTCTGCCCATTTAGTCTGTCGTCTTTTTCCTCTTCTTTCTCCTTTTATCCTTCCTCTCCTGCAGTCTAGTCTCATGCTAGGTGTCTTCTCGTCTGCTTGGAAACATGCCCTGGTTCGTCCACTATTTAAAAAACAAACAAACATCTTGACTCTTCTCTCTGCTAATTTCCGCCCCATCTCCAACCTTCCCTTCTTCTCAAAACTTCTCGAGAAGATAGTCTAACTGAAGCAGAACTTTCTTGAAAACACTAATGTTGTACACCCCTTTCAGTTTGGATTTCTCCACCAGCACAGAACTGAAACTTTACTCCTGTCCTTCTATAACACTATTTGTATAGCTCTTGAACAATACTACTCTGTGATCATTGTCTTACTAGATCTCTCCTCTGCCTTTGATATGGTTGATCATCACTTACTTCTTTCTCGTCTATGAACCTTAGGCCTCCGGGGCATGGTGTTCTCTTGGTTTACTAGTTACCTCTTTAATCGTTCTTCCAACTATGTCACAGCTCTACCTTCTCTTCCACTCATTCAATCACCTCAGGTGTACCTCAAGGCTCCATTCTTGCTCCCTCTCTCCAATATTTTTCTTTCTCCCCTTCTCACACTTATTCAAGAACAAGGCTGCATACCTTTCTGTTAGGTTGATGATGTACAAATTCTTTACATGGTCACTGATTCTTCCTCCTGCCTTTCCACTGTCAACAACTGCCGTCGACTTGTTTCCTCCTGGCTCAAAGATAATCACCTGCTTTTAAATTCCTCCAAATATGAAACTATAATCTTCCCTAATCCTGGAGTACCACTTCCTCCCACCCCCCTACTATTGAGAACCATCTTCCTCTGTTTTCTGATGCTATCAAGATTCTTGGTCACCTTTGACTCAAAGCTGACTTTTAAGCTACAAATTGATTTGGTCATTCGCCGCCCCCCCCCCCCCCCTTTTTCTAAAATGTAATCTAATGTAATCTGTTTCTTATATACCACGCAAATCCCAGCGTGACATTCAAAGCAGTAATCTACATTGGCAGGGGAGGGGGAAAATGGGGGGGGGGAGCTTTAAATTGACTATAGGCTCATTTTCAAAGCACTTAGCCTCCCAAAGTTCCATAGAAACCTATGGAACTTAGCCTCCCAAAGTGCTTTGAAAATATGCCTCTATGTGTGTTTGTGGGAGTTAGACTGTCATACAGAAGGGTTTTCAGTTTTTTGCAGAGACGCATATAGTTTGATTCAGATCTGATTGTGTCAGGAAGAGAGTTCCATTCAGAGATGGCAAGAGAGGAGAATTTGGAGTTCATTTGACGTTTATATTTTAAGATTTCTACTTGAGGGAATTTCAGTAGCATACTGTCTTTGATTCTAGTGGAATTGTAGTGGCAGAATTAGAGCAGTTGGGTGAGTAGTTTCGATGTGTTTCCATAGAGTGCTTAAAAAACTAGACTGATTGATTTGAAAGCAATGCAAGCTTTGACTTTTAACAAGTGTAGTTCTCTTAGATGGCTGGAGATTCTGTTGAATTTTCTTAGTCGAAATATCAGCCGCACTGTTGTGTTTTGGATAAGTTGGAGCTTTGATAGTAATTTGTTATTCAGACCAATGTATAAAGAGTTGCAATAGTCAAGGTTAGATAAGACTAGTATCTGGACCAGTACCAAGAAGTGTGAGCATTGGAGGTAGGATCTAGGCAACCGTAATTGGTGTAATTTGAAGAAGGAAATTTTTTTTTCTGTATCTAGTTAATTTGTGCTTCTAAGGTTAGTGAGGAGTCCAAGATAAAGCAAAGGACTCTTGATTGTTTGGATACATTGATAGTTATTCCATTGGGCAGTATCAGGTTGGGTGTTATAATGGTAGTATTGTTGGTGAACCATAGGAGGTTGGTTTTACTTTGGTTTAGTTGGAGCTTGTGCTCTGTGGACCAGATAGAAACTTTGTTTATTACTTGGTAGATCCTGTCAAAAGTTTCCTTGAGTGTGGAACTCACTGGGACCAGCATTAGTGTGTCATCTGCATATGAGAATATGTGTTCTCTGTCATTCAATACTGTTTGGGAGAGGATTTGTTCTCTCTGTTCCTTTTTTGATTCCTCCCTTATTCGTACTCTCCTCTTATCTGTTATTATTTCTTGTCTTGATTACTGCAGCTTCCTATATGCCAGCCTCACCCTTTACTTGCTCAAGCATCTTCAACTCATTAAATCCACTGCAGTCAAGCTTCTCCATTCTGCCCATCAATTCGATCATGTTATGCTTCTCCTATGTTCTGAACACTAATTCCCTGTCTCTGCATAAATAAAGTTCATGATTATCTGTTTTGTCTTCAAGTCATGTATGCTCTGTACTGTTTTAGGCAAGATGAGGTGACAAAGCTTCAACTGCCAGCTAAACAATTCCCAAGTAAAACTTTACTAATAGACTCTCAATTTTTAACCCAGCTCTTCTTTGATATAGCAATTATAGCAGATAAAGAAAATGAAGTTATAGTTTGGTTGCTTTAACGAATTGTTATCTTCTGCACTTAGAGTACATATCTAGCCACCTCAGAGGCAATGAAATGGCCAGAACCTCAACCTAGCTGAGAGGTAAAGCTGTAATACTCAAAGAGGAAAATAATCTGGGGAAACTGCCTTGGGGAAATGCCTTGGGAAACTGGTGAAGAATTTTGATGGAACCACAGTAGATTCAAGAGGGATCAGCCTCTAGAACAGCTGCTGATCACAATGGCATGTTAGAAGACTGGGACTCTCTCACACAGCCTGCAGGGGCAGAGAGGGAGGGTTGGCCTTAGCTCAGAGCTAACAGCCAATAGGGAAAGATCACAAGGAGTCAATCACAGGATACTGCAAACTATAGAGGAGAGGGGAAGCCCCAGTACACAATGAGGCATATTTTCCAAGCTCTTAGACATACAAAATTACAGTGTTATCTATACACAGACAATGCAATTGAATACAAATAATATGCATACAAAATGTACATAACAATATATCCTGCCTTCATGAACATGGGTCAGAACAATGTGTCTCCCATCTGCCTCTGCTCATCTTCATTCAGTCCTTCTCCCTTACACCCCTACACACTCTCTTCACTCCTCCAATACAAACCTCTTGGCATTCCTTCCTTCGTTCCTCCTGACCATTTCCCACGAATCTATATTACCGCAAGGCGACCTGAATTTCATCCTATCTACTGGTGCTCCAGAAACATCAAGGGCCTGGTAGAAATACAATATCCACAACATCTACAGGGTTCCTGAGGGATCCCATTATTACAGTTTATTGGATCCCAAGCATAAAGAACCAGTGCCTGAGCCTCAGGGCAACCAGCTTCTGAACTTTAAGTAGAAGCCTAAACTGAACTGTGGTACTCTGCTGCCCACCACAGCAGGTAAGAACTAAAAGGAACGGTGTTTATTCACCTGTTACACTCTATTTTAGAACTGAGGAAAGTGGGAGATTGGGGACATTCTCCAAGAAGCTACTGAGATTAAAGCCTTAAATTCTTTTGTATATACATGTTTGTATATACATTATTGACATATTGCCAGTTGCTTCGGCCTCTGCTGACACTTATGACTACCTGTAATTGATTGAAGGGCCTTTTTACTGAGCCGCATAAGCATCTACGTGCACCAAAATGGAGTTACCGCCCGACTACCGCGTGGTGCGATAATTTCATTTTTGGCCTGAGTCCGATACGTGTATCTGAAAAATATTTTTATATTTGTGCATGCGTAATGGACGTGCGCCAAGTGGCATTTCAAACGTGTACGTCATTACCGCCCAGATTCTTTACCACCAGGTAAGGCGGTAAGGTCTCAGACCTAAAATGGACGCGCAGCCTTTTTTACAGGCGTGCTAAAAAATGGATCGGCGCATGCCCAAAACCCACGCCTACACTACTGCAAGCCATTTTTCAGTGCACCTTTGTAAAAAGACCTCTCAGTAAATAGTTGGCTGAGAACAACCCTTTGGGAGTCAGCTGAGTTCTTGAGTGAGTGGAGAGTGAGAGAGACAGAGAGAGACAGAGAGAAAAGGAGTAAAAGTCTGAGAATGCTGTGTATCGGCCTCCTAGTCTACACCAATCCCGGCCCTGGTCCCATCTAAATAGAAACTGTACTTATGTACTAGGGAATACCACATATGGGAATGCACTAGGCAACCACCTTGTAGGACACATAAACCCCTGAGGTTACAAAAATATGAGTATCACAGCTAATTTTATTGACCTCATTGCAAAGCCACTTTCTTTTCCCGTGTTCCAGGCTGCTCAGCGTTGCTTGGAAAATAATTATTGTTACATTGTGTTCTCTTGCACGTTTCCTTATAGAAAACAGACTGCACCTCCGCAGATGGATCCTGCTTCACTGAATGGTGCTATAAAAATGGCAATCGGGCAGTCATCAGTGCTTCTTGCCTGCAGTACAGCTTAAGGAATTCCAGTTTGAAGAAAATAAGCTCCTGCTATGTGCCAAGCCAACTAATCACAAAATTCCCTAAAGCCGCCTTCTGAAAATGCAATGCAATAAAATTAATTAAACTTGCCAAAATAATGGACTGTGATAATACTTAGCCATGTGGTCAGAAACCACATGGGACTGTGGAGGCTTTCAGAGAAAAGTGGAACAAATAACTACATGGTAACTTATTACATGGTGACACATGGTGGCAGATGAAGACTGAAAAGTCCCGTCTAGTCTGTCCTGTAGAATAACTAGAATTGTAGCTGTCAGTCTGTGCAGGTTATATCTCATACCTTCATTTATGTAATACACATTAAAAATCTGGGTTACTCAACTCCAATTAGTTGCAAAAACTCTGCTATTATTATTAATAAGCAACTAAGATATATGTTAAATCTTTACTACACTTTCTCAAACCTGTGTAGAAAAATTACTAAAACACATTATACATTATACATATCACATGCTCTTGCTTACATAACACACATACCTCACAATTTTTTAATCATACATATCACCCCTAAAAACATCAATAGCCTGCACTTAAAGGCTCAGTACTTATCTTGGCAATTCATTACCAACAGCTACAAAATCCACTGCGTGTTCACCTCAGATCTTAATTCATACTATAACCAGAATGCCAGGCCATTCGTCTTGTTATGTAAGCAAGAGCATGTGATATATATAATACTAGTAAAAAAGGCCCGTTTCTGACACAAATGAAACGGGAGCTAGCAAGGTTTTCCTCGGAGTGTGTATGTTTGAGAGTGTGTGTGAGAGTGACTTTGTGAGAGAGTGAGACTGGGTGCGAGTGTGTCTGTGAGAAAGAGTGTGTGTGTGTGTGAGAATGAGAGTGTGTGCCAGGGCCCAACCTCCCAGTCCCAGGGTCATCCCCCCTCCCTCCCTCCAAGTTCCAGGATCGTCTCCTCCCTCCCTCCGAGTTTCAGGGTCATCCCCTCCCCCTCCCTCCGAGTGTTTTTCCTGCTGCGCTACGGGTGCCTGATGAGCCGGTGGCGGGTGCGGCTCCTGATCGCCGCGGCCTGGGTGCTGTCGCCTGCCCTGCTCTTTCCCATCACCATCCCCGGCAGCGCCCTGATCTGCATCTACTTCTCCCTACTCGCTGCTGCTGATGGCACTCATCTTCTTCCCTTGCTTGTCCATCGTCACCATGACCAATGGGCGCCTTTTTCACGGTGACGTCAGCCTGTGCTACGGAGCCTAGCAGACCAACTCCGAAGAAGTCACGAACACAGGCAGCAAGACCAATAGAATGTTGGAGGTAAGAATTATTATATAGGATATAATGTGATTTAGTCATTTTTATACACAGATTTAATAAAATGTAATAAAGATTTAACATATATCTTAGCTGCTTATTAATAATAATACCTTCATTTAGAGTTGCAACTACCACTCTCTGTTGGCTACCCTCCCCCTTGAATGCCTTTGTTTGGGTTATAACTGATGATCCTAGCAGAGTAAGGTAAGAAAGGACATTTTAAACATTGACTTTGAGGTTTGCCATTCCTCTAAAAGGCTCATGAATAGTGAAAGTTGAGTACTACTGGCGCATACTATTTCTTGGCTAAGAAAAAAAAAAAGATACAGAAAAAAAATCTTAACTGGGGATGACCAGCTTTCTTCAATGTATGCAATATTTGAGTTCTATCGCAGTGACAAAACATAACTGGCCCTGATTTTCAAAGTGAATTATGAGTTTGCTGGCAGGTGGTAAATGCATGTATCTATTTTCAGTGTTTCTAAGGGTAAAATTAGGCTGCCATTGGAGCAGGGCAAGGATGGAGCCAGTATGTATACATTTTGGGCTAGATTCTATATATCACATCTAAAAAAAATACGCCTAGGTGTACTCTATAAAGTCTGCCTAAATTTTGGCATGGTTTATAGACTACGCTGAGCGCCTGTCCACATGACTAAATTTAGTTGTGGGTTGTTATGCAGAGTAAAAATTGATGTAAATGCTGACGTCTAAATTAGGCCATTCCACACACCCTTTTCAGCTATGCACCTTAGAATTTACGTGCATCACTTTACAGAATACGCTTAAACAGTTGTGTGCACAAATTCTAATTAATGCCAATAATTGCTTGTTAAGTGGCAATCATTAATGCTGCAAGCAGGAGCTATGCTTGAAGCTGGAACCAGGATGACCTGTTGCAAGGCAAAGAGGCAGAGAGCAGCAACTGCAGAAGAAGACCCAGGGTGATGATGTCAACAAAGGGAAGGCCCAAGCAGTGTCAACCTGAATCCAGCCTCCTCCAAGAGCAAGCACGCACAGCCGTCTGCAGGCTGGAGGAGGAAGCAGCGCAGAAGGCAGTGGAGCACATCACACAGGGAAGGGAGAGGAAGAGAATGGGACTTTGATATACTGTCTTTCTGTGATTACAATCAAGGCAGTTTACATACTATATACAGAGACTTATTTTGTACCTGGGGCAATAGAGGGTTAAGTGATTTACCCAGAGTTACAAGGAGCTGCAGTGGGAATCAAACCCAGTTCCCCAGGATCAAAGTCCACTGCACTAATCACTAGGCTACTCCTCCATTCAGGGCCCCGATATGTTGGTAAGGGAGTGGGGGGGGGGGGGGGGGGGGGGGGGGGCGATCATGACAGGATGTGCTGTTAACTTAATGCCATGTGTTATGTATTTAAAATGGATTTTAATGCACAATGAAACATGCATAGTAAATAGGCCGTCTCACATTTAGGTGGTGCTCATTTTCAAAGCACATAGACTTACAAGGTTACGTGGTAACATATGTAACTTTGTAAGTCTATGTGTTTTGAAAATGAGCCTCATAGGGGCTTCTGCACTAAGATGGCACTTCCATAAACTGGTGCTATGATTTAGAAGCCTTGATGCCATGCACTTAACATCAATTCTATAATGGCATTCAGGTGCCAACAGTTACTACAAGTCAATGGCAGGCATAACTGTTAGCGCCTGTGTGCCCTGAAGTGCATGCAACCTGTAGTATTCTATAAGGCAGATGTTTTCAGCTCAGTCCTCACGACACACCCAGCCAGTCGGGGTTTTCAAGATCTCCCCATTGAATTCAAAGTTACCATTAAATGGACTCATTTAAACTTTATTATTTCAACAAGTCTTATTAAATATTCTTACTCTATTGTTGATTCCAAACCTTTTGCTACTTCAAATATATCTAAATAAAAATTAATCAAAGTAATATAAATATATTAAATAATAATGCTCAGTACATACCCATCATAGACGTGATATTTATTGTGAAGGACAACCGTAGAAGGATTCGAGTTTTGGAGATTTGTTTTGAAAAGTCTTTGACGTTTTTTGCTCAAGAGAATGGAATATTAGAACGTAATAAAAGAAGAGACTTTTGTCAGCATTGGTGGACTTGTCCTGATTTGGAATTGTTTTGTGGTATATAGAGATTCCAAACCCGCCGGGGAGAACTTTATGATCTCACAAGTGTGAAGATTTTTTCTGGGAGAAGAATACAAATAACAACGAAAACACACTTGTAGCACAGGATACACCTACAGCACACGTGAATAAGATAAGTAAAAACTTGATTAGCTTTTTAAGATACAGTTTGAAGTGCTGTTGGTGCAATGACTTTCATCCATGAACCATACTGTCCCAGTTTTGGTATGATGAGGGTGTACAATTATTTAATATATTTATATTGTTTTGATTAATTTTTGTTTAGAAGTTGGTTTGGAATCAACAATAGAGTAGGAACATTGAATTGATGGGGGGTATCCTGAAAAACCTGACTGGCTGGGTGTGCCCTAAGGACCGGGTTGAAAACCTCTGCTTTAAGGTATGTGCCTATCTCAGAGATGCGGGAACAGCAAAACAGGAAGAACCTCTACGTTAAATCATCCAATCAAGCAAGAGTAGAGGCTGACCAAAGGACGAGTCCAGTGCTGGAGATGGTGCTCAAAAGACTCTTTATTAGTTGCTTGGATAAAAGGACCGAACACGGTCCGTGTTTCGGCATCACAAAACACCTGCCTCAGGGGTCATTTTAGTATTCAAAGTAATATACTGAGCAAACAAAGCTGCTCAAAGGCATCTGCTCTGCGACCTGGGGCTCAGCTCAACTTGGGGACAGTGCAAATCCCAGGTGTCCTGCAGGCACCATCTTTCCGGTTTGCTGCTTTGAAAGTCAATTTGCATCAAAAAACAGATCCCTGCAGCACTCCACTATTCACCCTCCTCCATTGAGAAAAATGTCCATTTAATCCTACTCTCTGTTTTCTGTCCAATAATCAATTCCTAATCCACAGAAGGACATTGTTTCCTATCCGATGACTTTTTAATTTTCTCAGGAGTCTCTCATGAGGAACTTTGCCAAAAGCTTTTTGAAAACCTAGATATACTACATCAACCGGCTCACCTTTATCCACATGTTTATTCACGCCTTCAAAGAAATGAAGCAAATTGGTGAGGCAAGATTTCCCTTGGCTGAACCCATGCTGACTCATCCCATTAAACCAGTGGTTCCCAAACCTGGTCCTAGAGGCACCCTAGTCAGTCAGGTTTTCTGGATATCCACAATGAATATTAATGAGAGATATTTGCATACACTTCCTCCACTGCATGGAAATCTCTCATGCATATTCATTGTGGATATCCTGAAAGCCTGACTGGTTGGGGTGCCTCCAGGACCAGGTTTTGGAACCACTGCATTGAACCATGTTTGTCTACGTGTTCCATAATTTTATTTTTTATAATAGTTTCCACTATTTTGTCCAGAACTGACATCAGGCTTACTGGTCTGTAATTTCCCGGATCACACCTGGAACCCTTTTTAAAACTCAGCATCACATTGGCCACTTTCCAATCTTCAGGTACTATGGATGATTTGAAAGACAGGTTACATATTACTAACAGCAGTTCAGCAATTTCATGCTTGAATTCTTTGAGTATCCTTGGATGTATGCCATCCGGTCCAGGTGATTTACTACTCTTTAATTTGTCGACTTGGCTCAGTACATCTTCCTGGTTCACCAAGATTTCTTTCATTTCCTCCACATCATCACCCTTGAAAACCACTTTTGGTACAGGCAGATCTCTTAAATCTTCTTCCGTAAAGACAAAAGCAAAGAATTCATTCAGTTTCTCTGCTACGGCCTTTTCCTCCCTGAGTACCCCTTTTGCTCCTTCATAATCTAATGGTCCAATGGATTCCCTCACAGATTTTCTGCTTCTGATGTACCTGAAAAAGTTGTTTCTCTTCATACTCTCTTTTAGCCTTCTTTATTAATGCCTTGCATCTGACTTTCCAGTGCTTATGTTGCTTCTTATTTTCTTCATTTGGGTCCTTTTTCCACTCTTTGAAGGACAATCTTTTGACTTTAATAGCCTCTTTTACTTCACCTTTTAACCATGCTAGCTGTCGTTTTCTCTTCTTTTACTCTTTTGGCAAATACATAGAATGTATCTGGTCTAGGCTTCTAAGATGGTATTTTTGAATAATGTCCATGCCTGATTTAGTGTTCTAACCTTAGCAGCCAATACTTTTAGCTTCTTTTTAAACATTTTCCTCATTTTATTATAGTCACTCTTTCGAAAATTAAATGCAGCTACAATAGATTTCCTTTGTAGGTTTATCCCAGACAGTAGCTCAAACTTGATCATTTTATGATTACTGTTTCCCAGGGGACCTAACACCACAGCCTCTCACACTATGCCCTGCATGCCACCAAGTAGCAACTTCAAAATGGCTCTCCTCTCATCGGTTCCTGGGCCAGTTGCTCCAAGAAGCAGTCATTGATTACATCTAGAAATTTTATCTCCCTGGCACTTCCTGATGTAACATTTATCCAGTCAATATTGGGGTACTTGAAATAAACCCATTATTATAGCCTTGCCCAATATGCCAGCTTTTCTAATTTCTGTAAACATTTCTTCATCTGTCTGTTCTATCCCAGCGGACGGTAGTACAGCCCTACAAGAAAACTCCTTCCCTTTATATATGGAATTTCTATCCATAATGATTCCACACTGCTATCTGTTTCATGTGGAATGTTTATTTTATTTGACTTAATTCCCTCTTTAATATATAGCGCAATCCCCCTCTAGCTTGATCCTCTCTATCCATGAGAGAAATAGAAAAAAGACTGATAAACCCTAAAATACTACAGAAAAAAAGACAAAGGAGAAAAATACTGAAAAGACCTGGCCCAAAGAGGCACCCAAAGGAGCGCTAAAGGAGCAGGACCTGCTCCTTGTGAGCGTACCACAGGCGATAAGTAATCGGAAATGACGTCACCTTGAGTGGGAAGAGCGGAGATCTTAGCAGCAATGAGAGGATAGCAGCAGTAACAGGGTATAAAGTGCCTGAAACAATACAACATAAAAGTCACAGGAAGCATAACAGCAGCAGAAGAACTGGAGATACAGATATTCACAAGTGCCTTGGTGCAAGCTGATAGAAATAGGTAGTCAGAAGTGACATCATCTTGTGCGGGACAAGTGGAGATCTTAGCAGCAATGAAAGGATAGCAGAAGTAACAAGGGATAGAGTGCCTTGTGCGGGATGAGTGGAGATCTTAGCAGAAAGGAGAAGATAGCAGCAGTAACAGTGGATAAGGTGCCTTCTTCAGGATGAGTGAAGATCTTAGCACTAGTAACAGGGGATAAAGTGCCTTGTGCGGGACGTGCGGAGATCTTAGCAGCAATGAAAGGATAGAAGCAGTAACGGGATAAAGAGCCTTGTGCGGGATGAGCGGGATTGAGCATGCACCAAACTCAGAATTACCGCTGGGCGCACATGCTACCTCGGTGATAGTGACGATTTGGAGCATGCTAGCCATGAGTTAGCCCTCCCACAGCTTTATAAAAGGGCCCCTTAGATCTGCAAGTATTGTGCACCAAATCGGCACTATCACCGAGGTAGCATGTGTGCCCAATCGTAATTCTGAGTTTAACGTCTGCTCAATCCTATGGTAGAAAATATTTTTCTATTTTCTACCACGGGGGTTGTTCCTGGCAGTAATCAGCAGCGCAGCCACATGCACTGCATGGCTTTCACGCCCTTACCGCCACTAAATCATTGGCTGATGGTAAGGGCTCAGGCCGTAAACATACACGCTAGTTTTAATTTTTGCACATGCCCATTTCATGGCCCATTAAAAAATGGCTTTTTTCCCCCAGCTGCGGTAAAAAGTGGGCCAATGTGTGCACAAAAGACGTGTCCACACTACCGCAGGCCACTTTTTACCATGCTTTTGTAAATGGACCCCTTTATTTTTTTGTATTTTGTTATATTTTTTAACAAGTTTTTAATTCTATGCTGCCTAGATATCTGATAAGAATAGATGACTCATAAATGCAAATAAAGAACTGAATAAATCTATTTTTACTTGTCACACACACACACCATTGGAGGGCAGGAGATAGGCTTGACAATGAGTATGTCAGTATTCAAATTATATTGCTTAGAAAATTATTAGTATAGTAAAAAGAGATCTTAAAGGAAAAGTAGACCTGAACAAAGGGCCAATGTGTGATCTTTCCTGTGCTCTCATTTAGGTTCTTTTCAGCCTGTATATACTAATTTTCAATTGGAAATTGACTGTTCTTTCATTTTTATTCATTTATTCATGGAATTAATAGAGGATATATTTTTCCCTTTTGTTCACATCCTGTATTGATTTTTTTTATACACAGCAATTAGAATTATAGCATTAACGCATATAGTAATATAATACGACACTGACCTACAGTGCAAAATATCTAATTCCATTGAAACATCAAATCTTGAAACTATACTTCAACTGCAAATCCAAGTTACAGATATTACTAGTGCCTGATTTCATCATCATAAGTACATAAGTAATGCCATACTGGGAAAAGACCAAAGGTCCATCGAGCCCAGCATCCTGGCACCTGGCAAGCTTCCCAAACGTACAAACATTCTATACATGTTATTCCTGGAATTGTGGATTTTTCCCAAGTCCATTTAGTAGTGGTTTATGGACTTGTCCTTTAGGAAACCGTCTAACCCCTTTTTAAACTCTGCTAAGTTAACCGCCTTCACCACATTCTCTGGCAATGAATCCCAGAGTTTAATTATGCGTTGGGTGAAGAAAAAGTTTCTCCGATTTGTTTTAAATTTACTACACTGTAGTTTCATCGCATGCCACCTAGTCCTAGTATTTTTGGAAAGCGTGAACAGACGCTTCACATCCGCCTGTTCCACTCCACTCATTATTTTATAAAACCTCTATCATGACTCCCCTCAGCCGTCTCTTCTCCAAGCTGAAAAGCTCTAGCCTCCTTAGTCTTTCTTCATAGCACAGTGTCCTTGCATCGGGTCCCCTGAACATTGATTGTTCGCTTTGCTTGTGAGTGTACAGCGATTCCTTCCTGGGTTTGGGAGCTTGCCTTGTCCTGTGCCATGAGGTGCATTGCTCTATTACAACACAGCTCCTAGAGGTGCATTGCCACTCGACATGTCACCTAGGGACCCTTTTACAAAGCGGCGGTAAGCCCAATGCGGGCTTACCACGCACCAATCTGGAGCCACCACCGGCCCAATGCAGCCACCGGCGGTGGTTCCAGACCCAGAGCGCCCCATTTCCTGTGCTATACTCAAAAAATATTTCCAAAAGTGTTAATCCAGCAGTTATCAGGCAGCACTGCATGCTACCCAGTTACCGTTGAGTTAGTGCAGGAGCCCTTACTGCCATCTCAATGGGTGGTGGTAAGTGCTCCCCCCTGTATGGCCACGCAGTAAGTGAAATCTTACTGTAGGGCAATTTCTGTTTTCGGCTTTTTTACCCACTGCGGCTTTTTTGCCCTTAACCAGCTGCATAAACAGCTCTTACCGCTAGTGCAGGGCAATTTTTAACGCAGCTTGGTAAAAGGACCCCCTAAGTACTAGCCAAAGGCATACTCCTTTGTGCAGTGACAAGCACAGTGTTATTCTTCTGAGGACTCCTGGTTATACGGATGAGAATATGAAGGTTTAATTCTGGAACTTTTTTGAATTGTTCCAAATATTGAAAACACGCTGTTTTTAAATCTTTTTTTTTCTGTCTTAACTGTGGAGGGTTTGAGTGGGTTGGGGAATGGTTGTCTGGTAACTGAAATTCCTCTTATTACTTCTCATACCCATATCAGCCCTCTACTCAAGTCACTTCACTGGCTTCCTATCTGTTTCCGCATACAGTTCAAACTCCTCTTATTGACCTAAAAGTGCATTCACTCTGCAGCTCCTCAGTACCTCTCCACTCTCATCTCTCCCTACACTCCTCCCCAGGAACTCTGTTCACTGGGTAAATCTCTCTTATCTGCACCCTTCTCCTCCACTGCTAACTCCAGACTTCAGGTGGGTTTTTTTAATGTGACGGGAAAAGGGCATGAGGTAATACTGAAACTAGTGGGCAACTAAAACTGGCCTGAGCCTTTAACGCCACCCATTGATCTAGCAGTAAGGGCTCTCATGTTACACGCATGGTGACCAGTCTGTGCACAGTAACTGCCGATTACTGCTGTAAACGGCGTGCATGGGAAGAAATAAATAAATAATTCACCCAGGCATTATGGGCGCGCGCCAAATCTGAAATTACCACCAGGCAGGCATGCTGGCCTGGTGGTAGTCTCATTGTATTATGGGCATTTTTATCAAAGCAGGAAACAAGTCTGATAAGTAGCCTAGGTGGCTAGAATACTGGAATGTAAACCAAGGAACCCAGATTCAAATCCCACTTTAGGTTGTTTTTTTTTTTTTTCTTTTTTTCTTGTACTACTACTACTACTACTACTACTATTTAGCATTTCTATAGCGCTACAAGGCATACGCAGCGCTGCACAAACATAGAAGAAAGACAGTCCCTGCTCAAAGAGCTTACAATCTATTTTGAGCTCTCTAGTAACAGAAAAATATCTACTTTACCTAAATATATAAGCCATCTGCAAGCTTAAAGGCTATGGAAGTGGTTACATTCAGGTACAGTAGGTATCTTGTTGTTCCTGAAGGGCTCAAAATTACAAAATAAGAGTTAAAGTGGGATTTGAACCTGAGTTCCTTGATTTACAGTCCACTGCTCTAACCACTAGGCTGCCCCTGTGCTTGGCATAGCTGTCTGTGTGGCCATTTTCAAACAATGCTGCAATACAGACATCCATGTCCCTTGTTTTCCCCCTGTTCATAATTTGGATGTTCCCAGGGCCGTGCCAACCCGGTAAGTGGGGTAAGCACCGCAGGGAAGCGCCTGCCTACAAGGGCGGCACTGCCGACGCTGCTGCCCAGTTGCATTTCAAAATCAAAATAAAAAAAAACTTACCGCGTTGGTGCGTTGGCGCCTATGCGCATGCGCTGCTGCCTTCCCGTACGCAGCGTTCGGCTCTTTGGCACCGCCCAGCTCTTCCCATGCGCGGATGGGCCGGAGTTGGAGACAGAGCCTGAAGATGTGTCAGTGATAGTGTGGCAATTGTGGGTCTTTTGAGAACACTTTCCTGAGTGCTGTGGAGTATTGTGCAGCAGATGTTCTGCGCAGGGGATAGTGTTGGCAGCCAAGAGAGGAAGAGTTGTTGCAGCTACTTGGAGGAAGGCAGCCTCAGTTGATTGCGGGGGCTGCTTTGGAGCACTCTGATGGACCATTGTGGGGTGCAGATACAGCAGACTTGACAGCAGTGAGCAGAAGCCACATTAGTTTGAAGAGGTGCATCGGGATGGCGGTGAGTGGAAGCTGCGTCGAGGTTACCAGCTGGGGTAGAGCTGGGGAGTCGGAGGCGCTTACCCTGTCAAGGATGAGCTGGGTCCTGCTGATGCAAGAAGGTTAGCCAGTTCCTTGAGAATATGGCTCCTGCTCTTCAGTGCTTGCAGAGACATGCAACTGCACTTTGATCAAGCCACCACATTATGCTTGGGGCTCCAGCCACTGGACACACATGTGGTGGGAGTCTGATAGTGCCATATTCTTCCCGCACTGTGGGTATTTTTTAAATCCTGGTTTTCATATTGGGTCGTGAGGCTTGGCCTTTGATTTTGATTTGTCTTTTGTTTTTGTGCTTTGGAATCCAGCATTGCTATAGAGAGTGGAGCAGAATTTGTCTGTAGGCTAAAAGCTCATGAAACAGACTGGCACATGAGTGCGTTGGTTATAGTAACCACTAGGTGTGCAAGTTCAGACATGCTCAAAGATTTTTCTGGGCTCTAGGGAGCAGGTCAGAACTGGCATCTTCTAGTGATGATGTCACCCTATGTGTTGCTACCTTATTTTGCTTACACACGAAGTCCAATGCAGTGTTTTTCAACAGGTGTGCCACAGCTGCTCCCTAGGTGAGATGTGGGCAGGAGCAAACTGACTTCTGGCAACTGAAGACCCAGAGCAGCAGGGGGCCCATTGCCACATTTCTCCCTGTTTCTTTGACTCTCCTCCTACACTGCACCACCCCCCCCCCCCAATGTTTTGAAGGAAGTTCCCCGGCAGCAGCAGTAATTCAGAACCGCTGCATGCAGCCTGATTGAAGTCTCTTCTGCCCTGGTCCACCCCCGCATAAAAGGAAGTTGCATCAGAAGGGGGTGGGTCACAGCAGAAGAAAGGCTCCAAGCAGCAGCAGTGAATTCCTGCCGCTGCCAGCCTGGGGGGGGGGGGCGCCAACTGATAGTCTGCAGGGGGGCACCAGAGACCCTTGGCACGGTCCTGGATGTTCATGCTGGATGTTTCCAGTGTGTTGATGTCCATCTAACATATCTTTGAACAGGAGATCTTGCAAATTTCCTGATCAAAAATGCATATGAGGTTGACATCCATTTGGGACGCTCTGACTTGGACTTCACTATCCTGATTTGGATGTTTCACTTCAACTAACAGGAGACTGTTCTACAGGGGCATTGGGTATTCTACTAGTCTATAGTCCTCCCAGCACCTGGACCTCTGTAGCATCAATTTTATTTGAACAAATAAAAATTCTCACTTAGTTATTGTAGAAGATTTTAATTTGCTTAGGGAGAATCAGGTTGATAATGTATTAGATTTTTAAAATCTTCTATAGGTAGTTTGCAATTTCATGGGCAAAATTTTGTTCCCACTCACAGAAAAGGGCACACCTTGGATTTAATTAGTGCTACCTTATCTCAATTATTGACTTTTTGTGTTTGTCCCTAAAGGTAAAATTTGTAAGGAGCTATTATGGGATCAGGTAACTGTTCATTTGAATTCTAGCTTTACAGATCCAGAAATGTTGCTATCAGATTGGAACAGTAATATTCTTAATGTAATGGATACTTTAACTCCCCTGAAAAGTAATGGCCTCTTTTATCAAGTCGAGATAGCGGTTCCCGTGTAACAATGCCGATGGAGCCCATTCAATAGGAGGCTGAAAACTCATTGGACATCTTGACAAGATAGGATTTAGTTCTTGAATCAGGCTGCTACTGCTCCAGTTATTCCTATGTTGTCGAGTAGGGTCATTAGTATTGTGTGATCTACAATGTTGAAGGCGCTTGATATATCGAATTGTAGTAGTAGTATTGACTGGCCTTGGCTTATTATTCTTCTGAATTTTGTGATCAGGGTGGTTATGACTGTTTCAGTGCTATAGCATGGTCTGAAGCCTGATTGAGAGCTGTGAAAGACGTAGTACATTAGCGGGCTCATTTTCGAAAGAGAAGGACACCCATTTTTCCATACAAATCGGAAGATGGATGTCCTCACAGAAACATCCAAATCGGTATAATTGAAAGCCGATTTTGGACATCCCCAACTGCACTTTGTCGCATGGACGGCCAAAGTTCAAGGGAGCGTGTCAGAGGCGTAGCGAAGGCGGGACTTAGGCGTGCCTAACACTTGGATGTCCTTGACCCATAATGGAAAAAAAGGACATCCCTGACGAGCACTTAGACGCTTTCACCCGGACCTGTTTTTCTTACGACTAAGGCACTAAAAGGTGCCCAAAATGACCAGATGACCACCGAACAGAATCGGGGATGACCTCCCGTTAGTCCCCCAGTGCTCACTAACCCCCTCCCACCCTCAAAAAACATCTTTAAAAATATTTTGTGCCAGCCTCAGATGTCATACTCAGGTCTGTGACAGCAGTTTTAGTGGGTGCAGTGCACTTCAGACAGGCAGGCCCAGCCCCATCCCCCCTACCTTTTACGTCTGTGGAGTAAACAGCAAGCTCTCTAAAACCCACCACAAACTCACTGTACCCACATCTAGGTGCCCCCCCCTTCACCCCTAAGGGCTATGGTAGTGGTGTACAGTTGGGGGTAGTGGGTTTGGGGGTTTTTGGGAGGACTCAGCACACAAGGTAAGGGAGCTATGTTCCTGGGAGCAATTTATGAAGTCCACTGCAGTGCCCTAGGGTGCCCGGTTGGTGTCCTGGCATGTCAGGGGGGACCAGTGCACTATGAATGCTGGCTCCTCCCATGACCAAATGGCTTGCATTTGGTCATTTCTGAGATGGATGTCCTTGGTTTCAAAAATCGCCGAAAATCAGAAACATCCATGTTTAGGGACAACCAAATGCAGGGATGACCAAATTTAAGGATTTGGACGTCCATGACGGTATTTTTGAAACGAAAGATGGACGTCCTTCTTGTTTCAAAAATACGGGTTTCCCCGCCCCTGGATCATTTTGCAAGAACGTCCAAATCAAAACTTGGATGTCCTTTTCGAAAATGCCCCTCTAGGTATTCCATTAATTGTTGTGCTACTAATCCCTCAGTTGTTTTTGTCAGCAGTGGTATTGATGCCACTGGTCTGTAATGAGTGATGCTATTTTATTTAGTGTGTTTTCACTTAGTTCATCCCAGTTTCTCATGAAGTGAATGTTAGTGGCTATTATGTTTCTTTAGTCATTCATCACTGTTGACCAGAAGCTATGGCTGTCCACTTTTCCAGGTGGCTAGTGCTGTTTTGAAGTTCCATTGGTACAGGAAATTTGTTAGAAGCCTTGTGTTGGCATGTTGCTTTTCTAGGTGTAGACTGATATAACCTAGTAGAAAGATATTCGAGAAGTTTGTGCAAATGTTTGATAGGAAGTCCATGAAGTCGTCTTGGGCATTGGATCATCTTCCAGGTGGGTGGTAGAAAATTATACTGCAATGTTGAGTCTCTGATTTTGCATGCCATGATTTCAATCGCAGGGGATATATGTTCAGCTATGGTTTCTACTGTAAAAAAGGATTTATATATTAAGGCGCATGCAGGTCCATGACAGCGCATGCAGGTCCCAGGAGCAGTTTTAGTGGGTATTGCAGTGCACTTCAGTCAGGTGGACCCAGGCCCCCCCACCCACCTGTTACATTTGTGGAGGAAACAGCGAGCTCTCCAAAGCCCACCACAAACCCACTGTACCCATATATAGGTGTCCCCCTTCACCCATAAGGGCTATGGTAGTGGTGTACAGTTGTGGGTAGTGGGTTTTGGGGGGCTCAGCACACAAGGTAAGGGAACTATGATCCTGGGAGCATTTTATGAAGTTCACTGCAGTGCCCCCTAGGGTGTCCGGTTGGTGTCTTGGCATGTCAGGGGGACCAGTGCACTACAAGTGCTGGCTCAGTGGCTCCTCGCACACCCAAATGGCTTGCTTTTGGACGTTTTTGACATGAACATCTATGGTTTCGAAAATCGCCGAAAGTCAGAAACGTCCATGTCAAGGGACGTCCAAATTTTAAGGATTTGGACATCTCTGATGGTATTTTCAAAACGAAAGATGGACGTCCATCTTGTTTCAAAAATATGGGTTTCGCTGTTTTGCAAGGGTGTCCAAATCGCAACTTGGACGTTTCTTTCGAAAATGCTCCTCTAAATGTTGTAGCGGTTCCTTTAAATGAAGAAATATTTCAGGAGTTTTGGGGGTGTTTCTAGATTCATCTTTGAGCATGGAACCTCAGATTGAAAAAAGTCTTCTTCACCAAATAGTTAAACAATTTGTTTAGTACATTCATATTTCACTAATGATCATTTTACTATAATTGTTCAGTTATTGTTTTTATCACAACTGGATTATTGTAATGCTTTTTACTTTGGTATTTCATTGAAATTCATGTACAGAATTCAGTTGATACAGAATACAGCTGCTCATATGGTTTTATGAAAAAATCAAGATATCATCATGTATCTCACCTGTTGATACAGCTTCACTGGTTGCCTCTGAAAGCCCATATTGTGATTAAAATTTGTTGCCTAGGGCCATGTTTACAAAGGCGTGCTAGCGTTCTTTAGCGTGCACTAAAAATTAGCGCACACTAACTGTGTAGGCGCCCATAGGAATATTGTGGGCACCTACAAAGATAGTGTGCGCTAATTTTTAGCACGAGCTAAAGAATGCAAGTGTGCAATTGTAAACAGGGCCCTTAGTTTTTAAAATTTTAGGACATACGCACAAGATTTTGTCTTCTTTTATGCAAGTACTGAGTTCTTGTGGTCACTATCTTAATGCAGACCATCTTCTCTCGCATTTTCCCTCAGATTCAAAGCTTTTCTTCAGACCTCATTTTTGACATTTTTCTGTCTCCTTTAACTTGATCAGGCCTGTATGACTAGCCACCTCCTCTTAGGTCCCAAATTGGGGAAAACATAGAAACATAAAAATTATAGAAAATGACAGCAGATAAAGACAAAGGGAGAAGTGTGAGAGGGTTACAGATAATTTGAGGGGAAAGTAAGAAAGTAGAACAACTATGGGGATGGTAGAATGGAGAAGGGGTGCAGGAAGTGAAATAGAAAAGGCTTCAAAAGACAGGAGGAATGAAAGAAAGTGAGAAGCAAGTGTCAAACATAATAAATGACAATGCAAAGTTCAGCTGTACCAATTTGTCTGACCACTATAAGTAATCCCAGTTGATAGAAGCCTCATAAAAAGGTTGGGAAAAATAAACATACTCAACACTGAAAAAATTTCCAATAAGGAATAAAGAGGTATAAACACTCCATTTGTATTCACCTATTTAAACGTACAACTCCATTAATAAACATTCCACTAGTTATGTGTTTTCTTTAAACTGCATTTGTATTACTATGACAAACACAGTACCTATTATCTTTATAAAATACTAGCCTAGATGGCAGAAATCACACCTTGAATGCAGGTTCAAGCATTTGTACCTGCTTGAGTGCAGATGTAAATGTTTAGCTGTTAGCTGGATCCTTCAAACTAGCATTTTTCATTGTTACTTGGTATTGCTACTTTCTATTTTGCTCATTCACGTCTCCTTTCTTTTTGTTCTTATTTGAATACATTTCACATTTCTTGTATTTTTATATATTTTTGTTATCCAGTGTCTTTGTATCATTTTAGTAACCCAAACCCAATATTTAATTTCCGCTGCAGTCCCTTCATCAGGGATCACAACACTGGCTTTGGGTTTAACGTGATATAGGGGCTGATTTTCAAAGCATGTGGTAACCTTTGAAAATGAGCTCCATTATCTCTTTGTGTTACATTTGAAAAATTATTTTGCTCACACTAGTGTTCATTTTGGTTCTTTATTCATTTTAGCTTGTTCTCTGGAACTTCAGTGTTCTTTATTGTCAAGCACTATTGTAGCTGAGTTTTCAGTTGATGGCAGTTCAGTCATCTGCTTTATACTTTTTTTTTTTTAAAGAAATATACCTTGTTTAAAAGAATCTCTTTCCTTTCATCTTCTCACTGGTTTATGCTTTATCTTTATAGTTTGCCTCTGTTAGGCTGCTTAGTTGGTCCCTCTTTTGTATTGAGGGTTTTAGAATTTAAAATAAATAAATATTTAAACTTTGCAAGTGCACACATTAATTAAAGTATTTTATAATCAATGTATTTTATAATCAACATGCCACCATCAACTTTGCTTAGATCGTACCCCTGGCTATGACTACAAGCAAAGTACATATCATACTGACAAGGCGTGCACATTTATACCAGCTGTTATTTTATAAAAGGGCTTTTATATACATGATAAAGATTTTATAATTACCCATTTATTTAGCAATGTGCCTATCCTACACACATCCACCTTGCCTGACTTAATCCAAAGTGCAATTACAAACAATAACATTCAGTGGACACAGCTATCCTAGTTCTTTCTAGTCCAAATTACAGCCTTTAGGCTTTAACACCAGCGCAAACCTATAGTTAACTTCTATAGCAGACTTACAGCTCCTTGCACAATGTAATCCAAAGTGTATTTACACAGCTTCTCAATTGCTTCCCCAGGCTGGTCTGTGTCTATCTCATAGATCTTAGCTCATCTTTAATCGACTTAGGAGGTTATTTCCCCTGAGCTCCTGGTCAGTAACATCTCCAGCCCTCTGGTACAAACTTAAACCAGGACATATTTCTAGAGGTACTGCAATTAACATTCCCAGCTTGTCTGTGTGTTCCTCTAGTTAAATTCATGGCTACAGCTTCTACATAGGTATTTACACAGCAAGCATATTGCCCTCTTATCCGCTTCCTAAAACTCTGACATTTCCATTATAACACAATGTTCTTCTCATCAAGCACCTACCTCTCTTGAGGGGTTTCCCATCTTAGCCCCACTGCATTCTATTTTCTGTTTTTTGTTTGTTTGATTGTTTTTTAAATCCTGATCCATCTTACAGTTTTTCCTCTTTCCTTCTCCTTTGCTTTGCTGGTATCGGAGAGTCCAATGCCCCGGTGCTCCTGGCACCGTGTCTCAAGGAGAACTGATGCTTATACTTCCTGGCTTCCCTCCATGCATAGAGCCTCGATTCCCCCGGTGCCGATGAGGATGCCACTATATCTGAGTGTCTTCCTGGTGTCCTGTTTTTGAGGACACAGCCAGGCAACCAGGCGGGTTATGCCAGTCTGCACGTTTGTCCGGATTTGTGGACAAACGGGCAGGTGGGTGGGCCTAGGGGTGTCCTATCCTCAACTCCCCTTACCTTACTGTCTTGCCTTGATGGTCTAGTGACCTCTTCAAGGCAGGAAAGAGCCCCTTCTTTCCTGCCCGGATCGGATGCACACTGTCTCTTGCTGCCTCCAGTCCCGGCACCAATTCAAAATGGCCGCCAAGAGTTCAAGTGGCGGCCTCGCGAGACTTCTGCAGAAGTCTTGCAAGCTCACTCTTGGCGGCCATTTTGAATCAGCGCCGGTATGGGAGGCAGCAAGATACTCTGCAGCCACTCCGGGCAGGAAAGAGGGGGCTCTTTCCTGCCCTGAAGAGGTCACTAGATCACCAGGGCAGTACAGTAAGGTAAAGGTAAGGGGAGGGGAGGATAGGACACCCTTAGGGGATGTGACGGGAGTGTGTGTGTGAAGGGGGTGGGGCAGTAGGTGACAGGGGGCAGGGTGGGGGCAGGGCAACAATGTGGTGGTGCGGGACATGTGTCCTCTTTTCTGGGGGAGCAAATATGGTAACCCTAATGTTGGGTCCAATGTTGACTGGTCCCGGGACCTGCTAACAGTGCCTAGTGTCGAGGCAGGTGGAGACCCACTCGATGCTGGTGCACTTCCAGTAGTTACCAGTGTCAGAGCAGCCATGGAGGTTGATGCCGTTGGTGCTGAAGACAATAGCAGAGCCTTCGAAGAGCTAAAAAGCTTCTCCTGCTCAGCCAATTGCACCCTGTGTCTTGCATATGAAGACAAAGATCACAAACAGAGGGGTCATGATCTGGCCCAAGGCACCCAAAGCACCAATTGTGTGGGTCCATGAGTGAAATAATGTGGCGACATTTAGTACACTGCTTGAAGTCACTGGGCGCCTTCTGGGACATTGAAAAAAAAATTTTGGCTAAATTCTCAATTTAAGTGGAAGCGTTCAAACTGAGGTTGGGGCTGCAGCCTAACCTCACAGCCACTCACAAAAAATAAAGGAAACCAAAAAAGCTGAAAAACTAGAGAAAAAGTACAAGGAAGGGAAAACAGGAGAAATAACTAAAAAAAAGAAGATAATTATCTGCGGGGAAGGCACTTGCAGAAGCGCAAAAGAATTTGAAAAGCACAGCATGAGAAGAAGACTACACAAATACGTCCTCTCAGCTCCACGGAAAAAAAGAGACTGAAGAACTCGTGCGTGAGTGGAAAGGCCCCAGCGCATGTGCGGTGGGACGCTGCTAGAATTTTCTCTAGTGCTAGGGATTCAGCGTCCGCACCAGGGCTCCATCGGATTACGCCACCCACATGTGGGAATAATGTGGCCTGTTTGCTCTCGAAGAATGTTGAATTCTTGCATTTCTTACAGAACAGGTACATGTAGCAGGATGACTAGAAAAACAACAGGGGTAATAGCAGCAGAATCAGGCCTGGCTATAGGGCAAATGGCATCCATGACCTACATATGCATGACTTGTAATCGCCAATGGATTCTCATACCATAGCAATTTGTTTGAAAGTATTCTTTCTTCTATCAAAAAAAAAAAAAAGGTGTTCTTCTCTACCTGCTTTATATCTTTGGAGCATTGGAATAACTTAATGGTTAGAGCAGCAGACTGGAAAACAGAAGGCCCAGACTGACCTCCCACAAATCCTACATGTTGCCTTGGACAATCACTTAACCCTCCATGCCTTGGTTTTGATGCTGGACAGGTTCTGGCAGCATTACCAGGTCAGATCTTCCTCCCCTCCCCCCCCCCCCCCCCCCCCCCCCCCCCACACCATGTTAGACAGCAGGCAACATAGTGGTGCCTCACATTGCATGGGAGAAGGCAATGGCAAAACCACTCCTTTAACCTGCCGAGAAAAGGGGTTCCTGATTGCATGGTTAGCAGGAGTCAGTTCAATTCAAGAACAGATCTGGATTTATACTTTTACTATATTTAGTGTGTTTCTCATATCTTATGTACTGCATGAAACACAAACAAAACAGAAAATATTATACATTCCCAAACACCATGAGGTTGATATTCAAAATGATTTAATTGACCGGAAATGGCTCCTGGCTGGTTAAATTGCTTGTTTGGGGCAAACCAGTCATATTCAGTGGCACTTAACCAGTTGGTGATTATGAAAACGACTGTTTAGCACCTAGAGCAAAGACCATTATTTTGGGGGCATTCTGGGGGCGGAGTTTGCACTTGACTGGGTAAGTGCTGATATTCAACACTTAACCAGCCAAGGTCACCACATAAATAAGACTGCACAAAAGTCAGTTCTATCTTTATGCATTACTTCATAGTCAGTTAAGTGCTGAATATCGCACTTAGGGGTCCTTTTACTAAGCCACGTAAGCACCTGCACACGCCCAATGCATGTCAGTTTTGAGTTACCATCCGGGTTCCGCATGGCCCTTGTAGTAATTTCATTTTCGATGCGCGTCCACTAGGTTCGACGGAAAATATTTGTATTTTCTGTCGCGCAGACGTTAATCAGGCAGTAATCAGCATTTTACTCGTGTAGACCATTACCACCTGGTTACCGCGTGAGACCTTATTACTAGATCAATGGCTGGCGGTAAAGTTTCAGACCCAAAATGGATGCGTGGCAATTTTCATTTTGTCACACGTCCATTTTTGGCAAAAATGTTAAAAAGGCATTTTTTACAGGTGCGCTGAAAAATGATTCTGCGCGCGCCCAAAACATGCGTCTACACTATCGCAGGCCATTTTTCAGCGCGCCTTTATAAAAGGGCCTCTTAACTGATTATAGCTTAGCTGGCTCCAGAAACCCAGAAATTCAATGCTGGAGCCCAGACATGGCCCGGCATTGCCTGGCAGGGAAATTTCTGGGCATAACACCGGTGGTTACCTGCAAAATGGTGAGTGCTGCTGTCTGAATATCGAACCCAAAAATCTTAATTGATTTGACAAAATATTTTTCAAGGCCATGTGCACAAAAGACTAACCCTTTTTTAAAGGTTAAAAAAACCTCATAAAGATTCAAACTGCCATAATTTCATGTCAATTATATCCTTCCTCAGTCATTGGTCTAAAAATCCTTAAATCAACTTTTCAATTGAATAGCCTACTTTTTTCTTCATATAAAATCAGAAAACAAACCTCATTTCACAAAGTAGAATGAGTGTTCTAATGATTTCACCTTCAATATACTATAATGCAATATCCTTCTAAAATAGAGTGACATACAGCTCATCTGAACTTCAACACTTTGATGCACTGCTGTTAGAAGGCTTAAGGTAAAGCTGTAAGCTCTAGAAACACAAAATTACTCATACACAGTCTTTACACTATAATATTAAACAAAAAAAGAGCTGTTTTCTGATGCAGAGAGTTGATATCCAGTTCTTTGGAACATATAAGTCACCTCCAACACACATCTTGAAATTATGCTGCACTGTAAAATACTCTGGGAAAAAGTCTGGTGTGAGGGTCTAAGTAGAGCTAATGGCTGGAGCAGTACAAGTCTGATATTCAATAATTCTCTGTTTTTCTTTGTAAAGATTTTGGAAAACAAATCACATCTCAAAGGTAGGATGTCACCTATCAATGACTTCACCTCCGCTATAGTAGTCTTGTGTGAAGCTAACTTACTCGAAAAACACAAACCAGTCAATATTCAGCTGACATTGGTCAGCGGTTTTTAAAATGCTGACTACTGTGGGTAGAATTAGGCCCTGATATTCAATTCTGGGCCATGTCCAGAAAACGAGATTGTATATCAGGGTCTGACTACGGTAACATTGGGGGACAAGACATTTTTCAGATATGTGACAGGATGAAGTGCCAAAATAGCTTTGTGAGGCTCAAAGCTGAGGGGGAGGAATATGTAGAAGCCAATAAGTATAAAACTGAACTGCTTAACATTATTTCTGTTTTGTGTTCACAGATGAAAGGCCAGGGGTAGGACTGCAGAAAACAAATGTTCATGGGGATGGATGCATGGTAGACCAGGACCGATTCTCAGAAGGCTGTGTTCATGAGGAGCAAGAGTGGACAAAGCGATGAGGCCTGTTGGGATACATCCGAGGGTACTCAAGGAACTCTGAGAAGTTCTTGAGGCTCCGCTGTCTGACCTCTTTCTGATCAGCAATGGCACCCCCTCATGCCCCTACCCCAAGCCCTAGCAGTTCCAATCCCCAAAGGTCTACCTATTATCCCCGGTGGTCCAGTGGTCCATAGGATAGGAGTGAACCTCATTCATACCTGTCCCTCACGGTTCTTCTATGATAATGGCTGCTGTAACCTCTAGTGGTAATATTGTGGTACTAGAGGTATGATGGCCATTTTCTTTGAGGAACTGAGGGGCAGGAGTGAGTGAAGTTCACTCCTATCCTATGGATCAGGGATAATAGGTAGGTCTGTAGGGGTGAGGTCTGGTAGGGCTTAGGGTGGGGGCAGGAGGGGGGTGTCAATACTGATTGGGGGGTTGAGAAAGGGTGCTGATGGCTATCAGGGATGGGAGAGGGATCTGATGCTAATTGAAGATATGGGGGTGCCTATGCTGATTAGGGGGGCAGAAGGGGTTCTGATGCTGATCAAGGGTGTGATAGGGTGTGCTGATCCATTTTAGGGGGCATGAAGGGGGTGCCAATGCTGATTGGTGGGGCAGTAGGTGGTGCTGGTACTGATCGGGGGGGGGGGGGGGGGGGGGGGAGGGAGGGTCAATGTGCTTCAGGCCACTTCTGACAGCTATGCGAGTGCCAGCCAATATTCAGTGCTGACACCTGCACAGATACGCAGCTAAAGTTAGGACTGATACATATGCAGTCCTATTTGGTTGTTTACCTATGCACCGGCACTGAATATTCTCAGCACCTGCTTAGCACCTGGCTCCTCCTTAACTCCACCTCCGGAACACTTGTTTCCTGCCTACTTCTGAAATGGTTGGTTAGTGCCGATATTCAGGGGCACTGCCTGATTAAGTGCCACTGAATATCAGAAGCTGATCTGATGAGCATGATTTAAGCAGGCAGGAGCCTCTCCTGCCCACTTAGATTGGAACAAGTAGACATGAATCGCTTGTTTACTCTTTCCGAAAATACTAGGACTAGGGCACATGCAATGAAGATACAAAGTAAATATTTCTTCATTCAACGTGTAATTAAACTTTGGAATTCGTTGCCAGAGAATGTGGTAAAAGCAGTTAGCTTAGTGGGGTTTAAAAAAAATTTAGATTGCTTTCTAAAAGAAAAGTCCATAAGTCATTATTAAAATGGACTTGGCAAAATCCACTGCTTATTTCTGGGTTAAGCAGCATAACATGTATTGTACTGTTCTGGGATCTTGGCAGGTACTTGGGACCTGGATTGGCCATTTTGGAAACAGGATACTGGGCTTAATGGACCTTCGGTCTGTCCCAGTATGGCAACACTTATATACTTATGTAAAAATTGCACTCTGCTGCTCAGCTCTTTAAAGGTTTATGGTATAGCTAAAGCAGGGGCATACTTGTACAGTTTTTTACACAGATAACAAAAGGAAGAACATTTATCTTATCTTATGGGAGGACTGATGTGCTATTGAAATGTAAATCACCACAGGGACTCCTCCTGCCCATCATTACAGCAGAATAAAAGTCAGCGTTTTTAACCTCTACCTGCAGCTGGTTTGCCCATAGGAAAAATGGCCAGATCCACTGAAAATCGGCCAGTTCTTTATAGCTTTCTTTCTAATTTCCTCATTTATCACAATCTCCCTTTTTAAAATGTAATGCTGTGGTAGTTTTTTTTAAAGTGCCCTTCCAGTGATTATGACAAATTTAATCATGCTGCACTAATCAGTTTTAAAGCGCTAGTAGACTATTGATCACTATTTCATAGCCCTACCATTACTATTCCTTGCACAAGTTCCTGTGTTCCAGTCATGGCTAGGTCTAAAGCAGTTCTCTCCATCCTCCCTCCCCCTCCCTCGCCCCCCCACCAGTTTCAGGACCAGCTGCTTCTTGGTCCTTGATGGCATCTAGAAACTTTACATCCCTATCATGTCCTGATGTGATATTTACCCAGTCAATACTGAGGTAATTGAAATCTCCCATTATTATTGTGCTGTCAAATTTGTCAGCCTTCCTAATCTCTGCTAACATTTCACTGCCAGTCTCTTCATCCTGTCCATTGGATGGTATTATACCCTCACCAGTATGTTCCTACCCCTCATAATCCATGAAAAATCCACATTGTGCTTTGTGTTTTGCATTGCTTTTGTCCTGTTTGCCTCTATACCATCCTTTCTTGGCCGAGCTCCCTCCATCTTTTCATTTTGATATTACTTGCACCTGGGTATATTAGTGTCACATCGATAATCATCTTACCAGGTCTCTGAATATAATTTTGGACTGCATGCAAGGAAAAATAATTTAAAATACAATTGTGTCTTGGTATTTTGTCTTATTGTATTGACTGTAATATAATACAGCGGAGTGGAGGAGTAGCCTAACGGTTAGTGCAGTGGGCTAGGAACCTGGGGAATTGCGTTTAATTCCCACTGCAGCTCCTTGTTACCCTGGGCAAGTCATTTAAGGGCCCTTTAAAAAGGTGCGGGAGGGCTAATGCCCGAGTAGCGTGTGCCCAATTGGCACTACCGCTGGGACAGCACATGCACCTGGCGGTAATTCTGATTTTGGCGTGTACCGAATCACGTGGTAGAAAATAATTTTCTATTTTTCTTCCACAGGGGGCATCCCCAGCAGTGTGCCTTTTACAAAGCCACGGTAAAAAGTGGCCTGCGGTAGTGTGGGTGCTTCTTTTAGGCACACACTGGGCCATTTTGTTTTACCGTGGCTGGGAAAGAGGCAATTTTTTAATGGGTCGAGAAATGGGCCTGCGCTAATATTAAAACTAACACGTGCCTGTTTATGGACTGAGCCCTTATTGCCATCCATTGACCTAGCAATAAGGGCTCACGTGCTACCCATGCAGTAACCATTGCAGCATGCACTGATGTGGGCATGCTGCCGGTTACGGTTGGCAATGCCCCCCATGGTAGAAAATATAAAATTATTTTCTACCGCAGGATTTGGCATACACCAAAATCAGAATTACTACCGGGCGCACAAGCTACACCAGCGGTAGTGCCGATTAGATGCGTGCTACCCACGTGTTAGCCCCCCGCACCTTTGTAAAAGGGCCCCTTAGATCATGAGCTCACAAGGGACAGGAAAAGTACCTGCATATAATAAATGTAAACCACTTTGATTGTACCACACAAACATAGTATATCAAATCCCATTAACCTTACCCTATTGTTTAGTAAAAATTATAAACATAACTACAAGAGGTCAAACATAAAACTATACTTGAAATACAGCCTCATTTTGTAAACTTTGTTTACATTCATATTACATATATTCAGTTATATGAACTATATCACATAATACTTTTAACAATATATAAAAGTCAGACATCACAGTTAAAGAAATCAAGCTACATTTCCACCTATAGCGTAAGCATATTAAAACAGGGAGAAGAAATTAAACTGCTCCGTATATATATTAAACAGAAGATGCAACAGGGAATAACAAAAGGGATGAGTGAAAAGAAAAAGATGGGGGGTTTATTTTTATTTATTTATTTATGATTACATTTATATCCTACATTTTCCTACTGACTGCATGCATCAGATGTCACCTAACCTACTGGTGCGTGCATGTGGCACATTACGCCACATTAGCACTTAACCTAAGTAAATCGCTTTCCAGGGGAATAAGTTGTCCGGCACAACATCATGTTTCGCCATTTGGCTGCTTCAAGGATATCACTCCATCTCGGAGTTATATCACTCTTGATCGGTTAAGAATGATATAGCACCGAGACACGGAGATATCCTTGAAGCACCGTCACTTTTTCCTTCTTCTTTACCATCATAAGAACTTGAGCCGGACACAGTTACTCTGTTGCCTTATTGACTCCACCCCCTATCTAACACATGGTTCTAAAGCAGGGATGGGCAACCTCAGTTCTTGAGGGCTGTAACCCAGTCAGGTTTTCAGGATTTCCCCAATAAATATACATGATATATATTTGCAGGTACTGCCTCCATTGTATGCAAATAAATTTCATGCATATTAATTGTGGAAATCCTGAAAATCCAATTGGGTTGCAGCCCTCGAGGACCAAATTTGCCTAGCCCGATCCTAACGAATCCATATGGGAACCAGGTCCATAGCGCACAAGCTCCTCTCTTGCCCATTCCCAATTGTGCCTTCCTACATGTAATCATCAGCAGCATGGACCTGACCAAGCTCACTCAAATATTACATTGCTCCACCAAGACACAATTAAACATTAGTAATTTATTTGCTTATTTATTTCATTTATTAATTTTCTATCCTGCGTCACAAACTAACATCCACAAAATTAAAATCACATACAGGACATTAAACACAACTAATCCAATATATTTTAAAAACAGCCTAGTTGCTATCATCCAATAATTTTTCAAAAGTGTCTCAATAATTAATAAAAACAGAATTTAATGAAAATCAAAGACTTGCTGAAATTAATAGGCTTCAAATGTTTCCTGTAAAAAAGCAAAAAAGATTGTTCCATATAGTTAGTCCTATAATAAAGAACATATGTGCCCAATCCTTCTCTAGATGAAATTGAAAAGAGGGAACATCCAGTGTACTGTTCTACTCAAAGTGCAGAGTGGCTTCATCAGTCAGCTTAAACCATCCCCAAGTAGAATTGCTTCTCAATTCTTAAGCAAATCTTTATTGTACTACTCAGAATAAACAAAGAAAATCCAATTTATGATTCAGTTGCTTAGAAGAGAATTGTTGCCTTCTACACATAGAGTCTGTATCTTGCCACCCCAGAGGCAAGGAGATGGCCAGAACCTCAGCCCAGCTGAGAGGAAAAGTTATAACTCTCAAAACAGAATAAGGGGGAGTAACTCAGAGAAAATAAAAGGGGAATGACTTGGGAAGATGATGAAAAATCTTGATGGAATTACAGTAGATTAAGGAGAGATCAGCCCTAGAACAGCTGCTGATCACAGAGCATGCTAGCAAGACTGGGCTCTCTCACACAGCCCACAGGGGCAGAGATGGAAGACTGGCCCTAGCTCAGAGCTAATAGCCAATAGGAAAAGCTCACAAGGAGTCAATCATAGGACACTGCAAACTATGGGAAAAGCAGTCCTAACACACAGTACTATTACATAGACAATGCAATTGAATATAAATAATACTTATATTAAATATACATAATAATGTACCCTGCCTCCATGAATATGGAAGCAGAACTTCCAGCAAACATTTACTCTGGGATCTCAGTGCCCTAGTCAAGCTATCTTAAATCCTTGTAATTCTACCATAGTATTTCCAATAAATAAATAAAATATGCAATAACACAGAATCATAAGTCAAGGTTAATGACTGAACACAGTAAGAAGTAAATCAATGCCCAGCATGTTCAGTGTCTGAAACAGATGGAATGCCAAAATGTTCTCCTCTTTGTTAATCATAATTGCTGCTCTTTGCATGAGAGCTCATAGTAATAGGAAGTTACATATTCCTGAATGTTTTGGAATACTTTCACAATCAATTAAGTGGTTGAAAAGTAATAGAAAATAAAGCATGAAATAGCTTGCTATTTCCCTTCAGTTCGGAATTCTGGTAATATGAATGGTGGCACATGTCACATTTCTTAACAAACACCAGGGTAGCAATATTTCTTGACTACTTTAATGAAATCCAGTCAGGATTCCTTTTGTATTTTCATTCCCTCTACTGACTTGAAATTTACCTCTCTGTTTACTAAGCCACGTGGCAATGCCGACACAGCCCATTCAAAGTGAATGGGCTGTGTCGGCATTAGCGCACATCAGCTGCTAGCATAGCTTAGTAAACGGGGGTGGGGGGGGGGGGGTTAATAAGTAACTTTCTGTACCCCTCTTTGATAACCACATTTCTGACCTAATTTAAACTTTAGTTTTGAACACTGATGTATCAATGCGTTATGATGTTCTAAATCAAGGCAAACCTTTTTTCTGTGTAGGTGGCATGGATGTGTAGATTAGATAGGCCTTGTGGTCTTTTACATTTTTCTATACTTTGAAATATAGAAAAATGTAGGCAGATAAAGACCACAAGGCCTATCTAATCTACACATCCATGCCACCTACTCAGAAAAAAAGGTTTGTCTTGATTTAGAACATCATAAAATTTATACATAGAAATAACAATAAAATAATTAATTAAATTAAATAAACCATAAGATTTAACATGTGTGAGGAATGTTATAGAAAGACCTCTACATTAAGCCTATTTGATAAAGGAACCTAAAGACCTATGTGATATATTAAATAGATAACCAGAACTAGTCCCAGT
This sequence comes from Microcaecilia unicolor, assembly GCF_901765095.1. Classification (NCBI taxonomy): domain Eukaryota; kingdom Metazoa; phylum Chordata; class Amphibia; order Gymnophiona; family Siphonopidae; genus Microcaecilia; species Microcaecilia unicolor. Next base: position 426,685,089 of record NC_044032.1, read on the forward strand.
AGCACAATACTCATGTAGAAAGGGGATAGGACTTGATATACCACCTTTCTGTGGTTACAATAAAAGTGGTTTACATATTATATAGAGGTACTTATTTTGTACCTGGAGCAATGGAAGATTAAGTGGCTCTTTTACTAAAGCACGTAGGCGCCTACATGCGTTCAATGTGTATCAACTACCACCTGGCTACCAGGTGCCCCAGGTGGTAATTCCATTTTTATGTGCGTCCGCTATGCGCAACAGAAAATATTTTTTATTTTCTATCACGTGGCGCTAACCAGGCAGTAATCGGCAGTGGTGCGCTGATGGTTACTGCCTGGTTAATGCGTGAGACCTTATCACTAAGTCACTGAGTTGCAGTAAGGTCTCAGGCCAAAAATGGACACGCGCCAATTTTTATTTTGCCACATGTTCATTTTTGGCCCCCATAAAAGGCCTTTTTTGCAGGTGCGCTGAAAAATGGACCTGTGTGCATCCAATACACATGCCTACAACAGCTCAGGCCATTTTTCAGTGCATCTTTGGAAAAGGACCTCACAGTGACTTACCCAAAGTAACAGAGAGCTGAAGTGGGAATCAAACCCAGTTCCCAACATGATTAAGAGACTAAGCTTAGTTGAGCAGACCATTGATAATCTTGGTCCATGGGTGTTTGCACTTAAATCCTCAGCTACTACGATAGTGGGCACTGTATGGATCTGGAAACAATTGTAAAAGAAACTCTGGTAAATCTGCATAAGATTTTGCAATTTTTCTCTGGGATACAGCTGGGGTGCTTCAAACTATGGTAATTAGAGGAGAAGAGAATAAGGTTTCTCCAGACAGTCTAAATGTTTCAGACATTTTGGAGACATCACTAGAAAAGTGGCCACTCGTGCTACTCTACTAATGTCATTTGTTTTTGAAGTCAATAAAAATTGAGGGTACAGTTTACTAAAGTGCACATTAGTAAACGGGGCACAGAATTCCTACGCTGTACTTTAGGCAACAAGTTTCTTTTGATTTTCGGCCCTAGAGTTCGGTGTTTTCCTGAGTTGTGTAGGGATACACAGGAAAGCTGTAAATCTTTCTTGGATCTATGCGAATGTATTTTTGCAAACACATGGTGATTTATTTCTACGTTTAACATCTAAGGGGTCCTTTCACTAAGGTATGCTAATGGATTTAATGATTTAGTGTACACTAAATGCTGCACAATCCATTATATACCTATGGGCTGAATGGCACTTGACGCACACTAATTCATTAGCACACCTTTGTAAAAGGACTCCTAAATGCTTTGTGAAATTTGAAAATGTACATTATGTTTTCTATGACCCTAATTAGCTTAAAATGTTTCTGGATAACACATTTCCTACAGGCTGATTGCCATGCTACTAAGAGGATTTATTTGACTTTATAACTTAATGGGCATAGAGGATATCTACACTTAGGCCTTTACTTTATAAATTTTGTTTCTTGATATTACTTCTCCTGTATATTTCCAATGGACACCAGCTCTCGGGGACTATGAAAAGATAATTTATATTTTCTTTAGTTTGAATTCTATTTGATGTGTTTTAGAATATTTCTTATTTATCCCATTTTCTGGACAAACTTTTGTTGATTAAGTGATTGCTTGCTATTATATAACATTTGTCCAATAAATATACACAGTAGCACATTAAATGATGGCATCAAAGACCAACCACGTTGTGCTGATGGCTCTGCGGTGTCCCGCCCTCACAGAAACAGGAAGTCTTGGTCTTAGGGGCGATAGACGCCACAGAGCCATCAGCATGATGCGGTTGAGAGGTCCCATGCTGTTTCTAAAATTACATCATTGCTACATCTTTGGGTGGTCCGGTGGCAACCATGGGTAAGGGGTTGTCAGGAGCTGCAGGGGAGAGAGCTGCTGCGGGAGACAGGAAGATTTTAAAGAGAGCGCCAGAGAGCAAGAAGGGGGAAATGGGGAATAAAGACACAGGAGGAGGAAAGAAAAATAGAAGATATGCTGGATTGAGGGTGAGGAATAAGGACACAGAGATGGACAGAAAAATAGAGGAGATACTGGATTTGGGGTGGGAGATATAGGGAAGGGAACCTGGACATGAAAGAAGGAATGAGGGGGAATGGATTCTGGACACAGGAAGGAACAGGACGTAGAGAGGGCATGCTGATTATAAAGGAAGGAATGGGGGATGATTTTGGATACCCAGAATGACTGCTCACAAGGGTTGCTGGATAAGGGAAGGAATTAGGGGACATTCTAGACACAGGGAGGGACAGGACACAGAGCATGGTGGTGATGAGGGAAGGGATGGGGAAAACAATGGATGCAGGGAATGACTGGACACAGAGAGGGGATGACGGATATGAGTGAAAGAATGGGAGGAGATTCTGGACTCTGGGAAGGACAGGATGCAGGGCATGTTGAACATGAGATAAGAAATAAGGGGAGATTCTGGACACAGGGAAGAATGAGAGCAGGGTCACAAAGACAAGGTACTGCACTCAGGGGAGGAAAAAGAGCAAGGACACAGAGGGAGGATAAGGACAGGGACACAAGGGAGATGGATGGTGAACATGGCGAGAGAAGAAATGTCAAATGGACAGGAGATACTGGGAAAAAAGTTAAGAGAGGAATTCAGAAACCAGAGACTGGGACAACATGATTAGAAAAAAATAAAATGATCTCCCAACAAAGGTAGAAAGAATTTTATTTTCTTTTTAGTAATTGGAATATGCCACTTTTTGGAATGGTCAAAGCTGGTGTTAAACTGGACCAGGGCCCAAGTCAGAAATTTGGGAGTGTATCCTTACCCTCTCTGACCCAGAGGCCGAGAGCAATTGCCCTGGTAGCAACTCCTCCTTCCTCTCTTCTTGTGCTGGCCCTGACATCTGCTATCTTTACACCTGTGCAAAGGAAATTTCTGGTGGTGGTCTACATTCAAGAATCTGTTTTTTGGGGGGTTCCGTTGAATTTTGTTTATATATTTCTTTTAATTTGTGGTCACCTAGTACATATTTGGTGAGGGTCTGTCTGTGTTTTGTGTGTGTGACTGAAGCCAGTATAGAGTTTCTTAATGGTCTGTGGTAATCTGGCTTATTCAGTTTTTCCAATAGGTGTACTGATATTCTAGGGTCCACTGCATATTTATAGTGCTGCCTTCCCTAGGTATGGTCCTTGTTATGTGAGATATAATATACAAAATGGAATGAAAAATACTGATATATCTGTATTTATTATCAGTAGCTATCCTGCAGTTCAGATTTCTAGGTTCAACTATAGTTATGAGAATAGGAGACAGGAAAGTGTTTATATTGCAAGTGTATTTTGTTAAAGTTATTATATTATATTTTTTACTTTTATAAACCTTTTCTTCATTGAAACATATGTTTCTTAGACTTCTGAAGCAGGTGGCCATGCCTGATTTCGTCCATACATCATTCAGATTGTTTTGGGTATGTTATTTCATTTTAATTTGGTTCATTTGTCACTTTGGTGCGATATATACAGCTGTCACACTATTTTGTTATATTATGTAGTTCTATCTTTTCTAATGTCATTTGGAATATCATAACACCAGGGCCACTGAGAGACTGGGCCAGGCCCGGGACAAGGCCGCCCCCGGGCCCCCCCCCCCACCCGAGGTCGCCGGGCCCCCCTCCACCCGCCACCGGGCCCTCTCGCCACCCCCGGGCCCTCTGTACTAACCTTAAGCACCCTCATCACCTTCACAGCAAGAACCGGATGTTACATCAGGCGAGGGCGGGACACGGAAGGAAGTAGTGGTCTGCCGCTACTTGTTGCGAAGGTGAGGGAGGCACTTAAGGTCAGTTCCGGGAGCGACGGATGGCGGGCGGGCCATTACTTGCTGCAAAGGTGAGGGAGGCGCTTAAGGTCAGTTCTGGGAGCGACGGAGGGTGGGTGGGCCAGACTGCGGTGCCGGGACCCCCCCCCCCCCCCGGCGGCCCAGGCCCGGGGAATGTTGTCTCCCCTGTCCCCCCCCCTCTCGGTGGCCCTGCATAACACATTTTGGATGGCCTTTTTTCTTTGTCAGTTACACTTGTTAAGTTGGTGATTTCTCTGTGGATAGGCCGGGGGGGGGGGGGGGGGGGTGAGTCCTTGTTTTTGCATGTTCTTAGTGTTTCATCAATTTTCTGTAGGTTGATTACAATGGAGTTTGTTGAGTTGCAAAAACAGAAACCACTGTTGTTGAAAGATGGATATCATTATTGGAAAGAACGGACTAATGTGGATGGGATCACATCATGGTGTTGTCTAACAACATTGTGTAAAGGGCATCTAAAGTCCAAGACCAAAGATTACCACTGTTTCTGAACATAATCATACTCCTGAAGTTTCAAAGAATGAAGCAGTTGTTAGTGTTTCTGAGATGAGGAGACGTGCTGAATAAGGAATGGAAAAGCCTAGGCAGATTATACAACAATGTGCCAATGGGATTTCTCTGGAGTCAGCTGTTCATCTTCCAGCATATTTTGCTTCACAATGGGCCATAGAGCGTTGATGAAAGCATGTTCATCATCTTTATACTAAGCCTCAAAGTATTTCTGAGATTGACATTCCCAGTGAACTTCGACTTACATCCAGAAATGCCAGCTTCCTGTTATGGGATTCCAGTGTCAGTGATGAGAATCAAATACTGATGTTTGAAACAAGTGAAAATTTACATCTTTTTATCAACGGTACATTTAAAATCACCCCGGAACTGTTTTTGCAAGTCTTTTCGGTTCATGCCTTGATTGATAGAACTGCAATGCTATTAATTTATGTTCTGCTGAGGGACAAAAAGGAAGAAACATATATGTGTGTGTTTACAAAGTTTATGGATTTAAATTTGAATTTGAACCCTGTAAGTGTGTTAGCCGATTTTGAAAAAGCAAGTCAGAATGCAGTAAGAAAGTCTTTCCAGCCTCTTGTTGAAGTGCGCGTTTATTTCATCTAGGGCAGTGTCTTTGGAGGAAAGTGCAGGATACTGGTTTATCAGAGTTATACATAGGGAATGAAGATATCAGGATCAATATAAAGATGCTGCTTGCATTGAGTTTCCTGCCAATAGATGATGTATTAAGAAGAAAGAATCTATGATTGATTAATTTTCTTAGAATTCCTACAGTTTCTACGCATGAAATGTTTAAACAATACACATTGGAAGTGTTGAAAGTACCTACTCAATCTTTGTCACGGGTTTCTAGGGTATTTTACCTGCCATCTTATGAAAAGAAATCTAATATGGAAGGTGCTGATGTTCTTTCTCTTATTTCCCAAGATAGTCTTGATCTTATGGCTTTTGGGGAATCTTCTAAGAAAGCTACAGCTATACAATATACTTTATTGGTGACTTTTACTTTGTATTATGATAGGGATTGGATTTGAGGTTTTCACATCCATTTGAAAAACTTGGTGTCCTCTGGATGTTCTAACTTCCACATGGTTGGGTCTCTCTGCCCACTCTTTACCTTTATCATTCTTGTCCACTAGAAAAGATCGATAGTTCCGATTTTGAAAGGACGAAACCTTGATACCTCTAACCCTCTTAACTATAGACCTATTTTTAATATTTCATTCCTTTCATAACTTACTGAAAAAAATGTTTCAGCAACTTTCTGATCATATTGAAGCACAGAATATACTTCATCCTCTGCAATCTGGATTTCGAAGAGGTCATTCCACAGAAACTATTCTGGTCTTGCTTCTCAACGATATACATATGGCATTTGATTCCTCTTGTCTCAATTTGCTTCACTGGGAATTTCAGGAACTGTTTTCTCTTGGTTTTCTTCATTTCTTTCTGAGTGTCAACATTAAGTTCATACCCCCTTAGAGGAGTTGGATTTCCACCCAGTGCACTGTGGAGTTCCACAAGGTTCTGCATTTTCTCCTCTTCTTTATATCATCTTTTTAGCCCTTTTAGCTGCTTTGATTCAGATAATGGGTGGTAAATTTTATATTTCTGCCGATGGTATTCTTCTGGTCTCCTCTCAGGATTCTCTTGTCCCTGTTTTGTCTCCCCTGTAACACTGTTTAGACTGTATTAATCACTGTCTTTCTTCCAACCACTTAATTCTAAATCTTTCTAAATCTATGGTTCTCTGGATCACAGGTCATGCCACTCATCCTTCACATTCATAATACTCCTCTTTGCTTAGTAGAATTTTTTAAGTACCTTGGTGTAATTCTTGATACACAACTATCATTTGCACCATAAATTGCATCTGTTGTTTGTTCTTTTTTTTCTGTTTATGTACTATTCGTTCAATATATTCTTTCATAGATAATGATTCTTGTGCTACTCTTCTTCATGCCCTAGTGGCTTCCAGATTAGATTATTGTAATGCTTGCTATGCTGGTCTTCCTGATTTCCTAATAAAAAAAACCCACTTCAGTTCAGAATACAGCTATGCGTATTTTATCCAGTGCCCATCAATTTGATCATATTTCTTCATTGCTGAAACAGGAACTAGAAAGGAGGAAAAAATCCAAATCCTCACGGATGTATAGACATTAAACACAGAACAGAAGTGAGGTGAATACAGAGAGGATTTTCAATATACAAGGACCTTTATTGTAGTCACAGTAGTAATACGTAGAAGATCTGATACGGCCATGCATTACGTCACTGGTTGTCCGGAGCAGAAAACGTATAGCAGAGTAGAAGCGCCTGATTCACACACGGGCACTGTGATTAGTCCAACAAAGGACTGTTTCTTCAATACAAACCACCTGTATTCCTATCAACATATGCTCATAGGTTTGATGAGCCCTGAGGCAGGCTCATGCGCTGAAACACAGCCATGTTGGATCTTCTATGTGTTGCTACTGTGACTACAATAAAGGTCCTTGTATATTGAAAATCCTCTCTGTATTCGCCTCACTTCTGTGTTTGGTGTCCATTGCTGAAATGACATCACTGGTTACCAATTTCATTTAGGATTCAATATAAAATTTTGACTTTAACTCATAAGATTCTTCTCACTTATGTTCCGTTGTATTTATCATCTTTAATTATTCCTTATAGACCTGTTCACACTTTATGCTCTTCCTTTGGACATTAGTTCACTTAGCTTTATTGTATCTTGTCCCGCACCTTTGGAATCTTCTTTCTTCGGATCTACATGCTGAACAATCATATCAATGTTTTAAAACTTTCCTTAAGACACATCTTTTTAATAAGGCTTTTAATGCTGTCACATAGATTGGGTGGACATCTCAGTGTACCAGTAGTGGCTCTAGCTTTTAAACCTTTTATCTTTCGCTTTGTCTAGTTCTTATCTCTTTTTATTTTCCCTCTCTCTTTGCTTTGAAATGTTGTAGTTCCTTTATCACTGTTTTTATTGGATTTTAATGATTGTGAACTGCTTTGACTCCTGCAGAAGGGCAGTATATCAAGTGACAATAAATTAAGCTAAACAAAGTTATGCATGCAAGTTTTAGAATAGTGTCAGTTTTGTGTACAACTTAATTAGCTTTTTTCAATCTACACCTCTTCCCTGGGCTCGCTGACCTTATCTCATGGTTTCCAATATCATCTCTATGCTGACGACACCCAGCTTTATCTCTCCATACCAGACATCACTGCGGAAACCCAGGCTAAAGTATCGGCCTGCTTATCCGATATTGCTGCCTGGATGTCCAACCGCCACATGAAACTGAACATGGCCAAGACAGAGCTTATTGTCTTTCCACCCAAACCTACTTCTCCCCTCCCTCCACTCTCTATCTCAGTCGATGACACCTTCATCCTCCCCATCTCATCTGTCCACAACCTCGGAGTCATCTTCGACTCCTCCCTCTCCTTCTCTGTGCATATCCAGCAGATAGCCAAGACATGTCGCTTCTTTCTCTAAAACATCAGCAAAATTCGCCCTTTCTTCTCTGAGCACACCACCCAAACTCTCGTTCACTCTCTCATTACCTCTCACCTTGACTACTGCAACCTACTCCTCGCTGGCCTCCCACTTAGCCATCTATCCCCCCTTCAATCTGTTCAGAACTCTGCTGCACGTCTTATCTTCCGCCTGGACCGATATGCTCTTATCACCCCTCTCCTCAAGTCACTTCACTGGCTTCCGATCAGGTACTGCATACAGTTCAAACTTCTCCTACTAACCTACAAATGCACTCAATCTGCAGCCCCTCATTACCTCTCTACCCTTATCTCCCCTTACGCTCCTACCCAAAACCTCCGCTCACAGGACAAATCCCTCCTCTCTGTAACCTTCTCTACCACCACCAATTCCAGGATCCGCCCTTTCTGCCTCGCCTCTCCCTATGCTTGGAATAAACTTCCTGAGCCCATACGCCAAGCCCCCTCCCTGCCCATCTTCAAATCCTTGCTCAAAGCCCACCTCTTCAATGTTGCCTTCGGCACCTAACCATTATACCTCTATTCAGGAAATCTAGACTGCCCCAATTTGTTTGACTGCACATCTTGTCCATTAGATTGTAAGCTCCTTTGAGCAGGGACTGTCCTTCTTTGTTAAACTGTACAGCGCTGCATAACCCTAGTAGCACTTTAGAAGTGTTAAGTAGTAGTAGTAGTAGTCATTGATACTAATTGGCATTAATTAGCAGTAACACATGTAACTGCCTCTAGTCAGGATTCTACAAAGTGTGTGTGCAAAATTCATAGCACGCAACTGCAAAGGGGTATGAACCTGGGAGAAGCTTGGGTGGGTTAGGGACATGCCTAGTTCTTACGTACATGGGTTATACAATACTATCAGTTACTTGTCTAATAGCAGTTAGGTGCAAGCACTTACACCAGTCATTAAACTATCATAAGAGCTAGGACTAGAGTCTATATATCATGCCTAAAAAAAATCAGGCATATTCTATTAGGCATACTTTTTAGAATATGCTGAAATTTTCATGCGGTTTATAGAATACACCGAGCGCCTATCCTTATAATTAAAGTAACACTTGGTGTAAAGGCCGATGCCTAAATTAGGCACGAACCAGGTGTGTTCTATAACAATACACATAGATTTGAGAAATGTCCATGAGCTGCCCATTCCACGAATCCTAATAAACCTTCTGTTTGGATACACATTTGGTCAACCCCCTACTTTTTTCTTTTTTTACACTTTTTGTGTTTTGTTGTTATGGGGATACTTCTGCTTGTTTTGTGTGTTTACCCATGGCCATACCCCTTTTTCAATTATGTGACTTAGAATTTATGTGCATCACGTTACAGAATATGCTTTAATTCTAATTAAAGTCAATTAGTGTCAATAATTGCTTGTTAATTGGCAATCATCAGCGCTGATTGGTATGTTAACTAATTAAGTTTTGTACGTAAAGCCAGAATACTACTGGATTTGCGTGTGCAAATTAAGTCACGCTATATAGAATCTGGGGGACAGCGTAGGATTTACACTATTATTCTATAATGGCAATTACACTCATAATTGCCAATAAAAAATTTGCTCTTAGCATTCATCATCCCACTGCCCATCTTTAGATGTCCTTTTGAGTATTACCCCCTTTCTGAATAGCAGCGATATTCAGCTCCACTATCTGGATAGCTTAGGACAGCCTTTCTGCTTTTCTACATTTTGCAGGTAGCTGTCTGGATAGTGGTGTTGAACATCACTGCTATTCAGATGCTCTGCCTGCAGATGGCCTCTGCAAAGGCAGTCTGTAAGAATATTTAAAGGTGTAGTTATCAATGTGTGCTATAGTTAAGATGTGCTATTTTACCATTAAACTCGCACTATTTTAGAACAGGTCCCATTGTGTGAAATGAGTCCTAGTTACTAGTAACTGGGGTTAACAGTAAAATAAACACGTCTTAATAGTAGCCCAAATTGATAACTTCCCCACTCAGTGGCCGTTATCTGAACAGTGTCTCTGAATATCCTCATCAGTAGCACTTATTAGGATCGCAGTTTCTGCTCTCCGGATAAGTGCTGTTAGACATTAACCCTCGGATTCTATATTTGATGCTGAAAGATTGGTGACTACATTTAGGCATGGATCCAAGATGCACCTATATCTAAATTAGTTCATGAGCTATCAACAATGAATAGGCCTTAAAAATAAATAATAGCAATTAATTGGTACTAATTTGGATTTGCACACACATCCCCATGTCTAAATCGTCTAGGGGGTCTTTTACTAAGTCGTGGTAGCGTTTTTAGCTCGTGGTAGAAATCAGCTGGTGGTAAACACCAAGATGCCCATCATATTCCTATGGGTGTCTCAGCATTTATCACCAGCTGATTTCTATCGCGAGCTAAAAACACTACTGAAGCTTAGTAAAAGACTCCCCCTAGTGCATAACTGAAAAGGAGGTGTGGCCAGGGGAGGGGCATGAGAATTCCAAAACATTGTGTGTAGTTTTATAGAATACCGTCATTTTCTTGCCAAAATGCTATGAGTTCTGCAGATATTTACACCAGGTTAGAACAGTGCTTAGCTCCCATTTTTTTTCAGCACCAATTCTGAGCAACATATACTGTATCTAGCCCTAAGCCAACAGTATTAGAATGTACAATGTGTTCCTACTTAGTAAAAATTAAATATATCTATTCATAGTCGATAAGCCAAATTACAAGTATAAGTAATTCTCTCAAAGGAAACTAGACGTACCGTCAACCCACAGTAATAAACAATACAATTAATCTCAATTATATTACACAGTAGCACCAAATTAATTCTTCTCATTGCTTTCTTCAGGCTGATGATATGAAGAACAAATTACACATTGATTTAATTCACTGAAAAATCCAATAAGTCAGCTAAGCTACTTTCATACCATACCATGTGGTATTCTTCATCTTTCATTTCATAAAATGCTTTAAACCATTCATACTCAAGAAAAATGCAAATATTTTTGGCTAAAGGCCCTCTTTTCTAACCCTTGAAACTGCAGGTTAGTACTTGGGGGGGAGGGGTTATGTATGAAATTTAGTTATGAAATGCAAATGAGTTTCTTGCTATCATCCTATAGCTAAATTTCACAAGTAACTTTTTGCCATAACCAGGAACTTTACATGTTTCAAGCTATGCAACACTTAAAATTCTTATACAAGAAGGTTCATTTCATACAACAGTGGTCTCCCTTTATGAGTCCTTATGGAGTATATCAGAGGCCCCATAGACTCTCCCCCCGAGTCTCCAATCCCTGGTGGACCATCCGCTCCTGAAACCCTTACCAGCCCTGATACGGAACATATTTGATAGGATCCACCCCCTCCCCCAGGAAGCTGATGGTCTAATGTCCCATAGTCGACTCCCCAGCCCTGTTACAGGCATAAATGCACAGGGAATTTCCCCTCTTCACAAAGCCTTGCCTGGCCCCTTAAATAATAATAATAATCATCATCATCTGATGCCAGTCTCCCCCTCAGACCCTGACTCATCCAAAAGATCTGGAAGCAATCAGGGCAGGAACAATTCCAACTCGCTCCTGGCCTAGCAGTTGCCTCATTTAAAATGGCCTTGTAAGTCGCAAAACCAGCGGGGGGGATCAATATATCAAAAAGATCAAAATCCCAGCACTACACACTTCCAACTCTTACATATATCAGTAAGTATAACTATTGTCATACCGTTTCAATATCTTCAGAAACCTCTCTAGTGACTCATTTCGCACGTGAGATCACATGCCCAGTGACTCACCCTACTCTTCAAAGGTTTCACTATTCTCTCAATTGTTATTCTGAAAGTAAAATTAGAAAAAATATTTTACTTAGCTTAAAAAGGACCAATGCATTGGTCCTTTTAAAGCTAAGTAAAACGTTTTTTTCTAAAAATACTTTTGTAATTATAGTTTCAGAATAACAATTGAGTGAATAGTGAAACCTATGAAGAGCATGGTGAATCACTGGGCATGTGATCTCACGTGTGAAACGAGTCACCACTGAAGTTTCCAAAGACATTGAAATGGTATGACAGTAGTTGCACTTATTGTTATATATAAGAGTTGGAAGTGTGTAGTGCTGCCCCGTGCTGGGATTTTGATCTTTGTCATTTAAAATAGCAACAATTGACCCCTTGCAGTATTTACATGGTACTTTTTTGCTTCAGCTCTGAAAAAAATATTAATAACTACACATTCAGAGGTATGGTTGTTATTTTGTGAAAATGGGCCTGTAAAGCCTTTTCCACTAGGAATGGGCTGTCATTTGAAATGAATGTCAGCTGCCAATAAGAGCTTACACTATGCACTCATACCCCCAGATTCTATAAAAGTTTGACCCCAGATCAGCACCCAAAATAATTAGTTGATGGGATCCAATGATTTAATTATTGGAGTTAACAAGCACTTAATTGGCTACTTTTTACGATTTGGGCACAGTTGTGGCGGAACCCTATTCTGTAACAGTGGGCACCCAAATTGGATCACACGCAACTCAGAAGGGGGAGCATGGGTGGGTCAGGGGTGTTCACAAAAAATGCATGCAGTGTTACAAAATAGCAGGGAATCCATGCCCAACTTGTACTCCAGGATTTACACTAGATTTCAGCAGGTGCAAGTCTTGGTGCCCACAGTTGAGCATGGCTTCTGGAGCTCAATGCTACTCTATAAAGTGCACTCATCCCAGAGCTCCTTTTATAGAATAGCATTGGGTGCTGAATTTTATCGGTGCCTAATTTTCGACGTCATTTATGGAATTTCCCCAATAGTGCTCACTCTTCATAAGAGTATGTCCTATTTAAAGATAGTGGAGCCAATATTCAGACTGTGAGAGGCAACCCAGATAACTCCCATGTTCGGCGATGAACTCGGATATTCAATGTCAAACCATTTCTGGTGACTGGCATTGAATATCCGGTTTATTTTTGGCCACTATAAATTTAGCCGACTAAGTCAATATTCAGTGCTGGCCGGCTAAGTTCATAGCGGCCAAAGATAGGTCTGCTATTCTGGCGGCCCAATTTGGCCACAAAACTTAGCCGACCTGGAGTGATATCGTTTGAAGGATGGACTCTTTAAGAACTTTTGAAGATTTGTTGGATTCTTTTGAATTTTCTAGGATTTTGTATTTTTTGGCGAATGAAGGAGTTTTTAAGATTTACTTGTTGTTTGCACACATTTGTGGACTCACGGGGATTTTCCTTCCTGGCAGTTTGGAGAGACTTGTTTTTAAAATTCCCATAGACTATTTTTGAGTTTGGCAATAACCCTTACCTCATCAGTTCAGCTATGGCAGAAGTAAGCGATTTATTAAGGATTTATTGGCTGCCCTGAAGGAGCAGATAAGTATTACGCTTTCTTGTGATTCCTTCTATAACAATTATTGACATGTTAATAATGTGCGATGATGGTGGGTTCTAACCTCTCCTTTGCTTTGGAAGGTTGGTGGGTGTGAGCACATTACACATTATATATATTTACATGCCTATAAGAATATACATTGTATGTGATATTTTAACTGCAAATGTTTACCACATTAAAGGACCCTAAGTTGAAAGCTAGTGTTTTGGACAACAATCTTTGGCTCCGTCAATCAAGCCAATAATGATATCATTTTTAGTTGGAATGCTATTAGAGGAAGAGCCTTATTTCAAGTGCTTAAGAATTTATCAGTTAAGACAAATAGCAAAATATAAATTCTGTCAGAACTCATGGAGCTAGGGACCACTGCTTTTTCGTGCAGTTTGCTAACATAACTGTATTGCACTGAAAAGAAGAAATGTTGTGCTTCTTTTTTTTTTCATTCCATTGCTAAAGTGCTGTACTTAGCACTGAAAGTATACCATTATGCCAGGGAAGGCACAATAATAACTTCAGGTTAAAGGCATCAAAGGCATTTTAGCTCTTAAGAAAAATGGATAATATAGAGACCATCAAAATGCCTTCATATCAGAAAACATGATTTCTCCATCTATTCAGAGATGAAGCTTTACTTCTTTAAAAAGCATCTGTCTTGGGATAACAGGCACAGGTCTAATTCACATAGACATTTCTCCCATCATGCCTACAGTGTTTGGAAATAATACCAGTAGGTGTTCTGTGACCTGCGACTCGTGTCTGATCCATTTGCTAGTTAAAACCATTTTTATAGAAACTCATACAGCATGCACCCCTTATTTATGTATTGATGAAAAAAGCTGTAAAGCTGGCATTTTGTTTTGAAATTTAACCAAAGTGGAAAGCATGCTGGGGGGTGGGGGGGGGGGGGGGTGGAAGCAGTCACTGTATGTCATTTTAACAGGCAATAATGTAAAAAGGAACACTTACAACACTCACTGCTCAAAATTATTTTATTTACACAAACTAGTATAACAATAGTCAAGTATTTCTCAACCTTTTCAAGCCAAGAACATGCTGCACAGAATGGGCAGTGTGGACATGCAGGAGGATGAAGATGTCCAACAGAGAAGCTACCGAGCAGAAATGCCCATCAGAGGCTAGAGTGACTGAAAGGAGGAAGTTCGGGAGAGAGAAGAGGAGGAGAGGAGGTGTGCAATGTGTATTTTGCAGAAATGGTATACAAGCTTAGGGATATTTTTTTGAGAATCTGGACACCTGTAGTTGTTTACCCCCCCACCCCCCCTAATTCTATATATTGCATTCAAAACTACATGCACAATTTGGGGCATGTGTTCAATTTGTGCGCGCAATTTCATTGCATAATGAACAATTAGTACCAATAATTGGGCGCTAGCAATCAATTATACAAATGTAATAAATAATTATTGGCGCTGATTGGCAACAATTTGAATTTACATGCATATCTTTATAGTCGATATTCTATAAAGATGCACACGTAAATGTTTACATGTGGACCAAAAAGGGGGTGTAGCAATGGGAGGGGCTTGGGAGGGTAAGGGAAATTCCTAGAATTTGCACGCAGTTGTGTAGAATAAGGCAGATCCACACCTAATTTAGGTGTGAGGATTTTACAGCAGGTACAGCGCTATTCCATAAACAGGGTCCAACTTGTAGCGCTTAGCATTCACTTTTTCAGGGGGCCAATTTGTTTGGTGCAATATATTGCATCTAGCCCTTCATATTGTACCCGTGACCTCACCCTGGGCACGATACTTCACCCTACAATACCCTTAGAATACCTCGGGCAAAATATCGTGTATCGGACAGGGTTAAAGTACAGACATTAAAACTAGCCCCGTCTCCCCATTTCTAAAATGAAAAGAGGAAATAAAACTAAATTTGTTATTATATTTTGTTATAACTCAGGAAAACAAATGACATTTACATTGATGATTCAATAAATTATTCTTTTTATTTATGTTATGGGTATATGTAAGGTTCAAATCTGTTTAACAAATTCAATATTTTTCTTTTAGTACATCAACAACTCAACAGATCAACTTCTTCAACTTTTTATCAGATAAGTATAATTTGACTTTAGCAAAATTCATTAACTAAATATGCATTTGATCTTAAAACTTTGTCTAAACATTCCCCTCTTCTATAAGAATTGATTCTTTGTTATTATTTCTTTTTCAGATTCCTCATTCAACAAGCAGGTAAGTATAGTTTGTGGGGTTTTTTCCCTGTTCCTTTGGTTAGCCCCTTATAAGTCAGTCTTTGTGCTGTTTGTAAGTTAACCTCAGTACACTTAGCTTTCTTCCCGCTTTCTTGTATATCTTCTGTTCTTCTTCTTTCTTTAACGTTGGGTACCATTAGACTTTAGGCGATTAGTTGAACTCAGAAGTCAGGAGTCAGGAAACCGAACCTCTGGAACCAGGAACCCTACTACACTGAGCTAAAAAGAACTCAATAACCCTAGAATCTATCTAATAAATAACCTGAGTTAAAAAACTGTAAACTTTAATAAATCCCTGTTCTAACTCACCCAATAAAAAAATGGATAATTCTTGAACCCTGTTCTATTTCCCTCCCACTTTTAATTATTTTCCAAAGAGTGTGTGTTAAATTCCTTTATACTTTAACCTACTGAGAATGTAACCATCTTCAGGAATTACAATAGCTCTCAGTAATCAATCTTATATTGAAATCCAAAAACAGTGAACTACATTTAAATATGATTATAATTAATCCTGTAATTAATAACTCTGTAGGGCAGTTCTCTCTTTAGAACTCCTCAGATATCCTGTCTGTTTAATAGTACTTTAGAGACACCCCTGTCAGTGTCTTCACTTAAAACGCTGCAGGTGTAAATTAATTAACAGGATGATTTTTTTTTTTCAATAAGAAATCAATCTTTTTATTCTGTTTAATAAATTACTTTCTTCATACCATCACAGCAACCTCAACAGCCACCTGTCTCCCCTACCAAAGCCTTAAGAAACGCGGAAGGCTGTTCAAACGAAGTCATTAAACTTAGCACTCACTACACACACTCTAACACCTCTCAAACCTCTCAAAATCCGTCTAAACGGATTTTTCTCTGTGACAGCTGAGCACAGGACATTAACACAGGTCAGCTCACTGTCCAACTCACCTCCCAACTGCCAACTGCCCCATTTAGAATCTGATGACATCTCTGCCCAGAGCTCGAGCTCTAAGCACGAACCCCGGTCACTCTAAACCCCCAGTACACAAATATAGCATTTATACATTATATTAAACAGGTTTTAAACATATAGAAATTAACAGCTGTTTTAATGAATACAAATATTAGTACCTTTTTATTCCTGACACCCGAAAATCTTCCTTTTTTCTTCTGGCATGAGCCTCCTGCTCCAGCTCCGTCCACGAGCTAGCAGCTGGCTCGTGCCCACTTCTGCACCCGACTCCTCTCTCTCTTCCAGCGCATGCAGTGCTAACATGATCGCTGACCGCTTTTAATAAAAATAAAAACGCTGGGAGAGTACACCGGAGCACTCTCCCCAACTTCCTGTGGTCCCACGCCGGCTCGTTATTCTCTTCGGAACCGGCTCTGCACTTTTAAAAGAGCCGGTTCCCTTTAAGCCTAGGGAATCCCTGACCCTGCGTCAAAAACGTGCATCTGACGTCAGACGCCGACGTCAGACAACGACGCAGGGCCAATCAATGCCGAGAATTCCCGCAAACGTCCCTCCTGCTTTCCCTCTTCGCCTTCGCTCCGTCCACAGCCAAACCCACGCCGATGCCTGCAGCTCCGGCCCCGTCAAATGCCGGCTGCTGCAGGACAATGGATCTTCAGCAACGGACCGCTCCTCCTCTCTACACGCGGCTGGAAAAAAAATATCGCCGACGCTCCGCCCAGCTTTCCCGGAACGCAGCCAGCCCCACATCGCCACCCGCATCGCGCACCTTCCACAGCTGAGGCCCGATGTTTCTGCGGGGCCCAGGTAAAATCTTTAACCCCTTAGGGGTTACAGTATGAACAGGAACAAAATAGAGTCTTACATGTAGCTGGAGTCAGCAAAGAGAGAGAGAGAGGCAAGTTCCTGAAAGATTACTACATCAATGAAGGCACTAGTGAGATGTCTCAGGGGTCCTTTTACTAAGCCATGGTAAAAAGTGGCCTGCAGTAGTGTGTGTCTTTTGGGTGCGTGCTGGGCTATTTTTTACTGCGTCTAGGAAAAAGGGCCTTTTTATAAGGGACTGGAAAATGGAGAAGCACTAAAATTGAAACCAGCGCGTGTCCATTTTTGGCTTGAGATCTTACTGACACCCATTGACCTAGCAGTAAGGGCTTACGCACAGTGGCGTAGCTAGGTGGGGTGCCAGGGGAGTGGCCGCTCCCCCAAACGGAGTTCTGCTGGCGCCAGCACCTATTTGTTTCATTGTGCAGCACCGAAAATGTGCGCTGGTGGAAGTCCGCTCTTGCTCCCCCTGCGCCGTCAACCTGGCTACGTTTCTGCTTATGCACTACACACACAGTGATTGGTCAACACGCGCCAACTGACGATTAACACCAAAAACGCTGCACGTGGTTGGAAATTAAAAAAAAGTAATTTGTCTAGGCGTTATGGGCACATGCCAAATCCGAAATTAACACCAGAGGGGTGCGCTAGACTGGCTGTAGTCTCATTTTGGCATGTGCTGCACGCGTGTAGAGCCTACTGCGCCTTTGTAAAGGGG
The DNA here is from genome assembly GCF_901765095.1 of Microcaecilia unicolor. Classification (NCBI taxonomy): domain Eukaryota; kingdom Metazoa; phylum Chordata; class Amphibia; order Gymnophiona; family Siphonopidae; genus Microcaecilia; species Microcaecilia unicolor. The sequence goes on from NC_044032.1 coordinate 426,703,043, forward strand.
CCCCTCAGTGATGAGGGAGTCCTATATCCAAGTCCTTTTATTGAAGGGTAAAGAGGAAGAGACAGTCTCACAAATGTTCCCCTTTTCTAGCTCAAAAGAACAGTCGTCATTGTTTCAAGGATGGACCATCTATACTGTAATCCAGAGAGGGACTATCATGTCTTCCAAGCACTGGCAGTTACCACCAGTGGAGTAGCTACGTGGTGTCATGGGGGCCTGGGCCCCTGTAGATTTGGCCCTGGACCCCCTGCCGATGACCCTCTCGACCCCTCCTCCCGTCGCCAACCTGCCATCACTGTTGCCTACCTTTGCTGGCGGGGGACCCCAGCCCCCTCCAGCCGAGGTCCTCTTCTTCTGGCGCAAGGCTTCATTCTGTTTCTGTGAGTCTGAGAGGGTAGAAGGAACAGGGGAAGAAGTGAAAAGGAAGGGAGGGGAAAAGTGTCTAAAATGGATGGTGGAAATCCAGACGCTGAGATGGATCAGAGATAGAGATTAGACTCGTAATTTAGAAGCATAAATTATGCTCATAAATTTAGGAGCATAAATTTTAGGAGTGTAAATGTAGGAGCATAAACTTCATAGAACAAGGCCCTATTTGCATATTGTACTCTTTCCCATAATTCCTTTCCCCAAACAGTTCTGTCATGAATTTTCCAAGCATTTTAGGTCATAATGGCATCCAGGACATGGGAGAGGGAGAGGTGGTCCTAACTTTCATAGGCAGCCACAGGAAAACTAGGGAAAAGAGCTCTCTTTTATACCTACACCTAAATATCAGCCTTTAGCAAGTAATGTAACAGATTCATCTATAGTCAGACAAGATAGCAAGTGGCTCCCACCTGGTAATACACATCATTTGATACAGACCTTTGAAACTTTAGTTCTTAATGACATTATAGAACTTGAAAAGAAAAACAATAGGATAGTATTTTATAATATGACTAAGGAAGAGAATAATGCAGTTAGAACACTTCGTAACGACCACAATATTATTATAAAACCAGCTGATAAAGGTGGTGCGGTAGTAGTTATGGATAGGAATTCCTACATCACAGAAGTTAATAGGCAATTGAAAGATAAAACATTACATAAGGAACTTAGCAAAGACCCAACATCATTAATTAAGGAAGATATTGTATCACTTTTATCATTAGGAAAGGAGGCACAATATATTACACGAAAAGAAGCAGATTTCTTAATAGTCAAGGAGCCGTTTCTTCCTACATTATATATTCTCCCTAAAATTCATAAATCTCTTCTCCCCTCCTGGTAGGTCTATAGTTTCCGCTTGTGGTTCCCATTTAGAACCTCTGTCTACATTCATAGATAAATTCTTACGTTCTTTCATAAGTAAGATTCCATCATATGTTCAGGATTCAGCCGACATTATCAATACACTGAATACCATGGCATGCAATAATGATATGCTCTTAGTTACTTTAGACATTGAGAGTCTTTACACTAATATACCTCAGGTTGAGGCAATTGAAATTATTAGAAAAACTCTAGTTAATAGGGATTTTTTTTATCTTAGAGTCCCTACAGAGTTCATGATTGAATTAGCGACAATTGCACTCATGAAAAACTATTTCTCTTTTGTGGCACATACTATCAACAAATAAAAGCCACAGCTATGGGTGCTACTCTCGCACCCTCAATAGCCAATCTATGTTGGTGATTTTGAGGATAGATATCTCTCAAATAACATTTTTCAGGATAAGATACATTTATGGAAATGATATATTGACGATATATTATTGATTTGGAAAGGGACGGTGTACGACCTAGAGAAGTTTCATGTATGGTTGAACACCCTGGATTCTAATCTTAGATTCCAAATTAATTATAATAAAAAGTATATCATTCCTAATATTAATATTTAAAAAAGTATATCATTCCTAATAATACCTAACATTCTATTTGCTTTCTTAGCCACCGCAGCACACTGAACAGAGAGTTTCAACATATCATCAACGACGATGTCTAGATCCCTTTCTTGGTTGGTGACTCCTAACGTGGTGCCTTGCATTACATAGCTATATTTTGGATTCCTCTTTCCCACATCAATCACTTTGCACTTGTTCACACTCCACTGATCGTTGTTTTGGCTCACTCCTGAATGTACCACTTCCATTTAACTACACTTGCTTCCTGTGCATGCCCTATTCGAGGGGTGTGAGGGATCTCATCACCCAATTCATAATAGGAATACGTGGATGCATGTACATATCATGTGTGAGGGTCAATTGCTCCGTGTCTAACAGTCACCAGTAAGAAGCCAATAGCCGTTTTTCAAAAGGGGTATATAATGTTCCCAATAGGGGGCAATTTTTGGCTCCAGAATCCTGAGGATTCACGCCATACTTTTTGGTGCCATCTGCATCATTTACAGATACACATAATTCCACAGGACTAGACTCCATAGACCACAAATCCATAGCTGTTTGTATAGCCCACTTAGCAGCCTCAAAAGCTTGAGTATGTTTTTCTGTCCAATTAAATGTCCTAGTTACTGCATATAAGGGACTCAGAATTTGGCTCAAATGAGGTATATGATAAGTAGTAGTAGTAGTAGTAGTATATGAGATATCCAGAACCCAAACAGATCAATCAATTTCTGTGCTTTGTTTTTGTGGTAAGAATTGAAAAATCTAATATTTCCATTTTTGCTTGTGGAGTGATTTCTTGCACCCCAGCATTCCATTTTTTCCCTAAAAATGTCACCATTTGGGCTGGTCCTTGTATTTTATCAGGGTTAAATTCCCAACCATGTTTCGTCTTTATTTCAATCACTTTTTCTAATTCCCTATTAACTTCTTCTTCATTCTCTCCCTGAATCATAATCCAGCTTATTTTCGAATGAGATCGCCGGCCATCTTCTAACACAAATCAGGAGATGGCCGGCGATCTCCTAAAGCCGGCCAAATCGGCATTTGTAATTTACCCACTATTATAGGTCAAGCATGTATATGTAATGGTCTCCTAAATGAATACTGCCCTTCACTTAAATTTTAAACTAACCTCTTCAAAATGTCAATTCCAATGATATATTCTTTGATAGGTACAATTAAAACAGAATATTCCCTTATGGGTAATTGACCAATCTGCATAAGTATTTTAGTAGTAACTGCTGATGTTACCTCCCCCCCCCCCCCCCAACCACTTAGCTACCTTATGCCCTTTGAATTTCTGCGGATTTCCACATATTAAGGTGGTCTCTGACCTGGTATTTACCAGTTCTCTTACTCATTGGGAATTTTTATTAGTCCAGTAAATTGTGACATCTACATATGGTCACAATTTTAGACTAGGCTATCTGCAACGTCACCGGAGCTTGACCCTTCTGTCATTCCTCCTTTAAGCCCCCCCCCCCCCGATTTCTCACATTTCAGATATTAAGATCAGTGGCGTACCAAGGGGGGGGCGGTGGGTGCGGTCCGCCCCACGTGCACGCCACTGGGGGGGTGCCACGCGCCTGTCCGCTACGTTTGTTCTGTGCTCCCTCTGCCCCGGAACAGGTTACTTCCTGTTCTGGGGCAGAGGGAGCATGGAAACAAACGAAGCGGACAGGCACGCAGCACCCCCCCCCCCCCCCCAGCGGCGTGCACCCAGGGGGGTTCTTTCGCCGGGGGTGTCCTTTTGCCGGGGGGGGGGGGTGTCGAGCTGCACCCGGGGGCGGGGCGCATCGGCAATCCGCCCCGGGTGTCAGCCCCCCTAGGAACGCCACTGATTAAGATAGTTCTTTCCATTCAGGAAATGTTTTTGTAACCAGGCACTTGAAGCCTGGAGATCAGCCTGAGGATATTCTGCAGGAGGAGCAGAAGAAGAAGTGGGTACTTCTTGAACCTGTTTAACTTTTTCGGCTCTGCCCAATCCCCTTTGTTTATACATATTCCAGAGCTTTCCTGCATCTATCCCATCTATTTCTTCTTTCCTTACCCCATCTCTCAGCAGAGCTGTGAACATATCTTTATGGGACACCCTATGATTTCCTTGTCAATGAACATCTGACTGATTAGTAGTCTCAGCTCAAGGACCCCACTCTCCAAGATCTCCCAAAGGCTTTATAGCATCTACCACTTCTCCTATTCGATTATTTGTTTGATTTATCAGTAAGGTCATAATAACATTTTTGTAATGAGGAGGGACAGTCTTGATGATTTTGCACCTTAGTAAAAGGACCCCTTAATCTCTACACTGCTTCAGATAGGGTGTGCCATTGCCCATCTATCTGCGGCCACTCTCCCTCAGTAGGGTATTCCCTGTGCTGCCAATTCTAACAAAGTAGTGTCTATGTTCACTTCTGGCACTATATCCATTGGCCATGCCTTAACCCAGGATCTCTTTCTTTTTATAACCCTAACTTTTTCTGGCAAGGGTACATTCTCAGGTGCCTGGTGGTTATAATCCATAACCACAGGAACTCTAGGCACTGGCTGGGCTGGCTGTTCAGCTGGATTTGCCACTGGAGACACAATCTACAACCTTTCCCCTTGAAATCCCTTCCACTCCTGGAAAATCTCCAGAGGCTCCTGGCTAATATTCACAAATTTAGAGGCATCTGCAGGATCTAATTTTACATTGGCCCCTCCTTGCTTATATACCCTAACCATCCAAGCTATCCGGGTTTCATTAGGGCTTTGAGTAAATTGCTCCAATAAATCTGAAATCTCTTGCTGGGTAAAATTCTCACATATACTTAAATATCAATACTCCAGAGTTAAGTGAAATAATATCCAAAAATATTTATTTGATGCAAAATATTATAACATACACAACTTCACTCCTACCACATTCACACACTTTCCACTGTTGCTGTTGGGTTAAACACTTAATGCTGAAAACCTCAGAAGTAGTTGTCCATAATAAATCTTCTGTTGTCAGCAAATGCTGATTATAATCACATTGACTGTTGTATCCATAAATGTTAAGGTGAACTGTAGCCAGATTCCAGAAACACTTTTTTTTAAATCAAATAAAGGGCAGTTGATGAGTCTCTCAAACAGTATGATAGATCTCACAAAATATATAGTGAGACTGTTATCTTCCAAAACAGCAGTTTGCCATAGAGAGAATGCGTAGAAAGATCTGAGTTGCTACATCTATACAATCTCTCTTCTCAAGTCACTATGGGGCTTCTACAAAACTGTAATAATCTTTGCACTTACCACATGGGTAATGCAAAAATTACCATGTAGTAAGTACATAGGCTGTGTGGTAAATGCAGGACTGATAGTGGCCAGACCCCCTGCATTTACCACATAGCCTATGCCCTTACTACATGGTAATTTTGCATTACCATAGGCTGTGTGGTAAATGCAGGGAGTGTGGCCACCATCAGTCCTGCATTTACCACACAGGGCAGATGCTTACCACAGGGGGCACCTTGTTACATGCAGTGCCTGTTACTACCAGTGCTTCTGCACTATCAGGGACTTCATGTAATATGGTGCAGGTTAATAGCATAACACCTGGCTATGACAGCACTGCCAATCCCCCTCACTCTGTACCCCCTTCCCATTCCCCTTCTGTTTAGGCCCCCACCCCAACCCCAGCCTGAAACACAATAATCATCATCCCCAACCCTGACCCTCCAACTCAACATCCTGTCTGCAAGTGTCTCCAATATGCGGGTACAGTAGGTTTTATGTGGGTTCTGGAGGACTCACACTTTCCACCATAAGCACACCAGTTAGAGTGGATTATGGGCCTGGGTTCCCTTCTTTACAGTGCACTTCATCTACCACTAGGCTACTCCAGGGTCCTGCTTGCTGCTCTAATAGGACTGGCAATAACATCTGAAGGTGGGGTTGGGGAGGGTGATTATAAAGCCTGGTATGTATTGTTTCTTTGAGGTGGGGTGGGGTGTAGGGGGGTGGGAGGGGTTCAGTGACCACTGATGTATAATGCCTCTCTTATCATTTTATGGTGTGACCTCACCTTGAGTATTGCATTCAGTTCTAGTCACTGTATCTCAAAAAAGATATAGCAGAATTATAAAATGTTTAAAGAAGAGTGACCAAAATGATAAAGGGAATGGAACTCCTCTCATATGAGGAAATGCTAAACAGGTTAGGGCTTTTCAGCTTGGAAAAGAGATGGCTGAGGGAAGATATAATTCAGGTCCATAAAATCCTGAATGGTATAGAATAAGTAGAAGTGAATCAATTTTGTACTTCTTCAAAAAGTACAAAGACTAGGGGACCCTCAATGAAGTTACATGGAAATACATTTAAAACAAATAGGAGGAAATATTTTTTCATTCAACGAATAGTTAAGCTCTGGAACTTTTTGCCAGAGGATGTGTTAACAGAGGTTAGCATATCTGGGTTTAAAAAAGGTTTGCACAAGTTTCTGGAGGAAAAGTCCACAGTCTGCTATTGAGACAGACTTGGGGAAGCCATTGTGTTTTCAGGATATGCACAATGAATATGTATGAGATAGATTGATATGCACTTCTTCCGTGGTACGCACATCTATCTCATGCATATTCATTGTGGATATCCTGAAAACCTGAAGGGACTTAGTATGCTCCGAGGATTGGGTTAAGAAGGCCTGGTCTAGAGGATACACACCCCTGTAATTGATCCCCAAGCCCCAAACTGGCAGTTAAATGTGAAAAATTGTCAAGAAATCCTCTCCTTTAAACCTTCTATGTTGCCACAGACCCTTTTGGAAAAATGTTCTTGTTGCACATGCATCAAAAGTTCTCAGCATTGAGTGGAATACTCTCTGCCTAGAATGGAATATTTGAATGAGCTCATAACTGTGCATTTAAACAGAACATACAGCCATGTCTTTTGTGTGAGTTAAAATCATACATTCAAGCCCTCTCTGTATTCGACACCCAATAACATTTGTTAGCTTTGTGCATGAGTCCCTTAGACACGTAAGTTGCCGAGTTCCTCCATTCAGTTTTCATTGTGCATCTTTGTAAAACGGATGTTCCTACTGCACTTGCACTGCATGTACTTTAGAAAAGGCTGTTCATCAGTAGATCCTTTTCTGAAATACCTTTGGAACTGTACATATCTCAGCCTGGAAATAACAATTCTGATTTCTATGTTCTATCTAAAATGGAGTTGCACCCATGTACAGTACATAAACTGGAACAGTTGGGAACTAATGGGTTAATATTCCTTAGTAGTTTTTGGCAGCAAAACTTTTATAGCGTATACCTGAACACTCTATAATGTTGATATTCTAAGATCACACACACAAAATCTTTAAAAGTGTGTCACTGGTTTGCTTACTGTGGAGTGAATGATGTTTCACAGCAGAGACGACATTTTGATTGTCAGAATCATGTAGAGAAAATACAGTAACAAAATGTTCTGAGAGGAGCAAGTGAACATTTCCAGCACCTGTGGTAATAACACTTAAACTTCTACAAAAATATCAAAAATCAATAAAAGAAATTAAACTAAAACAATTTTCAACCTAACAATTTTTGGTAGATGTTTTAGGTTGTTGTAAATTAAATTTTTTTTATGAAATCATAAACAGAATACAATAATCAGATCTGGAAAGTGCAACTTGACAATGAGTCTGATTATGGCAATTTATAACATCCACTTTGGATTTTTTTTCCTTGAAATTTTATTTTGCAAAAAGAAACAAAAACAAAACCCCCACAAACAATACAAGTCAAAACTGATAATAATACAGAACTAATGTGCCTAGGAGCAGTGGCTTAGGAAGGGGGGCGGGAGGGGCAGTCCGCCCCAGGTGCACGCGCTCGGGGGGTGCCGGCCCCGCTGGTTCCCTGCTCTCTCTGCCCCGGAACAGGTTACTTCCAGTTTGGGGGCAGAGAGAGCAGGGAACCAGCGGGGCTGACGCAGCTCCGAGTGACGTGCACTCGGGGCGGATCGGCCCTCCCGCAGGTAAGAATGCAGTCCGGGGGGGGGTGCACTGCAGAGGGGGGGTCGCGCCATGCTGCACCCGGGGGGGGGGGGGGTGCGCAGCGGCGACCCGCCCCAGGTGCCATTAGCCCTCGCTACGGCACTGCCTAGGAGTAATTATGCAGTGCAATATTTGCAGCCAAAAAAGTATAGAAGATGAGAAAGAGCAGAAGTGCTTCTTCATCAAAAAACAAGTTCCCAGAGTCCAGATAGTTAGCAGCAGTGTGTTTATTCTTTCAAAAAAGGTGCCGGCACTCAAATGCTGGGCAACCCTTCAAGGGTGGGGTTATCACTGAGGGACTCATCCCACAATAGCCAGAACCCCTACAACCAGTCACAGAATCTATGACAAGGCAGAATTGGTGTGTAGAGCCTGAGCTCTTTCATTAAAACTTGGGGTCCATGGGTTAATTTTAGCAGACAATGGAAAAGGTGCCGGTACTCAGTACACCCAAGTACCCCCTCAAAAAAAGCCCTGGTTAGCAGGGACCAAATCACATTCTTCTTGACTACTGAACCCAAGAGTTCAGCAGATGCAAGTTCGTATTTGTGATATAGCAGAATAGACTGCCACCAAAAGTGATCATTAAGTAGTGAGGATTTTTTCCAGTTTGCTAGAATCATTTGTCGAGCAATAGTGATGAGTAGGTCAATGGTTTGTGCTGGCTGGACTGATGTACATCCGAAGAGCAGGATTTTAAAATAATTTGTGGCAGAGATAAAGGGATATCAATACAAAATATTCTACAAATGGTATTCCATATAGCTTTCCAGAAAGTCTGAATCTGTGAACGATTCAAAATCATGTGAACTAATGTTCCTGGTGAAGTATGGCAGTGCCAGCAAAGATTAGAAGTAAGATTCACAGAGTGTAGTTTCTGTGGAGTCTAAACAGCTCTGTGATATAGAAAGTACATTGCAGGGAATTGGCTGCTGATAAGGGCTTAATTAAGGATGACTAGGGCTTGGATTGAGAGTCTTCAGAAATAAGTTGATTGGTATCTTTTTCCGAAACTCGTAAAAGAGTGTTGCTGCTCTTAATCTGCTGTGATAGAAAAACTTTGTAGATAGATGATGCAGCACGTCCATTGCTTAATGAGGAATCAGAGAGCTGAAAAATGGAATGGTTAGAGCAGCCAATAGTTTTCAAAAAATCAGATTTTCCCAAACAATAAGAAAGTTGAATCCATCTAAAAAACTGAGATGAGGGTAGATGGAAATTAGATAGCAACTCTTGAAAAGATAATACAGCATGAGAATTGCAGTTATATATATTCTGTAAACGCCAAATATTACAGTCAGCCCATATTTTTCAAAAGAAAGGGTTGTTCTATATAATAATTATCACCTCTAACGTTCTAAAGTAGTTGCCTGTGTCCTTGGCGCCTGGAGTTGCTGAGCTAGGCTCCGTAGCCAGGCTGAAGTCACTCACAGCTGATTCCCAGGCAGGGGGGGAGGAGTAGGGAAAGAGGAGGAGGGGAGGGTCGCTGGACATGGGTGGCTGGAGGGGGGACAGGAGGAAGGGAGGTTCGCTGGACATGGGTGGCTGCAGGGGGGCAGGGGAGAGGAGGGTCGCTGGACATGGATGGCTGGAGGCTGTCTCTCACATACACTCTCTGACACACTCTCTATCACACTCTATCTCTCTGTCACACACACACAGTCTCACACACACACACTCTGTCTCTCACACACTCTCTCTCTGTCGCGTGTCAGAAAATAAAAATTACTTTATTCATCAAAAATGAAACCACAAGGGCCACACGGTAGCTGGGCGGTAACTGCAAATTGGGCTTGCATAGGAGCCTATTGGGCTCATTTTCGAAAGAGAAGGGCGCCCATCTTTCGACATAAATCGGAAGATGGGCATCCTTCTCACAGGGTCGTCCAAATCGGTATAATCAATAGCCGATTTTGGACGTCCCCAACTGCAGTCCATCGCAGGGACAGCCAAAGTTCAAGGGGGCGTATCTGAGGCATAGCGAAGGCGGGACTTGGGCGTGCCTAACACTAGGACGTCCTCGACCCATAATTGAAAGAAACAAGGATGTCCCTGACGAACACTTGGACGACTTTACCTGGTCGTGTTTTTCTTACAACCAAGGCACAAAAAGGTGCCCGAAATGACCAGATAACCACCGGAGAGAATTGGAGATGACCTCCCCTTACTCCCCCAGTGGTCACTAACCCCCTCCCACCCTCAAAAAACATCTTTCAAAATATTTTGTGCCAGCCTCTATGTCAGCCTCAGATGTCATACTCAGGTCGTTCACAGCAGTATGCAGGTCCCTGGGACAGTTTTAGTGGGTGCAGTGCACTTCAGGCAGGTGGACCCAGGCCCATCCCCCCCCCACCTGTTACATTTGTGGAGGAAACAGCGAGCCCTCCAAAACCCACCACAAACCCACTGTACCCACATCTAGGTGCCCCCCTTCACCCGTAAGGGCTATGGTAGTGGTGTACAGTTGTGGGTAGTCGGTTTTAGGGGGGGGGGGGGTTGGGGTGCTTAGCACACAAGGTAGGGGAGCTATGTTCCTGGGAGCAATTTATGAAGTCCACTGCAGTGCCCCCTAGGGTGCCCGGTTGGTGTCCTGGCATGTCAGGGGGACCAGTGCACTAGAAATGCTGGCTCCTCCCACGACCAAATGGCTTGCATTTGGTCATTTCTGAGATGGACATCCTTGGTTTCCATTATCACTGAAATTCAGAAACGACCAAGTCTATGGACAACCATCTCTAAGGATGACCAAATTTCAGGATGTGGGCATAACTGACCATATTATCGAAACGAAAGATGGATGTCCATCTTGTTTCAAAAATACAGGTTTCCCCGCCCCTGGATGGGGACATTTTGCGAGGACATCCTCATCAAAACTTGGACGTCCCTTTCGAAAATGCCCCTCCATGCGGCTTAGTAAAAGGGCCCCTTTCCGTTGTTCCAGATAGAGGTGTGTGATGATCGGTGGAAAGGATGATCAAGAATACTGTCTAGCGTCTGTAAGCAGGATTTAATGTGAGTTAAAAGAAGGTTCTCTTTTAGCAAGAAAGTCAGAGAGGAGGTGGTGAGGAAATAAAGGGGGAAAGGGTTGGTTAAGGATTGTTCAAGTAGGAGCCATATAGGAGAGTAATCGCTGTAAGAGAAGAACCAACGACAACCTTATTGAGCAATGAAACCCTTGTGATACAATAGGAAATCAGGAAACAATACTCCAATTTTTTCATTTGGGGCTTTGACTTTTGTGAGTGAAATTCTGATCTGTTTAGCCTTCCAAAGAAAAGAGGACAAGAGCTTTTCAACCTGTTTAAAACAGGAAGTGTGTAATGGAGCAGTGATGGTTTCGAGCCTACCCCACCAAGAAATATGTAAGGGATGCCAGGTTATGATGAGGGTTTTAAGAAATTTCAAAAACAAAAACCTAATTTGACACACAGGGCTCCTTTTACTAAGCGGCAGTAACCCCAACGTTGGCTTACCACTCGCTATACAGGAAATACCACTGGGCGCCATCATTTCCGGTGCTTTTTATAGTGCCTGGTTAATGCGAGAGCCCTTACCGCCACTTCAATGGCGGTGTGGTAAGGGGGTGGTAAAGGGGTCTTTTACTAAAGCTCAAGTTATCTGCATCAGGGTCCATTTTATTCCTATAGGCTCTGCTGCAGATAACTCGAGCTAAGCTTTAGTAAAAGACTCCCCCCCTCCCCCCAAGTGCTTTACTTGCCACCCAGCCATTTCCTGTAGGAAAGTGAGACTTCCCTTTTGCCACAGCTTGGTAAAAGAGGACCACATTTTCCTAACCAAATCCTCACAAGAACTGAAGACAAGAAAGAGAAATTGAGATAAAAAAAAAGATTTAAAATAGCACCAAAATATTACCAAGCTGTGATATTCAAGAGCATTCAAACTAAAGCCCCTATTTTCTAAGCTATGATAAAATAGCATATTTGTGCACTATTTATCAATGTAAAAATTTACTGCTGTGGTGACTGACCTGTGATATCACAATATTACAGGTTAATAAATCTAATGGTAACTTTAATCTTTGTATGGCTGTAGCCAGAAATGTTGCTTATTTCTGGTTACAGCAATTCTAAGATATTGGGTCCCAAGTTGATCCTACTATATTTTAAAGGGCTGACTCAAGCTATATAAATTACCTCCTACCCCAATCTTTTTAAAAAGTGATTAGCATGGAACTGCCCTGCCCCACCCCAGCCCTCTTGACCCCTGATCCCTTATTCAAAACAATCTGGATTGAGCCACCCCTGATCTCTTTTTTGTAAAAGAATGGTGCTGGTCCCCCAATGGTCCCCGCCTTCAATCTCTTTTTTTCCGTAAATAAATCAGGCTTTTGCCAGCCTCCTCCAATTCCTTCCTGCCCTCTCCAACAGTTACTGGGTTATCCTTATGGTCTAGAGGTAGCAGGAGTTATCCCCAGTTGCTTCTGCCCTGATAATGTTCTTATGCTAAGTAGTACCCTTTATTCCCTAGCGGTATTCACCTGATATTTTCGATAGACCACCAGATAAGGAATCCCTTATTGTCAGGCATTGGTACCACCCTAATTTATTCAAACAAGGGATTGGGGAAGGGGCACGCTACCCGAATTAGTTTAAAAATGGATCAGGGATTAGAGAATTTGTGGGGACCTGTTCCATCCTGTTGAGAGGAGCCAGCATTATCTGATCTGTTCTAAAAAGGGATGAGATGATGGGAGGATGGCAGCACCCTGATTTATTTTAAAAAAAAGGATATTGGGGTAGAGGGACTTGGGAGGACCTTTTGAAAGGTTTGGAGAGTAGGGGGCAGTTTTGTTTTCTTTTCTGGTAGGCACCTTGGACAGCATTTGCAAGCGCTCTCTCTCTCTCTCTCTCTCTCTCTCTCTCATTGTTGTTGACTTTCAATGAATAATGCAGGTAGTAAGCTTCAACTTAAGCTGCATTATTTGTTTTGCATAATGTCTGCTTTGAAGGCATGTTTAGCATGAGTTGTAAAAAAAACCCCCAACACATTAAGTTGTGCTTTTTGACAAATAACACGTCGCTACCAATTAATGTCAAATAATGTGTGCTATTGCCATAATGCTGCTTGCCAAACCCTCTTTCTATAAAGAGTAGTTTTCCTCAGGTCATTTCCAAAATATAAACTTTGTCAGTCTTTAAGGAACTTCTTTAACTGGGTTGAGCTAAAAACATATACTTAACATCCTGGTGCTCAACTATACACTTCATAGGAAATTATAAAAAATGTGAAACATAGCTGTAAACCCTGCACCTTTAAGGTAAAGAAAGCTTTTATTTTAATCTGTGTTCTGTAGATTTACTTATCTGGGGAAACCCATACTTTCTTATTACAAAGTATTTTATATTAAATGCCTAGTTTCTGTCAGACTCTAACACAAACACAGCTATCAATGCAGCTGTAAGCAAAATTTCTTTCAGTGATTGTTTCAGATTTACAGATACATCCAAAGTCTCCATACTATAGATGCACAAGGTCTTGGCATCACCCAGCTTCATTTTGCTTTTCTTCCAAGTAGGAAGGTCATAAACCTTAGCAAGTGAATAAAAAGACGCCTCTGGATATTTAAACTAGTCAAAATATTTTTTTAAGTACAGACATCACATACATGTGCAATGCAGTTAGGCCTATACTTATTAATTTGGAATTAGAATTAGAAATTTTTATATATAAACCACCTTTATCCAAGACGGGTATACAAAGAAATATACATAATAAAAACAATCAAAACAAACAACAGTACAAGTCGCCATAAACAGTTCAAAACAAACAATCATCAACTAGGCACAAAAAAATGCCAGATAAAACAGGTGGAGGGGGATAGTCGAACGGGGGCGCCCATCTCTAAGGGTGCCCATCTCTGGGAACGGCTACGAGAAGGGGCGGTCCCAACCGTATTATCGAAAAAGATGAGTGGCGATCTTTTCTTTCGATAATACGGTTGGGGCCGGCCAAATGCTTAGGATTTGGGCGGATTTGAGATGGCCAGCCTTGGTTTTCGGCGATAATGGAAACCGAAGGCGGCCATCTCAAAAACGAACACATCCAAGGCATTTGGTCATGAGAGGGTCCAGGATTCGTAGTGCACTGGTCCCCCTCACATGCCAGGACACCAACTGGGCACCCTAGGGGGCACTTTTAAAAATAAAAACACAACATTAAAATACCTCCCAGGTGCATAGCTCCCTTACTTTAGGTGCTGAGCCCCCCAAATCCTCCCCCAAACCCACTCCCCACAACTCTACACCATTACCATAGCACTTATGGGTGAAGGGGGCACCTACATGTGGGTACAGTGGGTTTTGGGGGGGTTGGAGGGCTCCCATTTACCACCACAAGTGTAACAGGTAGTGAGGGGTGCTTTACTTGCCACACGGCCATATCCTGCAGGAAAGTGAGACCTTCCCTTTTACCAGCTGCAGTAAAAGGGGGCCTTGGTGCGCATGTGAAACATGTGCTGATGCCAGCGCCGGCCCCCTTTTGCCACAGCTTGGTAAAGGGGGCCCACAGTCTATTTGGAGGAGTGGCCTAGTGGTTAGGGTGGTGGACTTTGGTCCTGAGGAACTGAGTTCAATTCCCACTTCAGGCACAGGCAGCTCCTTGTGACTCTGGGCAAGTCACTTAACCCTCCATTGCCCCATGTAAGCCACATTGAGCCTGCCATGAGTGGGAAAGCACAGGGTACAAATGTAACAAAAAAAAATTTCAGTAAGCTTCACTGGCTTCCTATTGAGGTGAGGATAACTTTTAAACTAGGGGTTTTTTTTAATGGAAAATTGTTCAGGGATTAGTGCCTCTCTATTTGACATCTCTTGTATGTTACACATTAGGTCGAGCATTGTATAACAACCACAAATTTCTTTTGTTTGATATTCCAAATTCTAAGTTTATTCTCATGAAGAAATATTTTACATGTTTCTTTGCGTATCAAGCAGCCAAACTTTGGAGAGTTTTACCTATTAATTTACGCCTCCTTTCATCTTATGATATGTATAAGAAAGCCCTTAAGGTTTTATTGTTTTCTGAGTATGTGGCTAAAAAGTAGAGGGTGCTAGCTTTGTTAATTTTCTCTTTGTTCTTTCCTTTGTTCTATATTTGTTACATCCTAGACATTTCTTTGTCTAGTGTTCTTTCTGCAATCCACTGTGAACTATGTAAATGGTATTAGCGGATAATAAGAAAATGAACTGTTACTGTAACTCTAAAAGAAAAATTGGGCAGAATACCTGCCAGAAATTTGCATGATTTATAATAGCTGTATTCATGCCTCAACGGAGTACGCTCCATTTCATTTAATGTGCAGCAGAGAACCAAAAGTACTTCAAGTTTTATATTTTGAAATATAAGAAATGCCACAAGTTCCACTTGTGACTGGGTTAACACACATTACCTTAGGTTGGAAAAAGTATGTCAAATTGCCACACGAACAATGATTACAAATGGAGAAATAAGAAACAGACCTTATAATTAAAAAATAACTGTTGAGTCACTGTTGTGCTTGGGTGACCGAGTGCTGTTGAGAATACAAAAGCACAAAATATATGGGATGATATAATTTATGAGGTGGTCAAAATAGATGGGAATGTCATCGGCATAAAAGCAGAAAATGATATAAATGTTAAAAGAGTATATAGAGATCAATTGAAAAGGCTAGAAATACCTATTGACAGTTTTATAGAGAGGCCTGCATCCAAACTTAGGGGATCTTTTACTAAAGCTTAACTCAAGTTATCTGCAGCAAGGCCCATAGGAATAAAATGGGCCCTGCTGCAGATAACTCGAGCTAAGCTTTAGTAAAAGACCCCCTCAGAGAAGAGCCTGCGGAACAATAAGAGGCAGTGGCGTACCAAGGGGGGCGGTGTGGGCGGTCCGCCCCGGGTGCACACTGTTGGCGGGTACAGAGAGCAGCCGTGCACCTGTCAGCTTCGCTGGTTCCCTGCTCCCTCTGCCCCGGAACAGGTTACTTCCTGTTCTGGGGCAGAGGGAACAGGGAGCCAGTGGAGCCGACAGGCACGCGGCTGCTCTCTGCACCCTCCAGCAGACAAGAATGCACCCGGGAGGGGGGGGGGGGGGGGCTTGATGCGCCGGGGAGGGGGGTGTCATTGAACCGGGAAGTGTCATGCTGCACCCTGGGGGGACGTGCTTTCTCGTGTGAGGGCGAGGCCTTAGCTTCTTTTTCCTTTCCTATACAAAAATTGCTTAAATACCTTCTGCATCTCTCAGAGTAAGGTCTTAAGACCAACTGTATTACAATACACTTTAGTGCAATTGATACTTATGATTAAGTAGAAGGTAAACCCATCTCTGCTCAGCCTTCAGCTATATGCTTTATGTGGGCCTTGCTTCTGTTGAAACCTCCCATCAAGCCTCCTGTAATATCATGGAACTTCAATGTTGTAAGGAACTGGGCAATGTTCTGGGCAAGGGGGAGCCTGTTCCGGAGCAATGAGCTCCAACTTAGCCAGGGTGGGACCAGGCTACTGCCATTGGTATTTAAAAATGAGCTTTTATACTAGAACCTGGAGGAAGGCTGACAGTCATTCAAAAACTCATGGTGGCAATGGATCTCCTGTTGGCCATTAGGGGTCATAGGAACACTCGTCCTCTATTGCTTATCTACCTGTCCCTGAATTGGTAAATATTTCAGTCTCTTCTGCCCTTATTTCTTTATCTGTTAAGGAACCATCACCATCTAATCAGTCTTTTTCTTAATTTGAAATTGGTTCCGCAGTTTTTAGCATGGAAAAGAGCATTCAGGACAACCTTGCCTTTTTGACTTGGTTCTCTGAGATGGCTTCTGTTAAATTAGGTGGAAATGAATACGGTAACGGAATTCATACATGCGTGGGATAAGCATAAAGGAATCCTGTGCCGAAGGAATGGATCCTCAGGAGCTTAGTCGAGATCGGGAGGCGGGGCTGGTGGTTGGGAGGCGGGGATAGTGCTGGGCAGACTTATACGGTTTGTGCCAGAGCCGGTGGTGGGAAGCGGGACTGGTGGTTGGGAGGCGGGGATAGTGCTGGGCAGACTTATACGGTCTGTGCCAGAGCCGGTGGTGGGAAGCGGGACTGGTGGTTGGGAGGCGGGGATAGTGGGAGGTGAGGATAGTGCTGGGCAGACTTATACGATCTGTGCCAGAGCCGGTGGTTGGGAGGAGGGGCTGGTGGTTGGGAGGTGGGGATAGTGCTGGGCAGACTTATACGGTCTGTGCCCTGAAAAGCACAGGTACAAATCAAAGTAGGGTATACACAAAAAGCAGCAAATATGAGTTATCTTGTTGGGCGACTGGATGGACCGTGCAGGTCTTTTTCTGCCGTCATCTACTATATGATAACAGACTTGGGAATTTAGAACACCAGGAGTCAAAATTGATTCATAGTTGAAAACTGTCCAATCTGCTGTTACTGCAATTACTAAAGATAATTTGATGATTCATATGCAATTGGAAGTGCTGGAGAATTCTTTAAAAATTGAGAGGGTGTTTTATTTACCTAAAAGTGTTAAAGTTGTTGGAGAAGAAGGTGGAATGGATGCAATTAATTTGCCTGAGAGTTTGGATGTTTCAAAATTTTTGGAATCTTCCCAAGATGTTATATAGTTAAAAGATCCACATTGTTGATTACTTTTTCTTCAGAGGAAAAAAGATGGCAGTATTCAGAGCTTATTTTCTGAAAAAAGAATTTGCCTTTTTGTTGTCAGCCAGCCTGTGATGTTACTACTACTACTACTTGACATTTCTAAAGCGCTACCAGGGTTACGCAGCGCTGTACAATTTAACATAGAAGGATAGTCCCTGCTCAAGGATGTTATTTCCTGATGTCTCAAAATCCACACGAATGCGCAGAAAAAAATTTCTTCAGTTAAAAGTAAGGTATTGGCAATTGGTGCTACTTTCTTTTTAAAGTTTCCTTGAGTTTGGTGGATTAAGAATATAAACATAATTTTTTATCCTATTCAATTGGAATCTTTTTTATTGAATAAACCATTTAAGGATAAATTAGATACGGTGTAATGAGGTTTTCTTATGGAATTTCTTTAGCTGGTGGGATAAATAATAATATCATATCAGTTGTAAGTGATTATCTTGCTTGTTGTAACTGATTGATTTTGTTTTTCGTTTTGTTTTGTTTGATTTGCTGCTTTATCCAATAGCTTGTTCCCTTGATGTGGGCTATAATAGTGTCTTTTTTGTGGGATTCATGATAATGTGATGGATAATTCTATATTATTCCTTGTTTTGTTGTAAATGAATGGTAAATTTTAAATAAAAAAAACAATATTCAAATTATGCTTAAATTGTTATTGAAAGGAATATAAATGGTCACGTCCTCTGCATAAATAAAGGTTTTGTAGCCATTTTCTTCTAGTTTCCACCCAAAAGGGCCCATGATGATGTTAAAAAGGATGGGAGATAATGGAGAACCTTGTAGCACCCAACGCATAATTAAACTCTGGAATTCGTTGCCGGAGAACGTGGTGAAGGCGGTTTGTACGTTTGGGAAGCTCGCCAGGTGCCCTTGGCCTGGATTGGCCGCTGTCGTGGACAGGATGCTGGGCTCGATGGACCTTTGGTCTTTTCCCAGTGTGGCATTACTTATGTACTTATGTACCACATACAGGAGTCCATGATGGAGAGATGAGACCTTTGAATTTCACTTGATATGCTCTTAACTTGAAGAAACCTTTGAACCATCGATGGAATCTGTCACATATTCCCATGTTGTCAAGTATTGTCACTAATATATCATGGTCTATCATGCCAAAGGCACTAAACATATCAAATTGTAAGATAGGAATTTTTCTGCCTCTACTAATTTAACTCCTAAAATTAGATATTAAAGTTGTCTCTGCCGTAGCGGGGTATGAAATCGGACTGTGACGTAAGTAATAATGAGAAGGAGTTTAGGAATTCCATAAGTTGTTGTGCTACCACAGCTTCCATTAATTTAGTAATCAGTGGAATTCATGCTACTGGTCTGTAATTGGTCACATCATTTTTATCCCCGATGGATTTTTAGGGATGGGAGACAACATGATGTTACCTTTTGATTCAGGAAAGATGCCATAGTTGAATATGTAAGATAAATGTAATCTTAGACATTCAGGGTGATAAGTCCAACGTGGGCTTACTGCATGCTAAATTGAACTACAGCCAGCACAATGCAGCTGCCAGCAATAGTTCCAGCTCCAATGTGTGCCATTTCCGTTGCACCAGAAAAAAATTGTTTTTTCTAGCGCAGTGCTAACCCAGTGGTAATCAGGCATTACTGCGCACTGCTGGGTTACCGTGAGAGCCCTTTCCGTCACCTGCCACCTCAAGGGGTGGTGGTAAGTGCTCCCCATCGCATGGCCATGTGGTAAGAGTTATCTTGCTGCATGGCCATTTTGGGGGGCATTTTACCTGCTGCAGTAAAAAGGACCCTGGCGCTACCGCAGGGCCCTTTATCCCACAGCTTAGTAAAAGGATCCCTCAATGAAGGAGTCAGGAGCTGATCTCAGGAGGTAGTTTATTTATTTATTTATTATTACATTTGTATCCCACGCTTTCCCACTCAAAGCAGGTTCAATGCGGCTTACATAGTAATAGGAATACAGAATATTGTTAGAGAGGGTAAAAGTTAAGTATACCAGAACAATAGAAGAGATGAGTAGGTAAAGATAGGCAATGGAGAGGGGAGTAAGGTGTGAGATATAGTCTGGGTCAGTGTTGTTGTTGTCATATGGGTATGTGTTAGGTAGATGGGTTCATAAGATTAGTCTGGGTCATTTGGATAGGCTTGCTTGAATAAATGGGTTTTTAGTGCTTTCCGGAAGGGTAGGTAGTCACAGATTGATCGGATAGATCTGGGGAGGGCATTCCAGAGTTGGCTGCCTAGGAAGGAGAAGTTGGATCCATAATAGGATTTGTACTTGATTCCTTTGCAATTGGGGTAATGCAGGATGAGGTGATTTCGCGAAGATTCAGACATGTTGGAAGGTCAATCAGATTGAGCATATAGCCTGGAGATTCACTGTGGATAATCTTGTGGATTAATGTGTGGACCTTGAAGTTGATTCGCTCTTTGATAGGGAGCCAGTGAAGTTATACACGAAGAGAGGTCTAAGATGCAATGAGATGTAGAATATTTATGTAGAAGTGTTTTGGTTGTATAAAAAGTTGGAGGTAAGTCAGATCATACTCAATCTGCAGCAATGGACAATATATTGGGCTCTTCTAGATAATTGTGTAGCTTGCCTGTTAGATGGATTACATTTAGTCTAAGCTTGCATATTTTTACACGAAATATATTACCAGTTGTAATGCAGAAGGAGTATTTTCATATAGGGGCCTTTTTACTAAGCTGCGGTAGGACCTACATGCGTGCAGCGTGCACCAAAATGAGACTACTGCCAGGCTAGCATGCCTCGTGGTGGTAATTTTGGATTTGGCGCACGTTCATTCTGGCGGTAGAATTTATTTTTTTATTTTCTACCGGACACAACGTCATCAGCAGTAATCAGCAGTTGGCACACACTGAATGGTTACCATGCATGGAACGCATGAGCCCTCAATGGGTGGCGGTAAGAGCTCAGGCCGTAAATAGGTGTGCACAAGTATTAATTTTAGCGCACGCCCATTTCCCGGCCCATTAAAAAATGCCCTTTTCCCCAGCCTTGGTAAAAAAAAATGGCCCGGCATGTGCCAAAAACACGCACCCACACTACTGCAGGCCACTTTTTACCATGGCAGATCACAATAAAACATCCATAAAACTTTATAGATACTCAACATCAACATTAAACATAAAAACAAAATAAGCTATAAGCCTTCCTGCACTATGCCTATAATACAATTATACCAAAGGATATGCCATCAGAAACAAATAAGTCTTCAGCAGCCTCTTAAACTGATTCACATTAGTGGCATGACGTAAATACCCCGGAAAATTGTTCTACAAACATGGTTCAATAGAAAATGCAGCTGTCCTCGTATCTGCAGAGTGCACCTTCCCAAAATTTACAGTTTCCAAATATTTCAACTCCACTGACCACAATGTGCATGCTAGTTGATATACCTTCCAAGTTTGTGAAAGGGAGCTGTCTCATAAATTACTTGGTAAATGAGAGTCAATACTTTAAATGAGATCTTACTAGACACTGGCAACAAATGGAGCTATTTCAGTATTTGAGTTACATCCGCGTACCTAGAGGCCCCAGTGATCAAACTAGCTGCAGCATTCTGGATCACCTGTAGTACTATGCAGCGGGAAATGGATACCCCTAGGTACAGTGCATTACAATAATCCAGTTTACTGAGCATTAAACTCTGAACTACAATTCTAAAATCATAACCTACCAACATTGGCTTCAAATTACTCAACAAATGTAGCTGATAAAAAGATGAATGTATCATCTGTCCTATCTGATCTTGCATACATAAACAAGAATCTAGTACAACACTCAAACTCTTTACACATTTCTTCACTGGTAACCATGCACCCAGTACCTCATCATCCCTTGGCACCTCCAAATCTATACATCTGCCTACCAACATATGTTCTGATTTCTCCTCATTCAACACCAACTGATTATCTCTCATCCATCTACCAATCCTTTCCAAACATAACTCCAACTGATGAATACACTGCCCCCATTGACCTGTAGCAGGGGGGAAACATCCTGTAGATCATGGTCGATTACAGGCCATTCCCAGATCCTGAAACACCTTCCCCGCTGACAATGCCAACCCTTATGGTGCTCTCATAACCACAGGGTATACCAGCGACACATGTACAAGTTCCATTTTGAAATTCCTATGGATGACTTAGAGGCAGATGCAGCAACCAAACGTAAAAAAATCAAAATCGTTAAAGTCCCTAACGATTTTAAAAAAACGAAGAAGGCACCAAAAAAAAAAGTCACACATGCTCAGATCGGTATTGAAACGTACAATGTATCAAAGAATCACAATACACATCGGTAATCGGCCCCTAAATCATGCGCAGAGCAGCCAAGCGTTTTGCTGGCTGCTCTGCGCATGCTGCAAACGTCAAAACAAACAAAACAAAAAGCCACAACACATATACGTGGCTACCCGGTCAGCAAAATCCAAAAACAAAGGAGCAGGAGGGGGCAAGGGTGCTCGTCCGGAGCGTCCTGTATGGATGGCCTTGCCCCCCCCCCCGCTGCTCCGCACTTTCCGCCGCTTCCCCCCCCCCACGAAAAGCAAAATTCTAGCAGCCCCGTTCCCCCTCCCTTCCTGTTCTTCTGCTTTGCAAAAGCTAACTCCGCCTCCCATCATTCTTCCGCCCCGTGCCCCGCCCCCGCTGCCCCCCCTGAGGTCGACTACGCTGCTCCCCCCCCTCCACCGAGACCCCCCTCCCTATTACCGACCTGAGCAGCGCCTTTCACCTCTTTCTGAAGCGCTGCACGGGCAGGAAGATCTGTTGTGTTGGTCGTAGAGTCTCCATGACGTCTCTTCTTCCCTGGCCTAGGCCCGCCTCCTTCTGACGTAAGTAACCAACGTCAGAAGGAGGCGGGCCTAGGCCAGGGAAGAAGAGACGTCATGGAGACTCTACGACCAACACAACAGATCTTCCTGCCCGTTGTATAATTATACTACAGCAAGAGACCCTCACTGGATCCACCGGAAGGGTGGAAGGCCAGATTTTAGGACTCAGGCTGTAAAAATACCAGCTAGGTTTAAAAATCTATGACTGGCTGCGCAAGGACTTGCTTTTCCTGTAAGTTAATATGTGTCCCCGCTTGGGATCCATCCACTGGAATAGTGGTGGGTCAATTTACATACCTTAAATAGCTAAAACAACTGAAAAAGTACTGACTAGGCCAAACAACAAGAAAGTGATTTAATATTTGAGAATCTGCAAAAAGCAGGTCTGAACAATGAGTCCTGACACAAACTGGTACAACTGTCACTTTAAATCAGATGAACAAAATGGAGTCTATTAGTTTTGTATAAAAGGCTACAGAGGTTATACAGAGTTCTTAAGATGGTGTGAAAAGTATTGCAATACAGACAGATGTGGAACTGTTATCTCAACGCTTCCCAAAACATGCTGATAAGACTGTGTGGGAAAGTATCATCTCAGAAATTGAGAGCTAGGTATCTCACCATAGACTTCTATGGAGAGGTTTGTGTATAAAAGAGGGGACAAATTGCCATAGCTTTGGAATCCTCCCCAACGCTTCCGTCAGACGGCGAAGCTCTGTCCGGTTGTACCAAGAATCTGTCTGCTGAATGTACCTGATTAAAGTCTGATGTGCAAATAAAATCCTTATTCCAAATGATGATTTGTGGGCTTAACTTAATGATGAAAGGCTGTAAGTATAAATGCTTCTGCTGTATCAGGCTATCACTCGCTGCATTATATAATTTGTAACCTAAATCCAGTTTGTCATAAGGCTGGTATCTGTTTCTTGCCAGTGCTGAGAGGCGGACTAATGCGGGTCTCTTAGGTCTAACGTCTCTCTCAGTGGCAACTCCTCTTAGAACTTCACAACCCCCTGATTGCCCCAGTTCTAGGGCTATTTAGAGATGGAGTCAGATTAAGGTCATTTAAGCCTTCTTGGGGGGGGGCTCGGGACCCCTTAATTCTGAACATTGGTGACCCAGCGTTCGATTTGAACACGCCATTAGAATTTTTGTCAAAGTGGGGATTGATTCTAGCTCTTGACTAAAATTCTGTTGTTTTATCTTCCAATTGATTGCTGTCCTTTTTTTGCCTGTAAGGGTTCTATGATGTCCCATCTCTGTCTTTCTTTATTCTCTGTCCTCCTCTCACTGCACCTATCGTTTTTCTCCTTCTCCCTACTTGCACACTTTTTCTGACACCTATCTTACATACTCTTCTATCTGCATGCCTTGCGCTGAATTAACACACCTGCTTCTCTGCCCTTGTCTATGCTGATCTCTATTTGTGGTCAAACCTTCGTTTCTGTCTTTCTATATTCTGTTCTGTTTTTTCTCACCTTTTTTCTTTCTCCTATTCTGTCCATCCCTTTGATTTGCGAGATGTGCGCAAGACTGTGCTTGTTGTGTGCATGGTGCATAACACCGAATCCAGGCGACTGCGATTTGGGGTTTGCCGTAAGTTTATTTCAATGTTCAAAATCTTTGGATTGGTCTTTATGCTAGCATACTCGCTTAACAATCCTCAGAGATTGTGCATTTTCTGTTTCCCATCCCACCCTGTGTTCTGTCTTAATCCCTCCTTATCAAATCCTTGTCCTCACTATGTATTCTGTTCTTTCTTCTTCTGTCGCCCCCCCCAATCCCTTTCCCTGCTCTCCTTCATCCTAATTTTCTCTGCCTACCTCTTCCTATTAATCCCCTGGGTCTAATCCTGCTCCGTTCTTCTCTGTATACTCCCGGATCGGGGGAATTTTCTTTACCCTAGGAGAACAGCACGTTTTCAGATTGCTCCCTTCTAAAATCCTTCTGGTTTCTCTGTTCTTATAATCACTCTTCCAAATTGACAGACAGCCCCCACCTTTCCACATCTGCTACTGCCTTCACTCTGTGTATGCGACACATACTTTTGATCTTGTGCTGTAACAGTTATCTACGAGATTCTTTTAATGTCTCGAGACTGTCTCTTTTTACTATTCCTCCTCATTCCTTCTATTGGACTTCCTGCAACTTTCTTTCTTTTTCAGCCTAAAACAGTAATTACGGGGCTCCGCTTTGTAGCTGCTTACCGCCGTTCAACTGCTGTTTTCCCCTTATCTCTAAACTTCTCTGCCTCCCATGACTTTGAACAAATGCAAGCCGTATCCAAATCTTTGTGCACTACACTTCCCATAAGACCCTATTCCGTTCTTTTAGTTTTCTGAACTATGCTTTCCCTCTAACAGCCCACGGCCCCCCTTCTTCCTGTACTTTTCTCGGCTCTTTTTCATAGTGCAGCATTAGAACCTTTGATTTCCGTTTCTCCTCATGGATATGTAGTCTCTATCTCATGCTCCTGTGTTATCTTTTCCGCTGTTACATACATTTCCTGATTCTGTATCTCTTATCTCCCCTTTTTAACTTCCGTAGCAGTATATGGCTGTCTTGAGGTCTGGGGGCGGGTCCGTTCTTTTTTCTTTTACATCTTTGTGTGTGTTTTTGCACTCCGTCTGACTTGGATTTTTGTGTGCACTATACTGTACCGTCTCTGTTTTTCTTAGTTCTTATCTCTGTATGCCGTTGTCTAAATCTGGCTTGGTTTTTTCACTTTGAAGCGCATTTCCTGCCCGTTATTATTTACTGCGTAGTTCACCTAATTGTCCTTTTTCACTGCTGCTCAGTTCTGTGCTCTCACCCTACCCCCATAGCCACTTCTTTTTCCCTTAAGTCCAATCTGAATTCCTTCCTCTACAACACTTTGTTCTGCTCCCACTTTCTCTGCCATAATAATCCTCCCTGCCCTCTTCTCTGATGCTTTGCCGACTCCTAAAATTTATAAGGATGTGGCCCGCACGATACCAATTGGGGTAACTTAACACCTTACATACACCTTTTTGGCTTCTGGTGCAAACTAGAAATCATTTTTTTTGATTCCCTATAAAACTATTCTTTTTCCTTCTCAGTCCCATGTGGTGTGAGTTTTAATTTTCTTTCTGGAACAAAACTTACTACATTACTAGTAATACTCCCTCTTGGGCTTCGAATCTGCCTTTATAAATCCATTTAAATTTGCCCGAAGAGCTGTAAGTTCTAAACCCCTTTTTCTCACATTTTTTTAATATCCTTATTCAGGCTTCTGAAACTGCCATTTCTTTCTGTAACTTTTAAAAAGTTTTCCCTAACAAGCGCTGTAGTTCACTATCTCAAGGACATGAGAATCTGGGAAGCTTGCCCATTTTAGCTGCCTTATCAATCCAGCACTGCTTTGGCAGAGGCTACAGTTCACTTTTAAACGCTCAGAAAATAACTTTTTCCCCTTCTCCGTCCGTTTTTTCTGTTCTATGCTGAAGTAGTACAAGTTAACCAATCATTTACACAGGGATATTGTGAACCTCTTGCTGTCTATCCTCTGTCAACTGCATCGCTCCTAAATCCATCTAACTAACTCCCTCTCATATCTTTTTCATATCTTTCAACTCCGTTTTCCCCTCGACATTGGTACAACTTTTTTTCCAACATATTCTCGACGGTGGACTTATGCAAGGGTCTTTCCCTTAACGCCGACGAGATTATCTGATTCTCTGGTAAATTTTCCTTAGCAGGTACCATAATTGTTAAATGACTTATCTTTTCATGTCTCATGCTGCCAAGTTCGTTATACGTGCACCTCTGAGCATGTAAGAATGTACGGATGTATTCTTTTTCCTTCACTTTTAAGATTACGGCACTGCATCCTAGTCTTACTCTGCATTCTCCCTTTATTAGGACGTTGTCTCCCACTCCCCAAAATTTATGCTCATACTGCTTTGACTTTTGTGCGTTGCCCTCTCTTTCAGCTCACCTCCCTTAAACAATAGATACTCTAATGCTTTCTCACTCTGTCTCTGAGTCATGATTTTAAACCCGAGATAGGTTTCTTTATTTTTGCGCTGCTAGTGACAGCCTGATAGACTTCATTGTGCTACACCATGTGCTTACAAAGTGTTAAAAAGGTATCTTTCCTTCAAACATACATAACTTACCCCTTTGAAAACCGGCTTTCTCCTTCTTTGTCCTAGTGTGGCTTTCTGTAATTATGTTACAATGCTTCTTTAATCTGTTTTTGGTATTATGCTGACAAATCATTTACGTGGCCCCCCATGATTTATGCTTCATAATCCCGGTTTTCGCACTTTAAATGGTATTACTCAATTCCTACAGATGTTACTTTCTTTTGCCCTGTACAGATATATGTCTTAATGTTCCACTATAATGTCACATTTACCTTAGTATGATTAGTACGCATGTATTTCTTGCTGAATGCTTAACTGGTAGTATTTTAGGAAGACTGTTGCATAGTTTGGTTATATTGTTGAGAAGCAACTGTTTTTGTTACATCTAAATGCTATTATATTGTGCCTGTGTTCTATAACACAGGGGTCTAGCGTGATTTCCAGAGCATGCTAGCTACAGATTCTTCCTTGTAAAAACTGTTAAGTATTTCACAGTCTTTTCAGCTTTGTTCGTCTTGCATGACTGAGTTTGTACTGCTTGCCCTAGCTTCCTTCCTGTTCCGCTCTACCACCTCCAAGTTTTCCTTTCATAGTTTGCTGTGTGGCAGCCTTAGTATTCACGGTAAAGTTAAGGTGCCTTACCAGAAGAGCTTACATGTTTTTTTCCTTTAAAATAATTTCTTTGCTTGCTACTTCTGGATTAGGCTTCAGAGATTCTCTTTAGGAACAGGCTATATTTCTTATTTCTTTTTTCTTTTTTCCTTTATTTATTTCTTAATTTTTATTTATTTAATTTCCTTCTACTAGTGTCATGCTATAATTTTGATACTGATGTCTGAAGACTTACATCTATCGAAGGTGCCCCTTCAATGGATGACGGTATCTCATTTATTAGATTTTGAGCAGACTTCCATTCCATTTTTCGGAGTGGCCTGCGGTTTCGGCATTATTGCCCACCTATGAGTTACTTGTATAGATGAGCGCGGGGTTAATAAAGAGACGTCTAACGACTTTCGTTGCGATTGTATACAGGTTGACTGGGGCCCTAAATTTTTGTTCTCTTCTAGACGAATATTTAAGCATCTATTGGGGGTTAGCGACAGAATGGCGAGTGTATTCCCATATATGGCGAGTGTATTCCCATATTTCTAACCGGCGAAAACCAATTAGATCGCTGCCCTTTAATTTTAGAGAACTTATTTTCGCTGTTCGCTAAAATCTTTTTTTTTTGGAGTTTTTGCTTCCCCCACTTTTGGGGTTTTCAATATGGCGAGTGTTATCCCATATCCAAATTCATGGCGAGTGTTATCCCATGTGCGATCCCAGGCGAGTGTAGTCCCATCACATGGCGAGTGTTATCCCATGTCAAAATTCATGGCGAGTGTTATCCCATGGTCAATTTCTATAGAAGCATACTCTGGAGGGCAGTATTTTTAGAGTAGGTTATATATAGTAAGTGACACAACTGACTCCTGCACTATTCTCATATTCATGGCTATCATTTCTTTGTTAATATAACCTGCGGCAAAAGCATTGAGCTTTCCGCCAATTAGTAATTTATGTTTTAGGTTCCACTTCTGGGACGCTCTTGAAGACGCGTGAGTATTAAGGTGTTTTCTATACGCATGATGCATGTTTTCCTTTGAATGATCTGCCTTTGAACTAGGATCCAATTGGGAATTTAATTTGCCATTTTACACTGCACACCTCCCCCCCCCATGTGGATTGCTTTTCCCTTATACCTGACTCCATTATGTCCACTCAGTCCTCTACTAGCCCCCTGGAAAGAGTTCTTAACTTTTTCCCCGCTGATAAAAAAGAACTTTCCCGTTTATGTCAGACCTGGCACACCGTTTGGTCCGCTAAAGACCCAGGACTAGAATGGCCAACAAAGGGTTCATTTGATCAGGGTAAGCTCCAAGCTTTGATCTGCTACAATGAATCCAACAAAACAGGAAAATCTAGGGATAAGCATTTAGCTGCTATTAATAAATTCATACTTATTGCACAAAACCAGCATGACAGAACCCTAGCGAGGTCTGATTGCGATCAAGCCCCTTACCAAGAGGCAATAACACCTACTGCCCCACCACCCTATGATGCTGCTACCGCTGCAGGTACTACCAAGCTCCTACCATGTGCAGTGGGATATACCCCAATACCCCCGGGATATTGTGATAAACCTCAGCTACAGATTTCTCAGGGATCTCAGACACAGACCCCCTCATCTCAAGGATCACAGACAGTGATACCCTCGCTGCCTGCGATATCTCCCGCTCCTATAAAATTTGACCCACCCACTACCGTACACATTGCCGGTGTAGTTGATCTATCTCTTCCCTCATCACAAAAAGACCCAATTCCAATATCTCAGGGGTCAGTACAAACCCAGACGCCCTTAACCCCTTCAACAATCCCAGTAGCCACAACCACCGCCCAATTGCCCACTATTACTGCTGCTCCAACGATGCAAGGCACTACCCAGGCGCTAGCGCCACCCCCGCCTCATGTATATCGTACTATCGGAGGCCATGAGATTGAGATACCCCCACCCATTATTGAGCAATATCCTTGTGTCCCGAACCCATCGGTTCCGGTCACCGTCCAACACCCTGCTATCAATCAAATTGATGTGGCCGCCCAGACCTCCATTTATCCTGGGCTAGGATCAGGATTGACCTCGCACATGACCACCCAAACGACTACCTACCCACATATGGAGCACACAACTCAAACATTACCTCCACCACTACATTTTGACTCCCATGTCCAAACTGATCCCTTGCCCACTGAATCCCTACAGTACCCTATCCTGTCCCAATTACGACAGATGGGTTTCATTCCATGTAGTCCTGCTACACAAGCGCGGGCTATTTGTCAGGAACTCTATGATTGGGGTTTCATTAAACCGCCCCCTGCTCCAGTGAACCCTTCAATGCCCATTCTAGAACCTCAGTGTTCTACTCTTCCTAGATGGGACACGTTAGGTGCACGGCCAATGCGTCCCTTGGTACTCCCAGCCAAACCAGCTAATAAGGAGCGACCGAAGGTTAGACTCTCCCCATTAGACGAAGCATGGGAAGTTTTAAAACAACAACTCCCCACAAAATCGGACATAGAGGATATTCGAAACGAGCCTCCTCCGATGTTCCATTTCTCCCCTTTTTCAGATAGTGAAGTAATCCCTTCCCTTGCAGACGATTCACCTCGTTTCACGTTACCTAATACCCCAGTCCCCTCGGAAGAACAATACGATCACACATTGGCTAGTATGGGAGATGGCCTCGCGTTTGTTTCAGAAGGACTTCGTTCCTTACACAAGTCCCTGACAACGCAACCGCACCCTGATACCCCGGACACCGTGGTATCTGTTGCACCAAAATCTGAGTTTCCTCAACACCATGATCTTATTTCTCATCATACCAGACAGCGTCATCCTCACAGTTATCTTACCGATGAAGGATCTAGCCGCTGCCTTGCAGTCATTGACAGTTCCCCACACCCTACCAGTCTGAATGTCAGTACAGAATGTCAGTACATCCTATCTGGTCCACCTAGCACACCTGCCCAATATGTGGCATTACATGAAAATTCATGGCATTATGTTCAACCATGGATTGATAACCTTGCAGGATGGTCTGAGGCGCTCCAGCCCCAGTCCGCCCTTTTCCCGCGTGAAGGATCCTTACGATCAGACAAGCTCTCACTAGTGAGAGATCTTATTTATGATCACCCTGACCCCCATTGGGATCAGAAAACGACCCTCTACCTAATTCAAGGTCTCCAAGTTTGGAAAAAATATGAGAATCATTTTCCCCCAACTGCCACAATAGATCTACTTAAATCATCAGTGGTTAAACCCTCTGAGAAAGTGAAACTTTTTCCCCTGCTGAATAAAATGTCAGGTGGTGTCCCTCATACGGAATACACCCCACTTTCAGCTGTTGAATTGAATAGCCTCATACTACAGCTCCCGGATATTGCACAGGGAGGTAATCGATGGTTAAAGAAATTGCAGGACATAACCCTAGGGACTACTCTGTCAGTCGGCGACATGAAAGCGCTCCTGGGCAGAACCCCACACGCTAGTGTCACTGACATATTCACTCAATCAGGCTATGCAAAATTTGTCACAGATACTCAGTATGATGGCAATCCTTTAACAGAGATTCAGACCAAAGTATTTCAGGAAATTCGGACCATGTATCCGACCTTTAAAGACTTTTCAGTTATCACTTCCCAAAGATGGGAAATGGATTCAGAGCCTATTGAGGCTTATTTACTCAGACTCCAAGGCCTTTATAAGGAAGAGACTGAGGAAAAATTTGACTCTGATAATGCTCTTCCAGTATTCTATCATTTACTGAAGGGAACCTTACCTTCAGAAATTAAACTAAAGTTGGAGAACACCGTGGGTCTCCACCTAGAAAAATGGCCTAAAATTCGTGAACACATCCTTCATCATTGCAGACGGCTTATTAAAAGCAAGCAAAATGAAGCCCAACATCGTAAGACAGTACACACTAACTTGGAGGTGCTACAGACTGAAGATCTCAAAGAGAAAAGAGCCTCTAAGAGCTCTGACACCAATACCAATACTCCTAACACTTCTCCCCCTGTTATTGTTATGTATGCTGATCAACGCTATGACAATAACACCCGAAATCAGGGCCCACGGCCCTACCGCCCAGACCGTAGAATTGATTACCCTGAAGAAAGAGGTCGTCGCTCTCAACCCAGCGAGGTCCCCCAAGGGGCCCTCTTGGAGATACTAGGCGACAACGAGACTATCGTTCCTGGCCTAGCCCTGATCGCTATCCTGATGTGCTCTGTTATCGCTGCCAACAATATGGTCATTATGCTGCTGAATGTCTTCAGACGCAGCCATATAGATTTAGAAAACCGCAGGTCCGTCAAAATCCCCCAGAACGACAGTCATTCCCTTTGTGGAACCCGGATCAACGTAGACTGCAGTGACCACAGACCTAGGGATCAATATTAACCGCCCCATAATGACTGGACGTAATCCGAACCCGATCTAATTTTGTTGCTCTCAGTTACTCACACTACTCAGCTTCTCATTTAGTATCCAAAAACCATTTCTCTGTATATATATTGATGTGATGTTTCTGTTTCTAGTACAGATAACATGTCTTTATTTTATACTTTTCTAGGTTTAATTGCAAGTGTATATTTATGGTACCATACAAATGACCTAACTAAGTCAGCAAGTTATTTATTTATTTATTTGCTTTTATGCATACCTTCCCTGGGGAGTTCTTATCAACTGCAGGGATGAGCGATCCCCGAAGGATGTTCATTTTATATATATACCTGTACTGACTTATTTATGCCATTTTACTTTATACGGGATCCCTTTTAAATAAAAGCTGTGTATTGCTCATGGTTAAAATGTTTTCTGCTTTAACTGTTGCGCTGTTTAAATTGATGTGACATTCACTTCTTTAGTTTTTTCATGAATATAAAGCCTTCATTTTTGAAATCTCTCTATGATATGTGTGACATCTGAAAGCTTTTCATTATTTCCTTGTCTAAGAAAGAAGAAATATTTAATAACCATTATCCGTTATATGGAATGAATGCGAAAAATATTCCCTTGAACTGGCCATTTGGGGGAGCATTTTGCGCTGATCATAGATTTTATAGTATTCTTGGACTGAGAATTGGTAAAGCTTTCAGACATAAATTGAGAAAGTTGTACACTCCACT
The DNA here is from genome assembly GCF_901765095.1 of Microcaecilia unicolor. Lineage (NCBI taxonomy): Eukaryota > Metazoa > Chordata > Amphibia > Gymnophiona > Siphonopidae > Microcaecilia > Microcaecilia unicolor. The sequence continues at coordinate 426,735,293 of NC_044032.1, forward strand.
TTCTGATTCCTTTCTATTCAAAACAGGTTATCACAATATGGCAACTATTGCTCTTTTTATCTCTCTGTCTTTCACTGTGAGTGATTGTGAGAAGAACTGGTGTACATTATTTGTGTGCAGCAGTCCTGGAATTTATGCTTTATGTATTTAACTAACACCTTGCTTCAACTAACTCTTGCCACCTAGCGATATGCTTCTCCCTACTTCTTTGACTGATTGAAAAGGGTTACTTAAACTCTATGTGGCTGCACTTTTTAATGTTTTTTCCTTTCCATTTGTCTTTTTCGAGGAACCTTTTCCTTGCATTGCCATCTGAATATGCCTTGCCGCAATTCAGATGTATAATATTTTGTTTTATTTTTATTTTCAATTTTTTTTGTGTGTAAGCCTATTTTTATTTTTATTTTTATTTTTATTTTTTTTTGGTTTTTCATTTTCGATGCTTTGTTTCTTACCAAGCCTCTTTCCTGGCCCCCATTTATACCCACAACCCACCTCCTAGCATTATGACTTCCTTCAATAAATTTACTGGTCTGTTTTAGTTTTGCCTTTCTCCAGATGGATACACGAATTCCGCTGACGTTCCTCACCGAGGACACGACTGCTAGCAAAGAAGAACTACCCGATAATGTATCTGATCTGAAGGCTATGTTGCAGCAAAGAATCGCTAAATTAAAAGACAGATGCACAGACCCCAACATTACCTGGTGTGAAAAACGAGACATTATTGAGCGTGAGTTTCAACAGATGCATCAAGTGGTCCATGAGCGAAAGAGTCAGACTCTCCACTTATTAGAGTTACAAAAAGCTTTGGCCTCTACCTTTCTTTTTGAATCATCTAACTTATAAGTCCTGCTGGCCTCCTGCAGCTGAGGGCTCAACCCTTGGTGAATGGTAGTCATCGTAGGTGAAGATTCCATGTCTATTGGCGATAGATTGCGACGCATTGCCCTCCATATATCAATAATTGAACATTTACCATCATCTCTAAATTTTAATTGTTTTTTTGTAATCTTCTCTTTTGTTCCATATACTTTACCATTGTTATTTGATCATGTCTTTCTAAAAATTACCAATCTGTCTCGCACATTATGCAAGCCAGAAGTGGGGATATATTATGCAAATCCCAATTCCAAATCCCAATTCCAATTTTTCCAATTTTTTATTTAATTTTAAGTTGATGGTAGAATAAAGACATGGAAAGATCCCAATTTGTACACCATAAGTACGTCTTTAAGGTCCACATGATGTTAGATCCCCCAAGGTTGTGGCAATAATCTTTACACCTTGCAAACTACTGGACCATAAGTTTTGGGTCCATGTGAAAGATATACGCAGAACCAGCCTAACCATCTCAAGACCAGTCACTTCCTTCAGCAAGCCAGCCTGAAAACCCAGCCCTGTTAGATCTTCCAGATCTTCCAGATTCTTCAACGCTTCCACCGCCTCAACCATGATCGATGAAAGAGAATTTGGAACTGATACTTAATTTGAGAATTACTGTTGCTGTTTATGGACATTATAGATTCATATTTTGTTTTATTTTTAGTTTAGCAGTAATCCTGTCTAGATATTGAAAAGGTTTTATTTTTACTCTGTTAGTATCAACCAGCTATGCAATTGTTTAGGCTTACTTACGTTGCATGTCTTTCTGTAGGTTTGACTAAGCTCCAAGTGGGGTAATGGATATATAAATTGCTTCCCATACTTCCAGGTCATTATGCATATGTCAAGATCCATGCATGACCTTTGGTGCTGGGATTGACCCTCTTTGCTGTATGAGGCAACCTCATACTTGCTATCCACTTATTAGTACTCATGATTGGATGCCAATGATGAGTAATAGTAAGATCCAAGAATTCCGACCTGTTTAAGGATTCTGAATACCTACGACCTAAAACAGCCTGCAATCTGAATACTAACCATATATTTGTTGAGCCACCATAACAATGCTTAATCAAAACCACTATTCCTTCTCAAGACCACTGAGAAAGATACATTAGATTATCTCCCCATGTACTATGCAACAGATACAATAGAAGTCATAGCAAAACCTGAAAGTATTTATTAGTATGATCCACCTGAAATTGCTATTACCCGTATAGATGAACTCATGGTTTTGTCCCATTCATAAAACCTCTCTCACTACAGGTTTGAGTACACCTCAAGAGGGGTAACATCAAGATTAAGGCCCAAGAGGTTGGGTAATATAAAGGGAATTCCATATGCCCAGAAATATACCACCTAAAAATGAAGTTTTCTGTCTTGCATAATATCTGCTAGCAATCCATAAGAGCAAAACTCCCCCTCTCGTTTAATAGCTTGCCACCTTCTGGAATAGATGATGACACGCTTGACGAGTTTTGTGTCACCCCTCTCCAGAGGGGGTGACAAGTGGGGAATGTATAATTATACTACAGCAAGAGACCCTCACTGGATCCACCGGAAGGGTGGAAGGCCAGATTTTAGGACTCAGGCTGTAAAAATACCAGCTAGGTTTAAAAATCTATGACTGGCTGCGCAAGGACTTGCTTTTCCTGTAAGTTAATATGTGTCCCCGCTTGGGATCCATCCACTGGAATAGTGGTGGGTCAATTTACATACCTTAAATAGCTAAAACAACTGAAAAAGTACTGACTAGGCCAAACAACAAGAAAGTGATTTAATATTTGAGAATCTGCAAAAAGCAGGTCTGAACAATGAGTCCTGACACAAACTGGTACAACTGTCACTTTAAATCAGATGAACAAAATGGAGTCTATTAGTTTTGTATAAAAGGCTACAGAGGTTATACAGAGTTCTTAAGATGGTGTGAAAAGTATTGCAATACAGACAGATGTGGAACTGTTATCTCAACGCTTCCCAAAACATGCTGATAAGACTGTGTGGGAAAGTATCATCTCAGAAATTGAGAGCTAGGTATCTCACCATAGACTTCTATGGAGAGGTTTGTGTATAAAAGAGGGGACAAATTGCCATAGCTTTGGAATCCTCCCCAACGCTTCCGTCAGACGGCGAAGCTCTGTCCGGTTGTACCAAGAATCTGTCTGCTGAATGTACCTGATTAAAGTCTGATGTGCAAATAAAATCCTTATTCCAAATGATGATTTGTGGGCTTAACTTAATGATGAAAGGCTGTAAGTATAAATGCTTCTGCTGTATCAGGCTATCACTCGCTGCATTATATAATTTGTAACCTAAATCCAGTTTGTCATAAGGCTGGTATCTGTTTCTTGCCAGTGCTGAGAGGCGGACTAATGCGGGTCTCTTAGGTCTAACGTCTCTCTCAGTGGCAACTCCTCTTAGAACTTCACAACCCCCTGATTGCCCCAGTTCTAGGGCTATTTAGAGATGGAGTCAGATTAAGGTCATTTAAGCCTTCTTGGGGGGGGGCTCGGGACCCCTTAATTCTGAACACCGTGCAGCGCTTCAGAAAGAGGTGAGAGGCGCTGCTCGGGTCGGTAATAGGGAGGGGGGTCTCGGTGGAGGGGGAAAGCAGCGTAGTCGACCTCAGGGGGGGCAGCGGGGGCAGGGCATGGGGCGGAAGAATGACGGGAGGCGGAGTTAGCTTTGCAAAACACAAGAACAGGAAGGGAGGGGGACCGGGGCTGCTAGAATTTCGCTTTTTCGTGGTGGGTGGGAAAGCGGTGGAAAGTGGGGAGCAGCGGGGGGGGGGCATGGCCGTCCATACAGGACGCTCCTGATGAGCGCCCTTGCCCCCTCCCGATCCTTTTTTATTTTTTTTATTTGATGTGTTTTCTGACGTCCTTTGGACCAATCACAGCGCTTTTAGCTCTGCTAATGCGCTGGGATTGACTCAAAGTTTCACTTTACGATTTTTCCTGGCACAGAGCTGTCCTAACGAGAGGTCCAGACCTCTCGTTAGATTTCCTGCCTTTTTCCTGCGTAAAGGCAACCGGAAAAGGTTAGTGCATCTCGTTTCAATGGGATTTTTACACTAATTGCTCATCTCCATTCCGTTTTCGTTAGCTGCTAGCTTCCTCGGTAAAAGCCCTTTGATGCATGCAACGGATCAAATTTTCCTCGCTGGAGGGTCTTTAAAGGCTCATTAAGCTTTAGTGCATCTGCCTCTTAAACTGGTAAATAAGTCCACTTGTATTAATGCACTTAAGATGTTCCTGCATTTTCAAAGTGAAATGTGAGCAAAATACTTTGAAACTTGTTCTCCCCTTTATAAAATGGAAATAAGCAAAAACACAGAACAACTTTGGCCAGAGAGATTGAAAAATAGTTTTGCAGTGAAAGGGTTAGTATGTGTAATTAACTTTCCTTCTTTATTTTGCTGTGCTAGTTACATAACATGGCGGTGGTTGCTATTCAAGAAGTTAAACACCTGTAAGAATTCTGAAGAGAGAATCATATGGATTATAATAAAAAAAATGCTCTTTGAGAAAAAATGCAAAAGCTGCACCAGTAAGAGTCAAGCTATAATGAATAATAATCAGACTTATTTTCATTGTCAGTGTAAGACCAGCCTTTACCATGCAGGTTTCTAATCATGAAAGCTAACATTTTCAATAAGATGAAATGAAGATAGATATTTCAAATTTTCAAGTGGTACTTATGCCTCTGAATATATTCTTAATTACTCCTTGCTATTACTCACCTGAAAATCCAGCTTCCATTTTAATTAGTTTTTGAATGCTTATAAGAGCATCCCCTGTTCAGAAACACTTTGAAGGAGTGAACTTTTCATTGTTCACAATTCATTTGGAGTCTGGCTTTAGGGCTTCAGATGGTAAAAGGTCCTTAGGCTGAATTCTATGGCTATGAAGACATAGCTTAGAATGCAAAATATCAGGGAAAAAATCTTTCTCCCCTCAATATACTGTATGAGCAGTGCCATTTTACATAGGGTATCTATGCTCAAAGAAAAATGTGTGAGTAAGGAATCATTTTGCTAAGCTGTGGTACAAATTGGCCTTATCGTGTCCTTATGCACGTCTTTCCTGCATGCTAAGGCCATGGCCATAAAAATGGCTTTTTTCCCCTATTTTCTCCATGAATGGGCATTTGCTAATGTTGCCATTAATGTGTGGCCATTTTGTAATATTACAGCGGGCGCACTCACTGACACCTATTTTGTAGGCAATAAAGGCTCTCACGTTATCTGTGCGTTAACCAGTTAATACATGGTAATGTACATGCGTTAACTGGTTAGTGGAGGAACACCCACTCTCCGCCCTGACACTCCACCTAAAAAAAGTACAAAAACTTAGTGCGTGTGCATTCTCAAATTACCACATAAAGGGAAAGAGGGATAGGACTTGATATACATTACTGCCTTTCTGTGGTTACAATAAAAGCAGTTTATACATTATATACAGGTACTTATTTTGTACCTGGGGTAATGGAGAGTTAAGTGATTTGGCAAGAGTCACAAGGAGCTGTGGTGGGAATTGAACCCAGTTCCCCAGGATCAAAGTCCAGTGCACTAGCCACTAGGCCACTCCTCCACTTACTGTAGTCATCCCACAGTACTCCATTTTTTGCTGTGTTAGGTGCGCATTAGCACCTGATACAGTTTAGGAAAAGAGCTCCTAAGCACTATTTCCTGTAAACTGAGCAGGTGTCTTCCAAATGCATTGCTGCCAGTGGAGGGTGATGCTTCAATGTTGTGTTTTCAATTGCTAGGTACAAACAGATTCCCTGGATGCCTTACAATGCTTGCTTGTCCCTCACTATTGGAAATTTGATAGTGAAATAGCACCTCCCACTGGCTGGACTGTAGGTGGAAGACTCTCGCTCAGCTTAGAGGGAACAGTGCCCCTAAGTGAACACGAGCAGATGCAGTCCATGATTTCAGAAGAGCAGGTCTGCACATGTAGGTACATTATAAATGTGCATGTCTCCACCCCCTGCAAAAGATATAGAAAATCAAAAAAGAAACGTACTGAAGGGGTAGCAAAATACATGTACCATAAACATATAAGTCCAGGCAGCATATAAAAGTGCAGGAAATCAATGGAAGTGAGGGAACATAAAGAAACACCTTAATTCCAGCCCCACCACCAACTGCTCCTGCTGTGATTATTACATGCGGACACATATGCTGTAATAGCCAGGAGGACAGCATTTACATGGAATCTCTTATGCTGCTATGAGCCTGGCACTGCCTCTGTGCACGTTTTTCCGGTGCCAAGCCGCACAGTGCCCACTATAAAGAACAGCATCATTCTGATGTAAAATGGCTGCAAAGAGGGAGCAAAATTTCTCTCAGAAATAGAGTGGCCTCCTCACAGTTTTTATGATTGAAATGAGTGGAAACCTTTCCACTGCCACAAATGGCAGCCATTCCATGCACCAGCAAGAAGGATCTGGGTAAATATACAGAAGACCCTTGCCAGGTAAGCTCCCACACAGGCCACAATGCCCCACACCAACAGCAGTGACAGCATATCCATTTTGGCTCTATACAGCAATCTACTTTTGGGTCAAACTCGGGTATAGAAGAAAGTGGGATGTTTGACCACGGCAAAACAAAACCTGAAGAAATCGAACTTAAAAATACTTGTTTATTGATGAAAAAAAGGACTCGACACAACCGTTGTGTTTCGGCCGTTAGGCCTGCATCAGGAGTCTACAAAACACACATATATACAAATAAACATTGAATGAAAATTAAAATTATATAAAAGCAAACCTTATATAGATAAAATCAAATCCCAGAGTATTAAAAACAAATGGTAATGGAAAATATTACAAAATAAAAACTAATAAAATATTACGATAATCAAAAACATGTAGAGATATTTATGCTTTAACTGTCTATCTCGACATGTTTTCCTGTGTAAGCACAGGATCCTTGGTGTTTGCCTTTGGTAAGGAGGTCACCTGCAAACCCCTGCCAAGAGACCAGAAGAAGGAAGGGGGTTCTGGTAAGCAAAGCCAAGTCTGGGCTGAAAATAAGATGCAGTTATTGTCCCACTAACAAACAGAATTCCATTCAACCAGGTTGCCAGCTCCATGATTGCTAGAGAGGCCCTGTTTTAAAATAAGAAAAATGGAGCTTCCCTTGCAGGGGGAGATGGAGTGTGTGTGGAAGAGTGGCACACGGGAGTGGCGTAACCACCCCATTGGCAGAAAATCCAAAACATCAAATGGATCTTACATTCTTATACTCTAATAATGAATTGAAATTGACTGCTGACATACAAAGGTTGCAGAGATATGAGGAAAACAGAAAAAAGAAATATCAAAATCAATTACTTAGAGATAAACCAAAACATTTTTACAGGGAACAGGGAAAGACCATTAGTAAAGTGTAAACACCACAAACTAAAGCTGAAACAGAAAAGTTCTGGAGAAACTTATACAAGGACCCTGTATAGCACAACCAAGAAGCAAATTGGCTACTCTGTATACAGGAGAATTTGGAACAGGCAAACATTACAGCCATGAAATAGCCTAAAATTCCAACAAGAAAGCTGGAAATCATGTTAAAAAGAGCCCTGGCCCAGATAGAGTGACCAATTTTTAGCTCAAACAGTTAACATCCCTTCGTCAACACAGGGCAAATTGCAAAACTCAATTCATCAGGCAGCCAGATTTGACAATAATAGAAAGAATGCTTCTAGGTAGAAATGAACTCCTCACTTGTCTACCCATGATCTATAAGCTGTTCACTGTAATTGATACTGACAGAATATACACTATCATATGGTGCGCTTTTACTAAGGCGCACCTAAAAGTGGCCTGCTATGGTGTAGACGCATGTTTTAGACGCTTGCTGCTCCAGTTCCTCAGCGGACCTGGAAAAAAGGCATTTCTTTTGTGCTAGAAAATGGACGTGCGGCAAAATTAAAACCAGCACGCGTCAATTTTTGGCCTGAGACCTTACTGCCACCCATTGACTTAGTGGTAAGGTCTTATGCGCTAACTGGGCAGTAAGCGTTCTACACGCGTACACTGCTGATTACCACTTGGTAAGCGCCAGGCTGTATAAAATAGAAAGTATTTTCTACCGTATGTTTTGGGCATGCGCCAAAAATGGAATTACCACCCGGGGCAGGCAGTAGCCAGGCAGTAGTGCTAATTTGACGCATATTGGACGCACATAGGCACCTACGCACCTTAGTAAAAGGACCCCATAGACTCTAAGCATCATGGCAATAGAGTAGAAAGGCAATAAGAGAGAAGCACTTGGAACGAAAGACCAGCTCTTGCTAAGTAAAGATATCATGCCTAGTGCTAAGAAGACATTATAAAAAACACTTTGATAAGGTCCAACACTCCTGGATAATATATTGCTTTGAAATGCACAAAATAAACTCTAAATCGATCGAGTACATTAACTACATGTTGCAAACTGTACTTCATCTACAGTACGAAAATGGACATTATGTCATTCCTAATATCAGGCTCCATTGAGGAATATTTCATTGAGACTTCTTGTCCCACTCTTGTTTTGTATAGCACTTCATCTTTTGTATACACTCTTAATTCTTTGGGTTATAGATTTAGCCTTAATCCTAGAACTGGCAAGGACCTAGAGGTAACATCTCACTTGCTGTTTCCAGATGACGTGAAGCTCTGCAGTTCCAGTGATCAACATCTGGCAGAACAACTCCATTTAGTAAAAATGTTTTTCAGATGACATCAGGATGACTTTTGGCCTAGGAGCAAAATAGAGTAAATGATCAATGATTTTGCCATCAAGGAACTTGAACAAGAAGGGGTATTAAATACCTAGGACGGGGGTAATAGTCCATCATAAAATACTGGATTAAAATCTTCCAGCAAAGAAGATTAATTCCTCTGTGCTCATGAGGTAGTTTATAAGAATCAGTATATACCAAGTCTGTACCCAGCTGATATTCAGACGGTGCTGGTCAGCATTTTAAAAAATGTTGACTCGCTGACTAAATTAGTCCCCAGTATTCAGTGCCAAGCCATGTTCAGGCTAACAGAAATGGCCCTGGCCGCCAAAGCTTATGTGGGTCCTAACCAATATTCTACCCTCTATACTTCCTATCCTCCTTTCACTCATCTTCTTAACTTCCTTCATAGCTTCTCCTACATGGTTTCATCATGTCCAGCATCTCCCCTCCCTTTCCTTTCCACCAATTCTCTCTCTATACCTTTCTCTCTCTCTCCTTCTTCCCACTCCTCCACATTTGTAGCTGAGCATTCCCCTGTTCTCCATGTCCTCCCTTCCTTCCCTTTTCCCCTCTAAAATGCAGCTTCTCCCTCTCTACTAACAGTGCAGCTTCTGTCCTTCCCCTACCCCAATAGTGCAGCTTCTCCCCTTTACTCTCTCTCTCTCTTTCTTTCTTCTCCTTACCCACAAAGTCAGCATTTCCTCAGTCTTCCCCACTTCCTGTCCAAAATCACCTTGTCTCTTCTCTTTCATCATCTTGTTGTTCTCCTCTCTTCCCTGTCCAGCATTTCTTCTACTCTTACCCTATCATGGTCCAGCATCTCTCCCTCTCTCTTCCTTGTTGTCCTCCCCCCCTTCCCATGGTCCAATCTCTCTCTCTTTTCCCTGCTGCCTTCCTCCTTGGTCCAACATCTCCCCCACAATCCAGCATCTATATTCTCCCCCTCTCAATCCCCCTCCTTCGCTGTACTTTTAAACTGCTATGCTATGCTATTAGAGTTTTATATCTCACAAAATCCCTAAAGTACAGGTGCAAAGCGGGTTACATTAGACACATAAAAACAAACAAAAAAACATGCATAACATTATTCTTAATACACCACAAATTATGATCATAAAAAATTATCACAAAAACATGTTTTCAATCTCTACCTAAAAGTATTGTATGATGAACGTTCGTGAACACATAATAATAATATGACCTTTGATGGATCCTCTTATATCTAATGCCTTTAACGTATGAAAATCAAGCACTCATAACTATGAGTTCCAGACTGACCATCCAGCAAGCTGATCAGTAGAGGAAAATGATCCGGAACATCTCCGCACACAATGTCTTAAATATCAAACAACATAATATAAATTTAACATGTAATTCAACTGGCAGCCAATGTAGGTCCAATAGCAAAGGAGTCACATGGTCAAACCTAGATTTTCAATATATTAGTCTTGCTGCCATATTTTGAATCTAACATAATTTCCTCATAAGATTCATTGATAGCCCAGTATAAAGAGAATTACAATAATCCAACAATAACAACATCACTGATTGAACCAGCACTCTATTTTAATGACTAAATTAACCTGTGGTTCAAAGGTTAATGAGGAGTACAAAAGGACACCCAGCACATTAGAGACAGTATCAGTCTTAAAACTAGTACCATCAAATAGTTGAATAGCTTCTGGAATGATATTCTTCTTCAAACCAAACCACAAACAATTTCATTTTCTCAGTGTTAAGTTTCAATCTGTAATTCACGGACCAACATCCTAATTTGTTCCATAATCTCCGATACCCTTATAATAAAATGATCCAATTTCACTTGTACGGGAATCAATAAAATATATCATCAGCATATGAGAAAATCTGTTCTCCTGACAGCAACCGGATCATATACAAAGTTCTGATATAGATATTATAGAACAAAGAAGATATGGCTGAACCCTGTGGAACACCACACGGGGGCACCCAAGGTTCAGAATAAACTCCGTCTTTCAACACCATATATTGTCTGTGCTTCAAAAAGCCTTCAACCCATCATAACACTGTACCATTCACTCCTATCTTGACAACTTGTATAATAGGATGTCAAGGTTGACAGTGTCAAAGGCCGCAGGCACATCAAATTGCAGGAGCAACATCTGACCTCCCTGACTCAATTGTTCTCTAACACAAGAAACCATTTCTATCAACGGAGTTTCACTGCAAAAAAAAAACTTCTAAAACCATGCTGAGATGACAATAAAACATTACTGTTCAAAATAAAACTACTTAACTGAGAAGCCATCAAAAATTCGATCTATGTAGTAATAAACGGAATTCCTGCAACTGGTCTAAAACTAGCTGTTAGGGACAAAACCAAATCAGTATCTTTCGGTATCAGAGTACAATTTCTCCAAAGGAAGGAGAAAACCAACCTTGAAATAGAATAGCATTCACCAAACACATTAACTAATCAATAATAGTTGAAGGAGCATCAGCCAACAAAACAGCTGGATAAATGGGCCAGAGTACTTAAAGAATAAGTTAGCCCTTTACACACCTTTGAGACCTCTAAGATGCTCTCAAGGATCATCGATATCTGGCCCCTCATCAAAGGAAATTGTACAATGTGATACCAGTCAGCGAGCCTACTCAGGAGTAGCCCCCATGCTCTGGAATTTACTCCCACAGGGGCTATGTATGACTCGAGATTACCTTTACTTCAGGAAGCAGGTAAAGTCTGGTTCTTCTAAGCCTTTCCTATATAATAATTCTCACCTCCAGCATTCTGAGGCTGCCTGGAACCGTGGATCCCTTGGAGGTGGTCTGGATCATGTTGTAGTAGATATTAGTGACGTCACACAACCCACACCAGATTGGCCAATAGAAGGGAGCAGCGAATCAGCACAACATGGGGAATGCACAGCAGCAGGAACAGAAGCCTCTCTCACACAGTCACTCTCACATACACTCTCTCAAACATACACACTCAGAGGAAAACCTTGCTAACGCCCATTTCCTTTCAAACAGAAACAGGCCTTTTTTACTAGTAATACATAGAATGACAGACTATACACTCATTCTGCACCTGGACTACCTTTCTACCCACTGTAACTTATATCTTGATTAACTGTACAAAGAACTTACCTTTAGTTTAGCCACCCATTTATTTATCCCAACTGACTCTGTACAAGGCATACACAGCGCTGCACAAACATAGAAGAAAGACAGTCTCTGCTCAAAGAGCTTACAATCTAATAGAAAAAAAAAATAAAGTAAGCAAATCAAATCAATTAATGTGTACAGGAAGGAGGAGAGGAGGGTAGGTGGAGGCGAGTGGTTACAAGTGGTTACGAGTCAAAAGCAATGTTAAACAGGTGGGCTTTCAGTCTAGATTTAAAGGTGACCAAGGATGGGGCAAGATATAGGGGCTCAGGAAGTTTATTCCAGGCGTAGGGTGCAGCGAGACAGAAGGCACGAAGTCTGGAGTTGGCAGTAGTGGAGAAGGGAACAGATAAGAAGGATTTATCCATGGAGTGGAGTGCACGGGAAGGGATGTAGGGAAGGACGAGTGTGGAGAGATACTGGGGAGCAGCAGAGTGAGTACATTTATAGGTTAGTAGAAGAAGTTTGAACAGGATGCAAAAACGGATAGGGAGCCAGTGAAGCGACTTGAGGAGAGGGGTAGTATGAGTAATGCGACCCTGGCGGAAGACGAGACGGGCAGCAGAGTTTTGAACCGATTGGAGAGGGGAGAGGTGACTAAGTGGGAGGCCAGCAAGAAGCAGATCTGCATTTGGCCCTTCAGCTATATGGTAAGCTGTATTGTAGAAAAGCATTAATATCATAGCAAAGTTATTTGAATGTTCTAATTGTATGCTTATTGAATATTTCATCACTATTATGCTTACATTGTATTGTATCTCTGTTATTTGAATTTCAGTGCTGTTGAATGTGCATATTTTTGTTCCTGTTTCATGGAAGTCCTATTATTAGGTTTCAATTTGCTGCTTTCATATTTTCATCTTTCACTGTGTCTATGTCTATACCTGCTGATTTTACTATTGTTATGCTATTAACAAAATTGTAAGTTTGATGTTAAACTGTACCTTGGGTGAATCTCTTCAAAAAGGTGGTTAATAAATCCCAATAAATATAAAAATATCCAACGTATAATGAATAGTTGAAAGCCTCTTGACAGTATGCTCAATCTCAAAACATGTGACTGTCAGAAAGGACGACTAATATCAATAAGCGGATATACCATCAGAATCAATCCTCACTAAATTAAATTATCTACAGTAATTATAGTCTATATTACTCTTAAAAGATTTATAAATCAAATGAATCTTGCTGGAAAAATGTAATGCGAGGTCCCTCGCTGAAGGCTGTGTTATTTCAGGAACAATATTAGCAGAGCTTTTAATTATAGATTTTATAATGCCAAACAATTTGGTCAAGTTAGGCTTATCCAGTCCTACAAAATTTGAATAATATTCTCTCTTTGCTCTTGAAATTTAAATATTGGGAGAATAATTTCCTCCACTGATCTTTAAAAACTACATTGCCAGACCTCTTCCAAGCTCGCTGTGCTCTCAGACATTCACATTTAAGCGATTTCAAAACCAGTGAGTTCGAGACTTATCAAGATTAGAGAATTCTAACTGTAGAGATGAACTAACTTAATTTCAAAACATCTGAGAATCAATCTTTTTTTTTTTATGTTACTGAGCTATGAGATAACACATTCAAAATAAAATTACAGCTATAAGGGTCCTTTTACTAAGCCGTGGCAAAAGGGGGCCTACACTGGTATCAGCATGTGTTTTTGATGCATGCTGAGGTCCCTTTTACCGCAGCAGGTAAAAGGCTTTTTTTTTTTAAAGAAATGGCCATTTGGCAAGTGAAGCATTTGTTGCGCATAGCCATTTCGGGGGGGGGGGGGGGGGGAGCAGTTACCTCTACCCATTGAAGTGGCAGTAAAGGCTCCCGTGCTAACCTGGCAGTAACTGGGCAGTGCGTGACACTGCCCGATTACTGCCAAGTAAACACTGGCGCTGCAAAAATAAAGATATTTTTGTTGCACCGGAAATGGGGCCTGATGGGGGTGGGAACTACTGCTGGGCTGTAGCAGTAGCCCGGCGGTACTTCCTGTTTAGCGAGCGGTAAGCCCGTGTTGAGCATACCGCCGCTTAGTAAAAGACCCCCATAGTGATCTGACCAAGGTACAGGTTGAAAATGACAAAAAGACAGCGATCAATTATCATTTGTCAAAAATATATCTAAGGAATTACCTTTATTATGTGATGGTAAAAAAGTAGGAAGAGAGAAAGATGTCTTAAAAAGGTCAGGAAATCATTGACATTCTCATTTAGCTGGTATTCCAAATGCAAATTAACATCCCCCACTATTAATAATGAAGAACAAGAAAGAACAGCACCAGAAATAAATTTGTACAATTTCAGATAATCCTTTGACTGTAAACCTGATGGTCTATAAATTAATTTAATTATATTTCTATTTGTTTTATATTTAATCTGCAACTTACTAGCAGTATGTACTGACTATTTTTAATATATAAATCGCTTTGATGCCACTGACCTAAGTGTTTCATCAACTTAAGACAACCTTGAACCTGAACCTAGGGATATTGGAAGGTAGGCCCAGAAAGGCCTTTGGAAGGGTGGGGGGATTCATGACTTGCGGGGTGTTCCTGTGGGGGAGGGAACATCCAGTGAGAGATCTATATTTGGAGGAATCTTCAAGTTGACATGTATTTATTTATTTATGTATTTTCCAAATTTCTATACTGCCTACATCTAAGCGGTTTACAAGTAAACAAACCAAGCAGAAAACACAAAATACAGAAAAACAATATAATATCTCTCTTAAATAGTACAATATAAAATGCAAATTCTCGTTAACATTTCAAAATGGCACAACAAACAGCAACACCATTGCTAACCTGCAGTCAATACCATCCTTACATAAAGGCTTTTACAAACATGTAGGTTTTTAAAAGCTGGGTAAATTGAAGTTCCTCAGCACACAGGCGCAGCTGTCCCACCAATGCATTCCACATGAGTCCTGGCTATTGAAAAAGCAGCAGTCCTTGTATCACAATATCATATGCTAACAACTGCATCGAAAGATAATGCAGCCTATCTATACGTTAACCAAAATAGCCCCTTCTTACCCCTACATCACAAGAACACTGATGCAACTTGAACTGGACATGTTTCAAAGCCAGGAACCCCTCCCAAATCTAACCTCTTACCCTTCCTGATTGATTTGTCTTAGATTTTTGGATCTTTAATCACACTCAGTCCTTATCCACCATAATATCCTCTTGCAGTAACCCCATCAGAATTTTGGATAAAACTACCAATTTGCTTATCCACAAAGTTGCAAAAAAGACAAAAGAAAAAGCCACTATAAACCATGGGCATAGCCAGACACCCATTTGTGGGCGGGTCTCAGCCCAAAGTGGATGGGCATGACAACTCTGCCCCCCCACTGTCCCCTCCCCCCAGGCAATTGGGAGCCACTTAACTTCACTATCCCACCCTGCCCCCATCAACACTGGGAATAACTGCAGGAATATAATATTCCTATACCAATCCAATGTTGTCCACCTCTCTGGCCAAGCTTATGCACACCAAGCACCCTTAAAATAAATGCCAAAGCCAGAAACATCTGTAAACAACTGGTTTTTAACTGTTCGGCCATTCATTCTTGCCAAATCCTCACACCATTAAAGCTGGAGGTGGTGGAGATGAAAACGGTAACGGAATTCAAAACTGCGTGGGATAAACATAAAGGAATCCTGTTCAGAAGGAATGGATCCTCAGGAGCTTAACCGAGCTTAACCGAGATTGGATAGCAGAGCCGGTAGTGGGAGGCGGGGCTGGAGGTTGGGAGGCGGGGATAGTGCTGGGCAGACTTATACGGTCTGTGCCAGAGCCAGTGGTGGGAGGCAGGGATAGTGCTGGGCAGACTTATACGGTCTGTGCCAGAGCTGGTGGTGGGAGGCAGGGATGGTGGTTGGGAGGCGGGCATGGTGCTGGTCAGACTTATACGGTCTGTGCCAGAGCCGGTGGTGGGAGGCGGGACTGGTGGTTGGGAGGCAGGGATAGTGCTTGGCAGACTTATACGGTCTGTGCCAGAGCCGGTGGTGGGAGGCGGGGACAGTGCTGGGCAGACTTATATGGTCTGTGCCAGAGCCGGTAGTGGGAGGCAGGGATAGTGCTGGGCAGACTTATACGGTCTGTGCCAGAGCCGGTGGTTGGGAGGCGGGGCTGGTGGTTGGGAGGCGGGGATAGTGCTGGGCAGACTTATACGGTCTGTGCCCTGAAGAGCACAGGTACAAATCAAAGTAGGGTATACACAAAAAGTAGCACACATGAGTTGTCTTGTTGGGCAGACTGGATGGACCGTGCAGGTCTTTTTTCTGCCGTCATCTACTATGTTACTATGATACTAAAGTCCTCAAAAACATTCTCCACACCTGCAAGTCATCCTTAACTTGTCTTGTAAGTTGGATATAATTATACTCATGGCAAGATTAACCCTTCAGTGGGCCCTAGGCAATGGGGTACATTGGGCCCCTGCAGCAGCAATGCAACCTCATCAACATGTGCAGACTGGAAAGGTCACATTGCTGCTTCGGGCTGTTGGAGCTGCTGAAGCTGTTTATCGGGGAATAAAAAAGGTAGCAATTCGCCTGCTCTGTAAATTGTTTTCCTTTTCCTTGATTTTTCTCTCTTTTCTTTTCATTCTTGGATCTCTTTTTCCTTGAAATGTGGACAATGTTAGATGATATTGTTTCATTCCCTGTACTGGGTGTTTTTTTTTGTGAAGTTTGTTTATGTATCTCTGAGTTTCAGAGAATTGCATTTATTGAATGTGATTGTACAATTGAAAGTTATTAAATAAAAGAAAGTTCTAGATGCCAAGGGTGGCTCATCCAAAGAGTAAGATTTACTACCACAATGAGTGAGATTGAAGGCCAATGAGTGAGGTTGTCTTGTGTGCCGCAGCCATATCTAACACCAGACTCTAGTACACTGATGTACATTTCAAAAATTGACATAATCTAATCCATAAACTTAAAATAAAATTCTTTTTTTTTTTCACCTTTGTTGTGCAGTCATTTTATTTTTTTTAATTATCAATCCCAGTCTCTGGTTTCTCCTTTCCTTCATCTTCTCTTGACTCTCTTGCCAGGGTCTCACTATGTATCTGACATTACTTCTTTCTTCATGTCCGCCATCCATCTTCGCTCTACATTCTTATCCACCCTGTCCATCATCTCCTCTCTCTCTGTGCCCCTGTTCTTGGCCCATTCAGCATCATCCTTCTGTGTCCAAGCACTAGTCCTCCCATGAGTTCAGCATTGCCTCTGTATCCTTTTACCCCATCCCAATTCCAGCTTCACCCCTCACTCTTCCCTTCCTCTTTTTATGACTCCCAGGGGCCAGAATCTCTCTTTCTTCATATCCTTCCCCCCAGGGGTCACCATCTCTCCCTCTCTCTTTCCTCCTTTCTGCCCCTCACAGAGTCCAATCTCTGTCTCTCTTTCTCTCTCTTTTCCCTTTCTCTTTCCCCCTCTCCAGGAATCCAGCTTGTGTCACTCTCTCTTCCCTCCCTCATGTTCCCCCCTCCCCAGGCACCTAGCATGTATCCTTCTCTATCTCTCCCATGGGTCCAACATATCTTCCTCTTTCCCCTGCCTTCTCCAACAGGTCCCAACATCTCTTGTCCCCCTCCCCCCCCCCCCCCCCCCCCCCCACTGTCCTGGCATCTCTTTCTCTCAGTCCTGTCCTCCAGGCGGTCCTTTAAACTTTGGAGCCAGCAGTGGCAGCATTACATACATGCTATCTCTAGCCAGTCCTTGACTTTCCCTCTTATGTATCCTGCCACCATCGGAAACAGGAAGTTGCCTCAGAGGGAAGGTCCTGGACTGGCTAGAGGCAGCGTGTATGTAGTGCTGCTGCTGCTGGCTGCAAAGCAGTGGTGTAGGAAGGGGGGGCGGGAGGGGCGGTCCGCCCCGGGTGCATGCGCTCGGGGGGGGGGGGGGGGTGCCGGCCCCGCTGGTTCCCTGCTCCCTCTGCCCCGAAACAGGTTACGTGTGATGTGCACTCGGAGCGGATGGCCCTCCCGCAGGTAAGAATGCGGTCCGGGGGGGTTGCGCTCCAGTGGGGGGTTGCACCGCAGAGGGGGGGTCGCGCCATGCTGCACCTGGGGGGGTGCGCAGCGGCAACCCGCCTCGGGTGCCATTAGCCCTCGCTATGGCACTGCTGCAAAGGCAATACAAGTGTAAAGAATTGCCTGGAGGAAGAGGACTAAAAGGAAGAGATGATGGAACTACCTGGGGGAGGGGGAGCAGGAACGCAACAGAGGAATAGATGCCAGGACCAGGGGGAAAGGAAAGTGATGCCGGAAGCTGTCAGAGGCAGAAAGTTTTTTAAAACAGGTCTGGATTAAGGCATCGCATTGGGCCCCCTGAACTTAACAGGCCCAGTTTGCCAATGCTTTAATCTGGCCCTGTACTCTCATAAGCAAGGCAAGATACCTTGTAAAGATGCATTCTATTGGTATCATCTGAAATGCAAAATGAAATAATCTCAGTAATGTCTGCACATCACACAGGCTCACTTTCACTTATTCACAAACTAAAGGCCCTGTTTACTAAGCAGCATTATAGGCATATTAATGTTTTTAATGCGCGTTAACCATGTACGGATGTTAACCATGTATGTGCCTACAATATCCCTATAGGTGCCTAAGTGGTTAGTGCATGCGCTAAGTGTAGGCACGCTAAAAACCCTAACACACCTTAGTAAGCAGGGCACTAAATCAATAGCTTGATCTAATTTTTAAATCTTATACCCTTGGTAATGAGACTCTATATGCTGGGAATCCAATTCAATTAAAAATGTTAACTTTTTATATGGGGTGGCCGGACCCTCTGATTTTTCCATTTTTTTTTTTGTCTATTAGATTGTAAGCTCTTTGAGCAGGGACCTTCTTTCTTCTATGTTTGTGCAGCACTGCGTACGCCTTGTAGCGCTATAGAAATGCTAAATAGTAGTAGTAGCATCCCAAATTTGGCAGCTAACTCCTGAAAAATAATCACCAACCTCATATACTCTTCTGACTTAGCCTGGCCAATACAAAGAGTCATCTAAGTAAAGTACAACAAAACCAGAACCTACCACTTTGCCTACCATGCACTGAAAAAAATGTCACATAAACATTTCAAAATAAGCACATGCCATGGAACAGCCCATCGGCATATACTTGACTACAGAATATTTTTCCTCAACTGAAAACCAAGAAAATGAAAAGAATCAGGATCAACTGTCAGCAGGGATGTGTATATCTCTTAAATTTTGTTTTCTTGTATGTACAAACAAAAGTCTCTTATCACAAAAGCAATCAAGCCCTTGCACAAAGTGCTGATGTCTATGACAAATCCTTTTAATGTCATGTGAAATATAAGGAAAATGAACAACACAAACCATATTTGATCTGTTGTCCTGTTTTAAAAGAGTCAGCCTATCTATTCCTAGCTCTGTGATGGGCCTTTTGTATACATCTAGCTGTATATTCTTTCTTTTCAAATCTTTCGCTCATGTAAATTGTTAGGGACTGTAAAGTCTTTTTCAGTCCCTAACATAATAACTTTGATAATACAGCATTTTGTTTCTTTCAGTCTGTTTTTTAAAAAATTGCACCTTCAAACCCTTTCAGATTTTTCTTAATAAAAATGTCAAGATAGTGAATCTCTGTTATAATATAAGACATTTGAAATTTCAAATGCCCATTACACTGATTGAAAACAAAAAACAAAACACATCGTGATCTGTTGGCCCTTCCCCCTGCACATCCACCAATCGCATAGTCCCCCCCCCCCCACACACACACAAGCACCCCATCTCCAGCCTCCCCTGCACATAGTCTCCCCTCTCCAGGCCCTTTCCACAAAATGGTACCCCTAGCAGTAATCTTGAGGGGCTACCACTAGGGGTCATTTTTCTATTTTGAAGGAAGGCTCCAGCAAGGGCAACAGTGACGGGCCACGGGACCACTAGACTACCAGGTACTGTCTGTTGGGCCCTTGAAGTGGGGCCAGAGTCCTTTATGTGGGGGGGTGGGGGTTAGAGATTTGAGAGGACCTGTTTTTGGGGCCTGGGGATCAGGGATACTGATGTGCCAGAGGAGACTATATATGCATGGGGGGGGGGGAGGTCCTATAGGTCATGATCGGGTGTGGCAAGTGAAGCACTGCAGGCCCTTATGGGGAAATTAGCACATGGCCATTAATAGGAAAATGGGGCCATTTTACTGCCACCCTAAAAGTGGCCTCAGCGTTTGGGAAAGACCCATGTTGAACATAGCGCTGACTACTTTTTAGCACTGCTTAGTAAAAGGGCCCCTAAATGTCAGCAGCATATATTTCATGGCACTTAACTAGAGAATACCACTGAATATCACCTCTGAGCACCATAGTAATCTCTAGCTAATGCCAGGGTGGTCTGGAGGCAGAGCTGGAACAGACCTGGAAGCTAGCCAAGCACTGTCAATATTCAATGCCAGTCCCCAGATAATCAACAGAGCAAGTAAAACAGCATAAAAAGCAGTCCTAGCTATGGGGCCCTTTAGTAATGGGCATTCAGCTCTTCACACCCAGTTAGCGGGCAACAACAAGCCACCACAAAACGTGTTAAAACATTTTGCAGTATTTTGCCTATTTTTGTGTGGTAACCCAAGCATTACTGATTTTTGAAAAATATGTGTAGAGGGGGCGTGGCATGGGTGGGGAATGGGCATTCCTGGAAGTCTTGCAGAAACCAGGAGAGGCTGTCTTTGTACCAGGTGGCTGGTGACATGCTGTTCTTAATCTTGATACTGCCATTGCCTTGACTCAGAACTTTGCCAGCTGTACCAACTTTCCTGTAGTGTGGCACAAGACCACAAGACCAAAACTATCTACGAAGTGATACAGGATTTTGAAGTAGAAGCAGCCTGGTCTAGCAGTGCTGGCAGATTCTGTCGACCTGCAGGAATAAATGGGTATTACTTCTGATAGCAGCAATGAGAATGCAGGAGGATGTGGTAACAGTGGTTAGTGTATTTGGGTTTAAAAAAGGTTTGGACAAGTTCCTGGAGGAAAAGTCCATAGTCTGATATTGAGATAGACTGGGGGAAGCCACGGCTCACCCTGGGATGGGTAGCATGGAATTAGGGGTGGCCCAAGGCAATCTGACGCTCTGTCTGGCCACAGTCTGGCATCTCCCCCCTTCCCTCCTTAACGCTCTTCCCCACATTTACCTTCTTTTTTTTTCTTTTCCAAAAGGTGACATTAACAATGATTCCCGTAGGCTGCCCTGCCGCCGGCACCGGCCTCTTCACTGTACTGTGTCCTGCCTCTGAGAAAACAGGAAGTTATGTCAAGGGGCGTGGCAAAGTAGGGAGTAGAAGCCGGTGCTGGCGGCAGGGCAGCCTATGGGAATCACTGCCGCTGCCACACATTTTGTAAACGAAAAAAAGAAGATAAACACAGGGAAGAGGGTTGAGGAAGGAAGGGAGGAGATGCCACTCCGTGGAGAGTGCCACTTGAGGCCCCTGCCTCAGTTGGCCGCCACTACATGGAACGTTGCTACTATTTGGGTTTCTGCCAGGTACTTGTGACCTGGATTGGCCACTGTTGGAAGCAGGATAGTGGGCTAGATGGACCATTGGTTTGATGCAGTGTGGCTATTCTTATGTTCTTATCCAGCTAATGAGTTATGAGTAGTGCACACTAACTAGATAACACAGAGGTGGTAAGTGCTCCCAATTTATTTATTTATTTTGCAGCCTTTGTGTGCTATTGAGAGCATTAGTACATAACCCACAACAACAAAAAAAAGAAAAGAAAGAAATGTCCTAAAAGATACATTACATTACATTACAGATAGCATTTCTATGCCGCTCATACCAAAATATCAGATCAGAGCGGCTAGATCTAGGTACAATCAGTGGTGTGCTGGAGTGGGCTCTCACGGGCTCGCGAGAGCCGTTTGTTAAGTTTTTAAGAATTTTGGGAGCTGGTTGTTAAAGTAGGCCTCCCCGTGGCTACTTTAACAACTGACTCCCAAAATGTGAGCTTGGGCCCCCTCCTGAATTCTCTTTTACTTTGCTGGCAGTGATGCTGGCCCCACCAGCCAAGTAAATAGACTGCTGCTGCTCCCTGCTCCTTGTTTCTGACTCTGAGTATCAGGCTGGGACTTTTCATGCCAGCGCAAGAAGGTTCCATCATGCTGCTCAGAGCCAGAAACAAGCAGCAGAGAATGGTGGCAGTCCATCTATTGGCTGGTGGGGCTCGGCAAAGGTATGCCTAGCGTGCCCGCACAAGGGAGGGGAGAGAGAGGCATGTATTCCCCCCCCCAAAAAAAAAAAAAATTTCAGGGCCGGCTATGCCCGGAGAGAGAGCCTGTTGTTAAAATTTTACCAGCACACCCCTGGGTACAATCAAAATTTTAACCAGGTATGCAATTCTATAATTTACATCTTAAGAATTTGTAGAACAACCAGGTTTTCAACCCTTTACAAAAATTTGAATAGTTTCAGCATGAATTTTCCTGGGTAATTTGCAGCTGAATAAGAGAATATGTAAGAAAATTCAGTTTTATAAATTATACCCTGTAGCAAAGGAAATTGAATGGTTAAAGAAGCGCCTTGAATCAACATCATAATTCTTATGCACAGTAAGATGAGACAGAGAGAGAGATTTTATGTATATATATATATAGGTGCTTGGCTATACAAAATTAAAAATACTAGTAAACATAGCTAATAAGAACTTAAGAGTAGCCAATTGGTCCATCTAGCCCAGTATTCTGTTTTCAACAGTGGCCAATCCAGTCACAAGTACCAGGCAGAAACCAAATGAGCCACCCTGCATTTAATCCAGCCTGCAGAGGTCAGTACTTTAAAAGTGCTGGGCCCCTAGAAACTGAACATCAACAAGTTTTTAATCATCATCAAAAGAAAGATCAGACTCAGCCTTCAACTTCTCAGAAAGTTTATTCCATAAATCAGGAGTAATGCCACTAAAAGTCTGCTTCATTGTACTAATTGATCTCAAATTGGGGCAAGCTTTTCCTTTACAATTATATGTGGAATTTCATCAACACCACATGGATAAATCGTACAGTTGAAAGTCCATGTGACTTTAAACAGATAACTTATCCATTTTCAGCCCAATTTACTAAACTGTGGTAAGACTTTGCAGTTGTTGAGCATAATTGCTAAAATTAATGTGGGGGTAGTTGCAAAACCTCTGTGTTAGCTGTTGGGATTGTTCCCAGCAGTTTCTCAAGCAGTTAGCACACAGAAATATTTTTAATGTGCATTAATCGCATTGCAAATGACACAATACAGTAAACTACCCTTTTCAGATGGTGCCAGCTGTGCCACATTATTTGCCATGTTAACATGTGGTGAGTACCTATATATTTACCCCCTAATTCTATATATGGCACTTAAAATTGTGTGCACTAATTTGGGTGCATGCCCAATTTGCACAAACAATTTAATTGCTTAGGACAGTGGTTCCCAAACCTGGTCCTGGAGGCACCCCAGCCAGTCAGGTGTCCAGGATACCCACAATGAATATTCATGAGAGAGATTTGAATGCCGTTCCTCCACTGCATGCAAATCTATCTTATGAATATTCATTGTGGATATCCTGAAAACCTGACGGGCTGGGGTGCCTCCAAGACCAGGTTTGGGAACCACTGGCTTAGGGGGTATTTTACTAAGGTGCACTAGCATTTTTAGCTCACGCTAAAAATCAGCTGGTGCTAAACGTTGAGACGCCCCTAATGGGCCAAATTTTATATATGGCACCTAAAATATACACACGGTAAACATTTCCACCTAAGAGTATTCTATAAGTGACACCTAGATTTAGGCATGGTGTATAGAATATGCTTAGCTGATATCCCAGCGCTTAAAACTATGCACAACCATTTATACCAAAGAAAACATGGCGTAAATCCTGGTACGTAGATTTGCATATAGTGGGCAAGAAACCTAAATTTTTAAATGCCCACGAAACGCCCATTTCCTGACCATAGCCACACCCGTTTTGAACTGCGCACTTTAGAATTTAGGTGCAGTTCATTACAGAATCCGCTTAACGAGTCATGTGCGTAAATTACAATTATTGCCAATTAGTGCTCATTATTGCTTGTAAAGTGCTGTTATCAGTGCTGATTAGCTTCTTAAATCAATTAAGTTATGTGCACTGTTATAAAATATGCCTGGATTTCAGCGCCGATCTCTAGGCACGTCATATAGAATCTGGTAGTTAGCACCATATGCTTTTTAGTGTGAGCTAAAAACGCTGCAGCTTAGTAAAAGGCCCCCAAAATAAGCCAATTAGCACCAATAATTAGGCACTAACAATTTATTTATTTATTTGTTACATTTTTATCACACATTTTCCCACCTATTTGCAGGCTCAATGTGGCTTACATAGTACCGTAGAGGCATTCGCCAGTCCGGTAAAGAAACAAATACAGGTGGTATTATGGTTGAGTAAGGAACATATGTTTCAGTTACAATGGGAATCAAGGAGAGGAAAGATTATTTAGTGTCCAGTACAAGCTTTGGTTGTGTTGTGTTGCAGAGTGCAGGCATTTATGTTGGGTCGGCGGGGTATGCCTTTTTGAACATGTAGGTCTTTAATGATTTATTGGCTCTAATTGGCAATGATTCACATTTACACACACATCTTTATAGTTGCTATTCTATAAAGATGTGCAGGTAAATTTTTCTGCATGGATCCAACAAGGGGGGACAGGCATGGGCAGGTCAGGGACATTCCTGGAATTTGCACGCAGTGTTACACAATAAGGTCAATCCAAGCCTAATTTAGGCACGAGGATTTATACCAGGTTTCACTTGGTGTAAATCCTCTCGCCTAAAATTTGGCACAGATCCCAGCACTAAATTCTATTCTATAAATGGCACCCAACTCGGAGTGCCCTTTCTAGAATAGCGCTTAGCTCATTTTTTTCAGCGCCATAAACAGAATCTAGCCCTTATCATAAGCCACAGTCATTCTCCATTCTGTATTCATTCTCTACCCAGTTAAATGTTAGCCATTAATGCAGCAGATAAAATTCATTATCAGCTAAGGTAATGTTAACCTTTAACACAATGCCTGCATTAACTATTGGTACTTGTTAACTACTGCATTAACTGCTAGCACAACTCAGTAAAAAAGCCCCTTAAGATTATGCAGTGTCATTCATCTGAAAATTGCCCTATTATTTCTTGGATTCAAACACACTGATCAGATTAAAATGTGTAGTAACTTGTAAATAAAGACAAAAATTTAGGGCCCTTTTACCAAGATGCAGTAAAAGAGGCCTAGCGCTAGTGGCAGCCATTTTTGCTGCACATCAGGGCCATTTTTACCACAGCGGGCAAAAAGCCCCCAAAAAGAAATGGCCATGTGGTAAGTTCACACATGCTGCGTGCCACCCGATTACCGTTGTGTAACCCCCTGTGGAAATATTTTTCAAATATTTCCGCTAGCGCCGGAAATGCCACGCACTGGGGTGGAACTACCGTTGGGCCGGCATAGTTCCGGATTCCCATGCAGCAAGGCAAACCTTTCGTGAAAGGGCCCCCTAATAAGCTCAGTCTAGAAAGATTCTGATTTAACTGTAAAGGTACAATTTTAATCTTTCAGACATATGTGATTCTATAATTGATGTGTCATATTTGTCAGCTATAAGCACTTTCATAGTCCAACCTTGACAATAACTTCATAGTTAATGAATGGTATTCTGATGGGCAAAAATCTAGATTATTATGTAATGACTTCATACTATTTTTGCAGCTCATATTTATAGCATTTCATGGAACAAGACCAAATAAACTGAGTGATTATCTCAGCATAGACAGCCAAGCTGACAACATTAATGGTGCATGCTGTGTAGCATATGTGTTCTTTCAGCCGCATCCACCTACGTTATCTGCTCTTTCATAAGCCCCATGGTAAGCTTCATACATCAAAAAAATCACTAGTTAATTTACAAACAGAATACCTTCATTGCATTTTAAATATCAAACTTAGTAAAAGTTGATTTTGTTCTATTTTATAATAAGTCTTGTAGAAAGTAGAGTTTTCCAAAGCATGTAGACCTACATTAGAGATAAAAAAAATCGAATATATACAATTAGGGGGAAATTCATCAAGCAGCATTAGGGCTTTAAGTTGTGCTATTTGCCCCTTAATATGCTGAATCCCATGGGAAATCAAGCTGTGATGAATTTCCCACTTAATGAAGTGTTCCTAGAGATAAATAACATAAAATTATAATCTGTATCATAAATATATTTGAAGATTTCATCTTCACATACATAGAAGTTGATAATCAAAATGATTTATGCACTTAACTGCATAAACAGCTCACTTTGCAAATTTCAGCTACCCACCAACCCAATATTTGTCTGGTTATCTAGATGTCTGGCCAAACATTATATAGCTATGCTTTCCTCCTCACTCTATAACAGGTTGTCTAAATTTAAGCACCTCTTGTGCACTTAAATTTATAGAATACTGCCATCAACATGGGTAACTGTACACTTATGTGTGTAAATGGCAGAAGCATGCCTAAGTGCTATTCTAAAATACTCAAATGGCATAGTGTGTAATTGTAAGAGGGGTATTTGCGGGGTTGGGTTGGCAGGGCATAAGCAAGGTTGACCTTATGTGGGTAACTTACATAATATTGTAAGTTCCATGGGTAGATGTGAGCCATAGATCTGTTATAAATGTGCACGCCTACATTTATGCTCACTAATGCCAGTTTAGACTAATATTTTGTAAGGACGCTTAAGTGCCCAAAAGGAGCATTTTTGATAGTGCGTCTAAATCGGACTTTGCATGTTTTGTGCTAAAGTTACCAAATCTGAATATGAAATATACCTATTTTCGCAAAAAAGAAAAACATCCTTCGTTTTTTTTGTTGTTGAAAATACTGTTTCAAAAAAAGCTTTGTGCTTTGTGCATTTTATCTTTTTAGGCCATTTTTGAAAAAAAAAAACCCCTGCATAAGTTAAAAACACACAAAATCAAGCCATTGGGATGTAGGAAGAGCTAGCATTTTTAGCAGACTGGTGCCCAAACATCTCAGGAGAGCAGTATGTACCTGGAGGCACTGCTGTGGACTTCATATAAATGCTCCCAGGTTCACATCTCACCATTGCTCCTTTATCTTGTCTGATGAGCCCTCCAAAACCCTCTACCCCCAACTGTACACCATGACAATAGCCCTTATTGGTGAAGGGGGCACCTATATGTGGGTACAGTGGGATTCTGGTGAGTTTTAGAGGGCTCACAGTTTTCACCACAAGTGCAACAGGTAGGAGGAGGTATGGGCCTGGGTCCACCTATCTACAGTGCACTGCACCCACCACTAGACTACTCCAGGGGCCTGCATGCTGCTCTAATAGACCTGGCTATAAAATTTGAGGCTGTCATAGAGGTTGGTGAGTATTATTTATATTCATATTTTTGGGGCTGGGAGTGGGTCAGTGAGCACTGGGGGAGTAAGGGGGTCATCCTTGAATCCCTCCAGTAGTCATCTGGTCATTTAGGGCACCTTTTTGTCTCTTATTCATTAGAAAAACAGGTCTGGCTAAGAATTTCCCTCCTGGAGCTGGGTAACTTGGCAGCTCTCCAGTTCTACCCTTTAAGCCTCTCCATTCAAAGCATGGGCTTGCATAGTCCCCATGCTCAGTCACAACCTATAACTGCTATCATACCCACGGCTAGGCTATGCACTTTTCCCTTCTACTTGTGGAGAGATGAAATTATGGTGGGGAGCTCACAGAAATGTTTCCCTAGGGCCTTGGCTTTACCTCAATGAACTACTCTTGTAAATGACCAAGCCACTCAGATGCAATGGAGAGCTTTTTTGTAGCACTTAGGTCTCAACTTCGGTTATTGGAAAAGTAATGGAAGCCATGCTGAAGGAAAGGATAGTGAATTTCCTGGAAGCCAATAAGTTGCAAGATCCGAGACAACATGGTTTTACCAGAGGGAAATCGTGCCAAACAAATCTCATTGAATTCTTTGATTGGGTAACTGGAGAATTAAATCATGCTATAGACGTAATCGACTTAGATTTTAGCAAAGCTTTTGACACGGTTCCCCACAGGAGGCTCTTAAATAAACTCGATGGGCTGAAGATAGGTCCCGAAGTGGTGAACTGGATTAGGAACTGGTTGACGGACAGACGGCAGAGGGTGGTGGTAAATGGAGTTCGCTCGGAGAAGGGAAAGGTGAATAGTGGAGAGCCTCAGGGATCGGTGCTGGGGCCGGTTCTGTTCAATATATTTGTGAATGACATTGCCGTAGGGTTAGAAGGTAAAGTATGCCTATTTGCGGATGATACTAAGATTTGCAACAGAGTGGACACTCAGGAGGGAGTGGAAAGCATGAAAAAGGATCTGAGGAAGCTAGAAGAATGGTCTAAGGTTTGGCAATTAAAATTCAATGCAAAGAAATGCAAAGTGATGCACTTAGGGAGTAGAAACCCAAGAGAGACTTATGTGTTAGGCGGTGAGAGTCTGATAGGTACTGAGGGGGAGAGGGATCTTGGTGTGATAGTATCCGAGGATCTGAAGGCGACGAAACAGTGTGACAAGGTGGTGGCTGTAGCGAGAAGGTTGCTAGGCTGTATAGAGAGAGGTGTG
The DNA here is from genome assembly GCF_901765095.1 of Microcaecilia unicolor. NCBI lineage: Eukaryota > Metazoa > Chordata > Amphibia > Gymnophiona > Siphonopidae > Microcaecilia > Microcaecilia unicolor. The sequence continues at coordinate 426,763,663 of NC_044032.1, forward strand.
ATCAGCAGAAGAAGGGAAGTGTTGATGCCCCTGTACAGGTCGTTGGCGAGGCCCCACCTGGAGTATTGTGTTCAGTTTTGGAGGCCATACCTTGCGAAGGATGTTAAAAAAATGGAAGCGGTGCAAAGAAAAGCTACGAGAATGGTACGGGATTTGCGTTCCAAGACGTATGAGGAGAGACTTGCTGACCTGAACATGTATACCCTGGAGGAAAGGAGGAACAGGGGTGATATGATACAGAAGTTCAAATATTTGAAAGGTATTAATTCGCAAACAAATCTTTTCCAGAGATGGGAAGGCGGTAGAACGAGAGGACATGAAATGAGGTTGAAGGGGGGCGGCCTCAGGAAAGATGTCAGGAGGTATTTTTTCACGGAGAGGGTGGTGGATGCTTGGAATGCCCTCCCATGGGAGATGGTGGAGATGAAAACAGTAACGGAATTCAAACATGCTTGGGATATGCATAAAGGAATCCTGTCCAGAAGGAATGGATCCTCAGAAGCTTAGCCAACATTGGGTGGGGGGAAGAGGGGTTGGTGGTTGGGAGGCGAGGATAGTGGAGGGCAGACTTATAAGGCCTGTGCCAGAGCCGGTGATGGGAGGCGGGACCGGTGGTTGGGAGGCGGGAAGTACTGCTGCGCAGACTTGTATGGTCTGTGCCCTGAATAAGGCAGGTACAAATCAAGGTAAGGTTTACACATATGTTTGTCTTGTTGGGCAGACTGGATGGACCATGCAGGTCTTTTTCTGCCGTCATCTACTATGTTACTATGTAACTGGTGGTTTGGGGAAGGAGCTTTTTTCGTACAGTTTCCGTATAAACGCGTTATTAAATTTTTATGATTAAAAAATTTGGTTTTTTTAGCCCTGGAACATTTGAAGAATTTTATAATATCTAGGCAACTTCCAGTCCCACTGGCTATATCTATTCTGTCCAATGTTTCTGTCTAATTGTGTAATGTAATGTATGGTATACAGAAGTAGATTACGTTTATTCTCAGTTCATAATAGGTTTCATGTTATTGTCTCCTGTATTTCAGTGCCCTTCCTCATGAGCAACTGAATTCTGTGTTCTTGTCTCCCATCTCCATTGTTATTTCTTGTGTTTTGGGGTCTATTGAGGTAGTCTTGACATGTATTGTTTCTAGGGCTGCACATTTAATGCATTGATAACACGATTAACATGTTAAATGTTTAACTTGCATTAAAAAGTTTAATGTAGTTAATTCACTGCTCTGTCTTCCCCCTCTCCCATATCCAGCTTTGCCCCATCTGTCACCCTGTTTTCTCCCTTCCCATTGGTTCATAAGAACATAAGAGTAGCCATACTGGGTTAGACCAATGGTCCATCTAGCCCAGTATCCTGTTTTCCAAACAGTGGCCAAGCTAGGTCACAAGCACCTGGCAGAAACCCAAATCATGACATACTACATACTCCATACTACAAATCCCAGTGCAAGCAGTTGCTTCCCCAATGTATGTCTCAATAGCAGACTATGGACTTTTCTTCCAGGAATTTATCCAAACCTTTGTTAAACCCAGATACACTAACACTGTTACCGCATCCTCCAGCAGAGTTCCAGAGCTTAACTATTCATTGAGTGAAAAAATATTTCCTCCTATTTGTTTTAAAAGTATTTTCATGTAACTTCCTTGAGTGCCCCCTAGTCTTCGTACTTTTACAACGAGTAAAAAATTGACTTACTTCTACTCGTTCTACACCACTTGGGATTTTGTAGACATCAATCATTTCTCCCCTCATCCATCTCTTTTTCAAGCTGAAGAGCCCTAACCTCTTTAGTCTTTCCATCCCCTTTATCATTTTGAACGTTCTTCTTTGAACCTTTTCTAATTTCTCTATATCCTTTTTTGAGATACGGCGACCAGAACTGATCACAATACTCAAGTTGCAGATGCAACATGGAGCAATACAAAGGCATTATAGTATTTTTTGGTCTTATTCACCATCCCTTTCCTAATAATTCCTAGCATCCTGTTTGTTTTTTTGGCCGCCACCACACATTGAGCAGAAGTTTTCAGCATATTATCTACGACACCCAGATCTTTTTCTTGAGTGCTGACCCCCAAGGTAGACATTAGCATCAGATAACTATGATTCAGATTATTCTTTCCAATGTGCATCACCTTGCATTTGTCCACATTAAATTTCATCTGCCATTTGGATGCCCAGTCTTCCAGTTTGCTAAGGTCTTCCTGCAATATTTCACAGTATGCAAGTGTTTTAACAACCTTGAATAGTTTTGTATCACCTGCAAATTTAATCACCTCACTCATTCCAATTTCCCTATCATTCATAAATATGTTAAATAGCATTGGTCCCAGTACAGGTGGTTTGAAGCTCCTGCATCGATCCGTTGCTTCTCTCTTCACCGAGACTGCAAGTTGAAGGCAGATGAAGGGACTTTCCCCTCTACGTTCTGCTGCTGGACACAGAAAAAGGATGTTATATCAGAGCTTGATGTAACTTCCTGTTTCTGGGTCCGGCAGAGCTCACAACAGCATGCAGAGGGGAGCATCCCTGTGCCTGCCTTCTACTCGGAGCTGCAGTGAAGAGAGAAGCAGCAGATTGATGCAGTAGCTTCAAACCACCTGCAATTAGTGAAACAGCGGGAGGGAGAGAAGACAGGGAGACAAGTGGCAATGTAGAATATGGGGGGGGGGGGGGCTTTATGGGGAATGGGGAGAGACAAAGCAGTACAGACTGGGGAGAGGAGAAGATGGGCCAATGAGAGACAGAACAATGTAGACTATGGGGAGGGGGAAAGATGGGCAATGCAGGATATTGAGGATACGGAGAGAAGGGACAGTGCAGACCATGGGTGTGGGGGGTGGAGGTATGAGGCAATGTAGGAGATGGGATTGAGGAAAGACAGAACAATGCATAATATGATGAGAAAGAGATATGGGGAGGGAGATGTGTCAATGCAGGATATAGAGGGAGACAAGGCAATACTAGATGGCTGGAGGGAAAAGAGAGATGGGGTAGAGGGATGATGGTTTTGTTTTTGTGGTAGTGGTGGTAGGGAGAGGGGGAGAGACAGAGTGATGCTAGATGGTTGGGGGCTGGACCAAGAGAAGGGGCAATGCTAGATAGTGATGGTATGTGATATTGAAGAGATGGGTGATACTGGATAGTGGGGGGGGGGGGGCGAGCCAGATAGTGAGGTGATGCTGGATGGTGAGGGGGAAGAGAAAGAGGTGGGTCAATAGTGGATGATGGTGAGAAGGAAGCAATATTGAATGGTTGAGGAAGAGAAATAGAAAACGCTGATGACGAATGACAGGGGAAGAGAGGGATAGATGTTGGAAATGGGGGATGGAAAAGAAAGCCAGCAGATCAATGTCACAACAAAAAGATTTTATTGAAGATACCGTGTATGAACAAATCGCCCGACACAGGCCGTGTTTCGCCCACCTAGGGCTGCGTCAGGGGTGTGGTCTCTAGCATACACAAATGGACACACGGCCTGTGTCGGGCGATTTGTTCATACACGGTATCTTCAATAAAATCTTTTTGTTGTGACATTGATCTGCTGGCTTTCTTTCCCATATTGGATTTTGCAGATCGTTTGCCTTGTTGTTTAATGGGGGATTGAAGAAAGAAAAATGAGGAAAGAAGGGAAATGGACATAGATGGCAGGGAACGGAAGAGAAAGGAGGAGATGATGCCCATGGATAGAGGGAAAGGGAAGAGCTGGAAACTAGATAGAGTTGAGAAGGAGGCAGAAAAATGGAAGAAAGTTGAACGTGAAAAATGGATATAGGGCAGGGAGTGAAGAAGAAAGGAGGAGGGAAAAGAAATAGTGAATGGACAGGAGGCCCTGGAAACAGAGTTCAGAGCACAGATAAAGAGAAGCAGATCCACAGACAGGGAACAAGATGATTAGAAAAATAAAATCACCAGACAACAAAAATAAGAAAAATGATTTTATTTTCAGTTTAGTAATTGAAACGTCAGTTCTAAGAATGTACTTCTCTTGTCTATATTTTGCACTATATAGGAGGAAAAGTGAGGGTGGACGTTTCATGCAATTAATCATGTGATTAAAATTTGTAATCAATGTACAGCCCTAATTATTTCCTTGAATTTTTCCCCCTTTGTAATTTTAGATTTTCAAATGTCAGCACTATTTTTCTTGTCAAGTGTTATGCTTGTGTATGATATAATTTTAATAAAAATAATTTAAAAAGTAGTCAAAAATATGACTGACTAAAAAGTGTATAGGCTGCGTAAAATATAGGTAAAGACCATGGGCTTATTTTACAAAGCCGCTCTGGCGATTCCCGCGTGGCAAATGAGAAGAAGCCCATAGGAATTGAATGGACTTCCTCTCAATTGCCGCACAGAGAATCGGTAGCGCGGTTTTGTAAAAGAGGCCCCATGTGCAGAATACAGGCCACCATCTAGCTATTGTAGTTGCCGAGATCACTGAAAAGTGTAGTTACAGTTTCCTTTCAAAAATGAATTATTCCCTAAAGCAATCACATGAACATGATTACATGCATATTAGTTCCCACTCATTCACTAACCAAAGCAGAAAATAGTCATAGTTTTTGACCTTAAAGAAACCCTTGGGGAAACATTGCTTCTATCTTTTTTTAAAACTGCCTGCAGAACTCAGGTTCAAAGCTTGAAAAGATTTTAGTTTCTGATTAGGTCTCTCTGAGAATCTCTCACATGGAATTGAAACCCCATTTTCAGCAAAGGCTTATTCTTTAAAAGAGTTCAGAATAAATCAAGAAGTCTGCTATTAAATATTTTGCCAACCTGAGCCATATGTAAAGATTTGTAATAGAGTATCATGAGCCCTTTAACATACAGGAAATGTGGTCTGCAGAAGACATTGCACAAGTAATTTGTTTTAGGCTGTAAACTGATTTAGCAAATGAGGAAAGAGCTTATCTACTCTTTCAATTATGGTAGTAAACAATAAACCATCGGAATAGAAAAAAAGAATAGTTTTAGAAATACCATTTTGAGTGCTTCTAGTTTGTTAAAGAGGATTATAACCTTCCAGGTTACACAGAGCAAAGTCCGTGGTAGAGTCACAAGAGTACCTAAACTGCAAATAAAGAGGCAGCATAGAGTGAGTAGACAAAAGTATGGGAGGGCAAGCTGGGATCCTACATTTGGAGCAAGACAGGAAAATGTCAGAGGACGGAAGCAGAGTGTTCAGCCTTCTACCTGGTCCTCTTCAAAATTCTCCCTCTGCCCTGAGGCATGTGCACGTGCTCCTCAAGCTGGCCAGTTGTGGCCCAATTGGCTTAATGTGAGGGGCATACTACAGGAATCACATATCCAACCATGGAGTTGCCATGATGGGTGGGACATGTCAATTCAACCATTGCATGGGCTACAGTGTACCCTGGTAATAGTCTTTTAGAGAAAGGAGAGGGGTTTCATGTATGTACCTGGTTTTGTAATTGGGGTTAGGTATACATATGATACTGGGGGGAGGAGGGGGGAAGAAAGAAAGACAGAGAAAAATGTGGTACAGTGGCTAAGTCCTTGGATTAGCCAGCAGGATTCAGGTTAAAATCTTGAGATCACTAGTCAAAAATATAGAAGGTAATGCAATATATGGATGCCAATATTTCAGCACCATATTTCCAAAAGTAGTGAGCCGAGGGCTATAGCAAGTTATAATTGCACCCTGTGTGACAATGGTGCTTCCAAAAGACCCTCCCAAAGCACATCTATTTCCTTCTCCCACCCCCACTGCAGCACAGTGCCTCCTCTTGCTTCCCTTCCGCCCCTCTCCCAAACACATGAGGCAACATCTCCACCTCTCCCTTTCCCTCCCCCCCTTCCTGGCATCCCCCTCCAGATCTTCCTGTCATGGCTACAGGATTATGGCCCGGATGCATCAACCAAACGTAAAAAAATCAAAAACGTAAAAGCCATTTTAAAAACCGAACAATGCTCCAAAAAAAAAAGTCGCACATGTTCGGTGCGGTATTGTAAAGAACAATGCATCAAACTGGAGTAATCCCCGTCGGTAATCGGCTCCTAAAGCATGTGCAGAGCAGCCCAGTGTTATGCTGGCTGCTCTGCGCATGCCACAAACGTCAAAAAACCAAAACACAAACTCGTGGATCGGGAGGGGGCAAAGGCGCTCGTCAGGAGCGTCCTGTATGGACGGCCTTGTCCCCCCCACGCCGATGGTCGCCGCTGCTGCTCCCCGCTTCCTTCCTTTCGCAAATCTCTGAAGACGTATTTCTTCAACAAGGCCTACAATGAGAACCTATAGCCCCACTAATCCACTTCACCAACCCATTCAGTTATGAAAGCCCACCTTCTGTAAATACCCTAATAAATCCCTTCTTTCTTCCCCTAATTAACCTCTACACAATACTAACTATACCTAATATACTGGAATAACTATGTTAACAATACTATGTAAGCCATATTGAGCCTGCAAATAGGTGGGAAAATGTGGGATACAAATGCAATAAAATAAAAATAAATAAATCTACTCAGCACTCTCTCTTCTACTGTCATTCCTTCTATCTGTCATATCTTCAATTTTTCACTTTCTACTGCAATTGTTCCCGATGCCTTCAAACATGCCATAGTTACACCACTCCTCAAAAACCTTCTTTGGACCCTACCTGCTCTTCCAACTATCACCCCATCTCCTTCCTCCCTTTCCTATCCAAGATACTTGAACATGCTGTTCACTGCCATGTTCTTGACTTTTTCTTATCTCAAGCTATTCTTGATCCACTTCAATCTGGCTTTCGCCCTTTATAACTGAAACAGCCCTTGCTAAAGTCTCAAATGACCTGTTCCTGGCCAGATCCAAAGGTCTCTATTCTATCCTCATCCTTCTTGATCTATCTGCTGCTTTTGACACTGTTGATCACCACCTACTCCTTGATACGCTGTCCTCACTTGGATTTCAGGGCTCAGTTTTTTCTTGGTTTTCTTCTTATCTCTCCCATTGCACTTTTAGTGTATGCTCTGGTGGTTCCTCTTCCACTTATATCCCATTATCAGTTGGTGTATCTCAGTGCTCTGTCTTGGGACCTCTTCTTTTCTCCATCTTGGTACTCCGATCTCACTTTTATGCTGATGACTCCCAAATCTATCTCTCCACACCAGAAATTTCAAAAGGAATCCAGGCTCAAGTCTCAACCTGCCTATCTGACAGTGCTGCCTGTATGTCTCACTGCCATCTGAAACTAAACATGGCCAAGTCTGAGCTTCTTATATTTTCCCTTAAACCCACTTCTCCTCTTCCCCCTTTCTCTATCTCTTTGGATAACACTCTCATCTTCCCTGTCTGATCAGCTCTATCATACATTATTCCATACATCATCTGTATGCTCAGGCATCTGCATGCTTCACATTCACTTCCCTGTTCTCTTCCAAACATGTTTATGCCTAATAACAGTTTCCTGCTTCTAGTAAAGACGGCATTTAGTCATTTTCCCATCTTATTTACTATACTAACATTTAACCTCTAACTTTCCTCTATATGAATGGAGGGACCATTATTTTCAAATATAACCTTAATATCATCAGTAGCAGGCACGTGGGTAGCTTTCACTATTCTGTAGGTTGTCTGTCCAAATGTTAGCCCTGCTCAGTTCAGCTTGTATTTGTAGAATACCACTTAGGCACTCTACTGGCATTTTCATAGGTAAGTGTACACTTAGGTGTGAAAATGTCGGTATTCTGTACATTTAGGTGTGTAATTGGTGAGTAAATGTAAGTGACATGTCATAGAATCACTCTGAAATTGCCTTGTTAAAACAGCAAATACAGAAATTACAATTTTGGGTTATATAATAGGTGTGGACTAGGTAGAGACTATGTCTTGAAGTGGATCAGGTTGTTACTGTGCTTGTTATGGACAAGTCTATACTTGTGCGCACATTTACACACGTTTTACACATGTAAATATTTAGAATATTGACTTTCCCTCAGATTCTATATATGGTGCCTAAAAATTCACATGGAAACCAGAGGATATTCTATAACAATGTGCATTAATTAATTGATTAACTAGCTAATCAGTGCTGTTAACTGGATGGTAACAAGCAATTATCAGCACTAATTGGCATTGAGATTTATGTGCACAACTTGCTAAGTGTATTTTATAACACGGTGCACCTAAATTCTAAGCCGCATAGTTGAAAAGGGTGTGTGGCCAAGGGTGGGGTGGGGGCATTTCTAAAATCTATGCACATTATTATAGAATACACCCGATCTGTGCCTTATTCAGGCAGCAGGATTTACACCAAGTAAAATGTGGCCTAAATGGACGTGGCCAAATTTAGTCATATGGTAGCCACTTGGCATATTCTATATATTATGTGGAAATTTAAATGTATTCTATAAAATTTAGGCGTACTTTAGAGAATATACCTAGGTGTAATTTTTTTCTGCACAGATTTTTCAGGCGCCATAAATAGAATCTAGTCCTATATATGCATAAATGCCAATATTCGAAGTACTTTTCTGCAAATACCCACTTAACTTAGCATTTGCTTGTACAAGAGTATACACAATGGTGGAGTGTGGGTGATATAAGCACAGGCACCTAAATGTTAAATGCATTGAAACCAAGTTACAGTAGTATGCTGTAGCAGAACCTGAGCACAATAGGCTCCTACCACATGGCCTTGGGGTACCTAAATGGAGATGCCCAGTTATAGAATTATTCCCTTGCTGCTAACATAGCAGATAGTGTGGTACAGTTAACTACAACTCAAAAGATATAGCCAACTACATTCTGAATCATTTACTTTACAGTTAATGCATGATGGTCTTTCTTCTATGTTTGTGCAGCGCTGCGTATGCCTTGTAGCGCTATAGAAATGCTAAATAGTAGTAGTAGTAGTAATGGTCAATGTTTTCTACATTAGCTACATAACAGCTCTCCCCACAAATTATTTTAATGCCCTCATTAGTAGCTTTTTTTTTCTTTCATTTACCATGTCTTAATGCTTACAGTTAATGCATATTAAATGCAAAACAACACATTTTACGAAATAGAGGCCAACATATTTTACAATCAGTAGTTTGGGGAAAAACAGTATTCAAATGAATTGCTCTATTACTCTTTTCTCTCTAGCAATCTTAGCTTTAGAAAAGGCTTATACTGTTAGTATTGCTTTATGGAAATTTTTTGAGGTCCTCAAGTGTACTATTAATGTCTGTACACCTGTGCATAATTTGCTCCATTTTCATAATAGTCACATTTCTTTAAAGCAGATTCTCATTAGTATGAGTTTTGCTTTCACTGCATTTTATTCAAACTTTTTGTGAGTCTGGGTATGTCTAGAAACATTTTTTTATTCCAAATTAAAATCCAAAGTATGTATGGATCTCACTGTAGCAGTCAATCAGTTTAGTGACTCCTTAATACCAGTCTAGTAGACAGGGCTACTGTCTATGGTTCAGAAGACTTTCTTGGTCAGTCTTTAAAGCTTCATCTTTCTCACTGACGGTCAGTGCCCAAGGGTCCAGAGGCTCCAGGGGGCCCAGAAAGTGGCAGCCACCACCACCACCGCCACAGCCGCTGCTGCTGCACGCTCTAAAAAGAAAAAGATAAAGCTGCAGTGCCGGTACAGAGTCCCGTGCTTACAACACTGACAGCGAGGCTTGCAGAACCTCGCCCTGTGACACACTTCCTGCTGTAGTGGGGGAGGTTCCAGCAGAACCTCACTGTCAGTATTGGAGCACACAGCTCTGTACCGGCAGTCAGCTTTTTCTTTTTCTTTTTAGAGCTCAGAAGTGCTGCAATAAGATGCCGGTTTGAAATGGGGTGGGGGAAGATGGACCGCAGGAGCTAGAAACCTATGGGACCGACTAAGGAGGTTAGATTGAGAACAGGGGACAACATGTTTTTGGAATTCAGTGGTATACTATAAGGCTTCCCAGTGCAGATTTAACAGTTAAGATGATGAACCCATCAGGAAACAGGATATCCTCACTGAAGTTTGGCCATTTGTATTGTATAGAAGTTAGAACAGTGTAGAAAAATGAGCACACAAAATACAGAGTTTAAAACTGCTGTTTCTACCAACTACAATTTTAGTGATATTCAATTTTTATTTTATGATATTTATATCTACATATGGGAAGCTTTCATATGAATTAGCGGGGTTTAAAGAAGGTTTGGATAACTTCCTAAAAGAAAAGTCCATAAGCCATTATTAAGATGGACTTGGGAAATCCACTGCTTATTTCTAGAATAAGCAGCATAAAATATATTGTACTGTTTTGGGATCTTGCTAGGTACTTGTGACCTGGATTGGCCACTGTTGGAAACAGAATACTGGGCTTGATGGACCTTCAGCCTGTTCCAGTATGGCACTGCTTATGTTCTTATGTTCTTAAAAAGCTGTCAAATAAGTTTAAAAAAAAATCTTTCATCCTCCTCCTTTTAAGGCACTGCCTATCCAACTGGAACAGCTTTAGACTTTAAACATTTTACAGATGGACCACGCATAGGCAGTCTGATATTTCTAATAATCGTTTGCTGGATATGGTGGAAGGGGAGTTTGAGGGGGCATGCTGGGTGCAGAGGAATGGGGGAGAAGAGATTGGGGAACATTCTGGCCTGGGTATGGAGGGGCTGGATGGAAGCGGAGATCATGGGATGTGCTGGGCATGGAGGAATGTTAGAGTGGAAATGGTGGGTCATGCTGGACATGGAGGAGGGTGGAAAGGGAGATTAGGGTGACATGCTGAGAATGAAAAAAATCAATGAGTTGAAGAAATTAAGAAGATAGGAGGAGAAAAAAAAAACATGGCAAATGGACAGGAGGCCCTGGACAGCAATCTAAGAGATAAGAAGGAGCAGAGACTGTACCATAATGGTAGAAAAATAATTTTATTTTCCATTTATTGACTGCAGTGTGTCAGTTTTGGGAAATTACATTTGCTATCTTTATATTTTGTGCTGTACAAGGATATGGAGCATTTTCTATTTTTCTGGTGTTGTGCTGCATGTAGAGTCTGGCGTCTTGAGCCTTCAAGCTAATTGTTACATATTTCTACTCTTAGGGGCCCTTTTACTAAAGGTTAGTATACACTAATGGGAATTAGTGTGCGCTAAGTGTCCTGTGGTCCATAGGTATAAATAGGACATGCAGCATTTAGCGCTGCTAATTCCATTAGCACTTGGTAAGCTTTAGTGAAAGTGCCCCTTAATTTCTGGTCACTTATCCTGTATTTGTGTTTGCAGGTGTGACCAAGGCAAGATATTCTGTTTTGATTGTTGGGACCTGTAGTAGTAGCAGTAATCCAGTTTGTTCAATTTTCCCAATAAGTTTATTGATGCTCTGGCCTCACCACGATATTTCCAATGCTGCCTTTTCCTAGGAAGGTCCTTGTTAGTGCTGTTATGGAATGGTAGATTTGTGTCATACAGGTCTTGAGTGACTTTTGTAGGGTTTTGTATCAATTCATAATATGCCTGCTACTGGAGAGAGGTTATGTTGTTGTGTTCCTTAGATTAATGCTTGGTTTTCTCTTCTTCTCCTCCTCAAAGATGTAGATTTTGTGATGTTTGTCAATCTCTTTTTAAATACTGTGTAGTAAATTTTCAAATTTATTAATTAGACTATGTCAGTTTTAAGAATGTACATATGCTAGAGCTGGTTTAAGACTTGGCAGGGACCTGTGAGAAAAATCTCACTTATTTGGCCCCCCCAGTCCTCTAATCCTCCTACATACCCCGAGAGACTGCTGCTAGGGGGTCATGGTGGTCATTTTGTGGCTAGACCCACAATGGGCAAAAGTAAGTGGGCATTACTCCTGCCCACATAAGCCCCCTAGACCACCAGGGACCTTCCAAGTAGGGGCAGGTGGGGAGGTTACATCTGATGAGTCATCTTCAGGGGGAGGGGGATCAGGATGGGGGCAGAACCAATCACCCAAAAGCTGGCCAATATTCAGACTGGTGCCTGGTTAGCTTTCTGGCTAAAGTTAGGGTAGCTTTTTTGCTGTCCAAAGTTTAGCTGCTTATTTAACCAGTTAGCAGCCTGAATAAGGCTGCTAACCAGTTAAGGCCTGGCTACTCCTAGGCCCTACCCACAGACTACCACAGCACTAACCGGACAGTACAGTGGTGGTTTGTGGTGATATTTAGTGGCATTGTACAGTTAAGTGCCACTGAATATCAAGGCTTAAGCAGACATAGGCAATTTAACAGGGCAGGAGCCTCTCCTGCCTGGTTAAATCACAATGACTAGCAGGCCGGTAATGTATAATATTCTAGAATTTACATATGATCTGGCTAACATCTAGGTGCAGGCATTTATGTCTGCTCTAGGGTTGATGTAAGTGATCATATTTTAAATGTAAGCATGTTTTCTGCCATTTGCACTAGTATTCTATAAAGAAAAGCAGGTGCCTATTTTTCTTTATAAAACAGGCCTGAAATAGATGCCTGTTTTCCCAGTTATCCTAGCAATTCCCCAGTCGTACCCTTGGATGCCCTTTTTCCAAACTGGTGACAGTAACCCATAGTGGAGGAGTAGGAGTGGAGGAGTAGCCTAGTGGTTAGTGCAGTGGACTTTGATCCTGGGGAACTGAGTTCAATTCCCACTGCAGCTCCTTGTAACTCTGGGCAAGTCACTTAACCCTCCATTACCCCTGGTACAAAAATAAGTACCTGAATATATGTAAACCACTTTGAATGTAGTTGCAAAAACCTCAGAAAGGCGGTATATCAAGTCCCATTTCCCTTCCCTTCCCTAGTGGTAGTCTGTGGTACTCCTTTTATAGAAAAATCTACACTTATGGATGACCCTAGTAGTAGTACTGCGAGAGTACCACTAGGGGTCATCATTGCCATTTTGGAACTGGCAAAGTTCTGGGGTGGGAGTGGAGACGGAACCCTCTTGTTCTAGGCCACTGAACCACCATGGAGGCTCTTGGGGGTAGGGTCAGGAGAGGGGCTTGTGTTGTATGATGGACAGGGTGGGCTCCAAAACTTCAAGGGGATCAGGGAATGTTGGAGAGATTGGAATGGGGGATGCCAGGAAAATTGGAGCAGGAGGGGGTTGTCAGGAGATCAGAACGGGGGGTGAAGGTCAGAGAGGTTGGAACAGAGGTGGATATTGGGAAAGGGATTTTGAAACTGTAGGGGTGATCAGAATGAGGTGGGTATCAGGGAGTTTTGAGACTTTAGGAGGGGTCTGAACAGGAAGTGGATGTTGGGAACAGCTGAGAGTTTAGGGGTATTGTATAGGGAGCAGATGTCTGTGAAGGGGGTGCTCTGCCGCAGTAGTACATTAATTAATTATTTATTTGCTTCTAAGTGGGCTGGCCCCACGTTGCATGTTATAGCAGATAACGTGACATTATCTGCCACTGCATTTAACACAGTGTCCATGCAGTATCTGCCCTGTGCGGTAAATGCAAATCAAATGCTGGGCATGCCCCTTGCATTTACCACACAGGCTTTGCACTTACTGAGCACCAACTTTGGCACCTAACGTACTGTAAGTGCAAAACCTTACTGAAGTAGTTGTTACTTTCATCAAGTCCAGCAACAATTGCTGTAAGTAGCAGTTGTTTATAGCATCTAAAAACTCTGCCTCCCTTTCATGCTTGGAGAGTCATCCACCCAATAACGTCAGTCTGCTTGCTTTCATTTTAGTGTCAATACCTCTCATCAATGTCTTGACTTATGAGAAACAATGACAGTAGGCATTGCATTACATTGATGTTTTTACTTAAAAAACATCACATGTTTTGCATATATCCCTGGATTCCATAAATGATGTGTAAATTTCCACACACAAATTTGCACACTATCTTGAGATGTGCACACAACTAAACTGGCTAACAGGCCAATTAGCACCAACAATTGGGTGCTAGCAATCACTTATTGGCACTAATTGGCAAGAATTTGGATTCACATGGGCATCTTGCTAAGCGCTATTCTATAAAGATCCATGTGTGGATCTTATAGTGCACAACTCAAAATGGGGTGTGACCAGGGGAGGGACATGGGGGCAGGTCAGGGCATTCAATTTGTTTCATTAATGGCCATACGATAATGATGGACATTTTAAAGAATTACCATGGGAGCACTTACCCTCTCCTATTTAGATGGCATTAAGGGCTCTCATGTTACAGACATGGTAACCAGTTAGCGTGGCAGTAATGTGCATGCGCAAGCTAATTAGTGCATCCAGGCACATTCTCTGCCCCGATATACCATAATTATTGCACAGTTAGAGCTAGATTCTACATATGGTGCCAAAAAAAAGCACCATTCTATAAGCCACACTTTAAGTTAGGCATAGTCTATAGAATAGTGCTTACGACTGGAAATCATGCATAACTTTAGATGCAGCCATTTGCATCAACTGAAATACGGTGCAAATGTATCTGTATTATGGCATATTATGCCTATGACATTCCCATTTCTGTGCTACTTTTTACAAATTTGCATAAATTTTAGCTACGGAGTTGAACGGGTAGATGTGAAGCGTCTGTTCACGCTTTCCAAAAATACTAGGACTAGGGGGCATTCGATAAAGCTACAATGTAGTAAATTTAAAATGAATCAGAAAAATTTTTTTCTTCACTCAACGTGTAATTAAACTCTGGAATTCGTTGCCAGAGAATGTGGTAAAGGCTTAGCGGAGTTTTAAAAAGGTTTGGACGGCTTCCTAAAGGAAAAGTTCATAGACCGTTATTAAATGGACTTGGGGGAAATCCACTATTTCTGGGATAAGCAGTGTAAAATGTTTTGTACATTTTTGGGATCTTGCCAGGTATTTGTGACCTGGATTGGCCACTGTTGGAAACAGGATGCTGGGCTCAATGGACCTTTGGTCTTTTCCAGTATGGCAATACTTATGTATATGTACTTATGTACTGATGCAAATTAAATTAATTAGTGCCAATAATTGCTTGTTAAAAAGCCAATTATTGGTGCCAATTAGCTCATTATTCAATTAAATTGCATGTGCAAATTGGGTGTACACCCACATTTGCACAGAATTAGGAGGTTAGCGTGCACTGATGGTAAACAATGCAGAGCACCATTTTTGCTGCATTAGCCACCGGATTCTATACAGCACATCTAGAGTTCCACACTGAAATCCAAGCAGATTCAATAACAATGTACGTAACTGAATTGGTTTTGCAAGCTAATCGGTGTTGTTAACAGCAATTAACAAGCAATAATGAGCACTAATTAGCAAAAATCAGAGTTTAAGCGTACAAATCCCTCAGCATATTCTGTAATGCACTGCGCCTAAATTCAAATGTGCACAGACAAAAATGGGTTTGTTTATAGGCAGAGAAATGGGTGTTTTGTGGGTGTTCAAAAATTTACACTTGTTGTTATAGAATATGGCCTAGTGGGCGTAAATGGATGCATGTAGTTTTAGGTGCTGTGAATTCTGCTTAGCCATATTCTATATACTGCACCTAAATTTAGGCTTCACTTGTAGAATACGTCTAGGTGGAAATGTTTACCGTGTGAAACTTTTAGGACCTTCTTAGCACCTAACACTGGGGCCCTTTTACAAAAAATCAGTAAGCTCTATGCATGTGCAGCGTGCGTCAAAACAAGACTACCGCCAGTCCAGCGTGCCCGTCTTGGTGGTAATTTCAGATTTGGCACACACCCATACCTCTGGGACAAATTATTTTTTAATTTCCTACCGCACACATTTCCAGCGTTAATCAGCAGTTGGCACACGCTAGATCAATGGGTGGCATTAAGGGTTCAGGTCGTAAATAGGCACGCACTGATTTCAATTTTACTGCAGGCCCTTTTCCCAGCCCATTGAAAAAAAGCCCTTTTTTCCAGACGTGGTAAAAACTGGCCCGGCACAGGCCAAAAACACGTGCCCACACTACCGCAGGCCACTTTTTGCCATGGCTTAGTAAAAGGACCCCACAGTTTAGTGAAAGGGTCTTTAAGTAAGGTTTTTAAATGGTAGTTCAATGGCAGTGACAACACAGTAGAATGAAGTCATTCCTGCAGTTTACTTCTATCTGAGATCTTCTGGAGGTGAGTCTTGTTTGACTGACTCTGTGTTAGCAGGTGGGTTTGTAAAAGGAAATGGAGGGTTTGGTGGCACAGAATGGCGGTCCCTCTTCCTGAGTGGCAAGACAATTTGTTTTCAATCAGTTCCAATATTTTTTTCAAAGTAGTGCCTTCAGGACATCTAACTTGCACAACAGTTGCTGTTAGGTTTTATCATCTCTCACCCCCCCCCCCCCCCCCCCCAGAAATAAAAAAATAATTTGGGTGAATCAAGCTCCATAAAGCATGATAAAAAGTAATTAGCTGCAAATGTTAGTTCCACTTTGCTTAATTTCATGGGCATACTTGCATAAATGGCTACTTGCATAAATCCAATGCAAGTGGCAGGGAGGGTCATTTAAAAGCTATTTCCACAGGTCAAAACATGTTTCGCCCATGGAAAAAGGCTGTTTGAAAGCTACCCAATATGCACATTGTTCTCTAATGCACATATGTTTATCTGTACATACATTTCTGCATCTTTAAATTGTACTGATTAGGCATATTGTTGTATTGTTGCTGTGTACCGCTACATAGCTAACTAGCAGTATAATAAATGGAATGGAAAGTCAGGAAAAGTACCTGCAGAATAAGTAGCTGCAAGGTTCTGGCAGAGCTTTTTCCTTTGGCAGTTTTCACGGTGAAAATACACAAGTGGTTTGACTTCAAAACTAAGTGCAAAGACCACAGGTAGAGTCCCTAAAGATTTTGCTGCTCTATAGACAGTATGAAAATTAGTATATAAAAGAGCAATAATCAAACTATCTGTAATAGTATAAATACTGAAGGTACTTTTTACTGTCAGATTTGCACTATTAATTAAAGCATAATTTTACATATTTGATTATTGCTATGGATACAGAATAGCCATGATATTTGTACCTGTTATATCTAGATAGATAGATAGATAGATAGATAGATAGATAGATAGATACAGAAAATAATCCATGTAAAATTTTAAATACAGTATAAATGTAATATTTCCCTTTCAAACGCACACGTGGATGTTGTCTACAGACCTCCGACACAATTGGATGATCTAGATAAAGATCTGGTCACAGATATCCATAAGTTGGGAAAGAAGAGAGAGGTGCTGTTGCTGGGAGATTTCAATCTGCCGGATGTAGATTGGAAGGTTCCATCTGCGGAATCGGAAAGAAGTAGAGAGATCATGGATGCTTTTCAAAGTGCTCTGCTCAGACAAATGGTGACGGAACCCACGAAGGAGGGAGCGACGCTGGATCTGGTGCTCACAAATGGGGATAGTGTGTCAAATGTCCGAGTGGGTGCCCACCTGGGCAGCAGTGACCATCAAACGGTTTGGTTTGATATGACAGCTAAAGTGGAGGGCGGCCACTCAAAAATCAAAGTCCTGGATTTCAAGCATGCTGACTTTAGTAAAATGGGGGAATACCTAAGGAAGGAGCTGATGGAATGGGAGGATGAACGAGAAGTGGAAGGACAGTAGTCCAAGCTGAAAGAAGCTATAAACAGGGCCACAAACCTTTATGTAAGGAGAGTAAATAAAAGCAAGAGAAAAAGGAAACCGATATGGTTCTCCAAACAAGTGGCTGAGAAAATAAAGGCTAAAGAGTTGGCGTTCCTGAAATACAGAAAAACTCAAGAAGAGAAACACGGGGAGGAATACCGGAGGAAACTGAAAGAAGCCAAGAGAGAGATACGTTTGGCGAAAGCGCAAGCAGAAGAACAAATGGCTAGAAGTGTAAGGAGGGGTGACAAAAATTTCTTCAGGTATATTAGTGAAAGGAAGAAGACTAAAAAGGGAATTGTGAGACTGAAAGATGCTGCAAACCGCTATGTAGATAATGATGAAGAAAAAGCAAATTTGCTAAATAGATACTTTTGTTCGGTTTTCACAGAAGAAAATCCTGGAGCAGGACCGCGTTTGACTGGCAAAAGTACATGTGAGAATGGAGTGGATATAGCACCATTCACAGAAGAAAGTGTGTATGAACAACTTAAAAATCTAAAGGTGGACAAAGCCATGGGACCGGACGGGATCCACCCCAGGATATTGACGGAGCTCAGAGAGGTTCTGGCGGGTCCTCTTAAAGATTTGTTTAATAAATCCTTGGAGACGGGAGAGGTTCCATGGGATTGGAGAACGGCGGAGGTGGTCCTTCTTCACAAAAGTGGTGATAGGGAAGAAGCTGGAAACTGCAGGCCGGTAAGCCTCACTTCGATTATTGGAAAAGTAATGGAAGCGATGCTGAAGGAAAGGATAGTGAATTTCCTAGAAGCAAATAAGTTACAAGATCCAAGACAACATGGTTTTGCCAAAGGGAAATCGTGTCAAACAAATCTCATTAAATTCTTTGACTGGGTGACCGGAGAATTAAATTAAGGACGTGCTATGGACGTTATCTACTTAGATTTCAGCAAAGCTTTTGACACGGTTCCCCATAGGAGGCTCTTGAATAAACTAGACAGGCTAAAGATTGGACCCGAAGTGGTGAACTGGATTAGGAACTGGTTGACGGGCAGACGCCAGAGGGTGGTGGTAAATGGAGTTTGCTCGGAAGAGGGAAAGGTGAGTAGTGGAGTGCCTCAGGGATCGGTGCTGGGGCCGATTCTATTCAATATATTTGTGAGTGACATTGCCGAAGGGTTACAAGGTAAAGTTTGCCTTTTTGTGGATGACACCAAGATTTGCAACAGAGTGGACACCCCCCCAGAGGGAGTGGAAAAGATGAATAAAGATCTGCGGAAGCTAGAAGAATGGTCTAAGGTTTGTCAATTAAAATTCAATGCAAAGAAATGCAAAGTGATGCACTTAGGGAGTAGAAATCCAAGGGAGATGTATGTGTTAGGCGGGGAGAGTCTGATAGGTACGGACGGGGAGAGGGATCTTGGGGTGATAGTATCTGAGGACATGAAGGCGACGAAACAGTGTGACAAGGCGGTGGCCGTAGCTAGAAGATTGCTAGGCTATATAGAGAGAGGTATGACCAGCAGAAGAAAAGAGATTTTAATACCCCTGTATAAGACGTTGGTGAGGCCCCACCTGGAGTATTGTGTTCAGTTTTGGAGGCCGTATCTTGTGAAGGATGTTAAAAAAATGGAAGCGGTTCAAAGAAAAGCTACGAGAATGATATGGGATTTGCATTACAAGACGTATGAGGAGAGCTGTTGACCTGAACATGTATACCCTGGAGGAAAGGAGAAACAGGGGTGATATGATACAGACGTTCAAATATTTGAAAGGTATTAATCCGCAAATGAACCTTTTCTGGAGATGGGAAGGTGGTAGAACTAGAGGGCATGAAATGAGATTGAAGTGGGGCAGAATCAAGAAAAATGTCAGGAAGTATTTTTTCACGGAGAGAGTAGTGGATGCTTGGAATGCCCTCCCGCGGGAGGTGGTGGAAAAGAAAACGGTAACGGAATTCAAACATGCGTGGGATAAATATAAAGGAATCCTGTAAAGAAGGAATAGATCCTCAGGAGCTTAGCCGAGATTGGGTG
Organism: Microcaecilia unicolor; assembly: GCF_901765095.1. NCBI lineage: Eukaryota > Metazoa > Chordata > Amphibia > Gymnophiona > Siphonopidae > Microcaecilia > Microcaecilia unicolor. Next base: position 426,783,183 of record NC_044032.1, read on the forward strand.
GCAGAGCCGGTGGTGGGAGGCGGGGCTGGTGGTTGGGAGGCGGGGATAGTGCTGTGCATCTGTCCTTTATACCTTAATTGCTATAGGCACATTCAGCATGTAAAGTTCTGAATCAGTCTCTTTCTTTGATAAGTGTCTATCTGCTGCACTTCCCTTTCCCATTGACAGCTTCTAAACTACAGCAGCTCCCTCCTCCAGGCCAAACATGGCCAGCCAACAGTCTGCAGGGGAAGGCATGAGAGGTGTGAGCAGTAGCTAAGATACAGAAGCAGTTCCTTCCTATGTTTCCCTGAAGCATGGAGCTTTTTACTTCAAATCTAGACTTACATAGAAGAATATTGGGGGTTAAGGAGATTAGATTGAGAACAGAAGACTGCATGAGCTTATCTGTCCCATTATGTGGGTAGAAGCCAGATAGGTGGAGCTTGCCAGCAGTAGGTGGAGCTTGCTGGCATTTTAGTTCACTCAGAACAATAGCAAACGCTATTGAAAACAATAGCAAAAGATTATTAGAAATGATAAACTGCCTATGCATGGTCCATCTGTAAAACGTCTAAAGCTGTTCCAGTTGGATAGGCAGTGCCTTAAAAGGTGGAGGATAAAGGATTTATTTTTTGTTTTTTTAATTTTTCATTTATATCTCCTATTATCCCAAGCAAACTCGGGTTTATTGTGGCTTATATTTAGAAATACAGTGAAACCGAATTATAGAATTCAGTAACATCATGGGAGCAAGTCAATGGATATATCTGAAACATTTAACAAAGTTGAAAATAGCGTATATACCCAACTGGGCATTTAAAAGTCTGTCCTTTAATGGTGCTGCATGTTCAGTAATCATAGTCATGAGTACAGACAGTTATTCAAACATTATCACATGCACACACCAGAACAGGCATTCAAACACACAATGCAAAAGTAAGCAACAACTTCTACTACACAACACAATTTATACGAAATTGTTTAACCTCCCTTAGGTTTCGCCTTTGAGTTTACAAAGCATGTGGAGGAGTGGCCTAGTGGTTAGGGTGGTGGACTTTGGTCTTGAGGAACTGAGTTTGATTCCTAGCACAGGCAGCTCCTTGTGACTCTGGGCAAGTCATTTAACCCTCCATTGCCTTCCACATTGAGCCTGCCATGAGTGGGAAAGTGTGGGGTACAAATGTAACAAAAATAAATAAAATAAATGTGCATGTAAGGTCTGGATAAATGAATTAAATCAAAGTTTAAACCAAATGCCCATAATTTGTAATACTTGGTAGCAATAATGAAACAGTGGTGGAATATTCACATAGCAGGCAGCCAACAGATTTATTTTCTACTGAACATAATTAACTTTGTATGAACTTGGCAATAAATAGTGTGCTGCTTGCTACTGTATTTTGGTGGTGTATTGTTTGTCTGCCTAATAAAATCACACTCATCTATATACAAACACACAGCTAGGAAAAAAAGATTCCCCCCACCCCCACCCAAAAAAAGCCTTTTACAACCAAACGAAGACGAAATAAATATATTCAACAGAACAATGTTGGCACATTTAGACTGACTCAGGACAGAACTTCTGCATGAAGGAAGCTCTTCCCTCACTATTCAATACCTGTCTTTGAAATAGTAGTAATTAAAAAAAAATCATGTTCATTTTTATAAAACATCACTGCATTGCACAAAACAAAAGGTGCAAGTTACCACATACCATCTTTCTCTTTCAGTGTATGCACAGGAAAAAAAAGATGTTAAATGCTCCCAGGTTTCAACGTAATTAATGTTAAAAAAAAACCCCTTTGTACCTATAAATAGAAATTCTAAATGTTGAGCATCTGATTTTCATAACATGAGGTCTGTTTGGTGACCCTTTGGTAGGTGAAAACATCTCTGCATGAATACAGGGAGTCCCTATAACCAGCCCCTCCAATTGACACACTGACTATGATTTGAACTAATTACTTCTCTAACCAATGAAACCGATATTTCTTCTATATACATCTGTATGCTGCACATGCTGGCATGTTTGAAAATATAAGTGAGATCAAATTGAAATGCTACCACAATAAAGAACGACAATGTGGAAGCAGCAGCTGATAGGTTTGATTGCTTTGTTTTAAGTGCATTAAAATGGCAGCTGCGCAGGGGAGATGGGGGGATGGCTTCAGCTTCTTGATGTCATGCCGTCTCCAGCTCTCAATCAAACCTCCTTGTTGGGGGTGCTCAGGCACTCACAGAACTGGTGACTATGAATGGAGACCATAATGATGCTGCCAAAGTCTTTTTTTGTGTATCGAATTGAGAATTACCTATGCCTTCCTGCATTCAGCCTGTTATGGATGAGGCAGATATGGTCATAGGGATAATTCTTATATAATCCCACAGCAGAACATTGAAAAATATTCTCTATCCATCTTGTACCTCCCTCTCAATCTATGAAAAGAACACATTTTTTTCTTTTAAATTTGTTGTACTAATTTCTGTTCCAGTCAGTGCAGCTTAGGTATAATATAATTTTATATAGTAGACTCATAAATGTATTTACTGCTATTTCTATGTGCCTAAGACTTGGCTGACTCATATGTACAAGGTTTTTGTTCCACAATTCTTTCACCTTTTGATATTTCTTACAGTCTGTGCTAAAAGAAGTGGAGCACTATTTATTTGTTGAGATCATCTCCATATTTTAAAAATAGACATTCAGCAAATGAATGGAACTGAATACCTATTTGTAAACTATCAAAGTTCAGAGCTCATTGGAATTTTAGTGATGACTAATATGGATGTGTGTTTATTTAAAGAGACATGGACATATACCTCCAAATTCCCTTTTTTTTTTCATGTGTCATTGGTGCACATATGTTGCACAAAATATGTCCTATTTGTGAGGTGTGTGCACTATCAGGAAAAGTGTAACCTCTTTTAGAAGAGTGCACTCTTCCAAAAGAGAGTAGACTGTTCATGAATAGTGCACGCTCTTTGCGAAAAGTGTGCCCTCATCCAAAAGAAAAAAAACCTGAAGAAAAAATAAAAAAAAGTTCCTGTAAATGCCACAGGAAATGATACACAATGAACATTTTTGAGCTGTGCACCTCAAATGAATAAAGCAGTATCAACCAGATTCTATATAGCGTGCCTGGAGATCTGTGCCAAAATCCAGGTGTATTCTATAGCAATGCACATAACTTAATTGGCTCGACAAGCTAATCAGCATTGATAACAGCACTTAACAAGCAATAATCAGCACTAATTGGCAATAATTACAATTTACTCACACAACTCACTAAGGGGGTCTTTTACTAAGCAGCGTTAAGTCCAATAGGGGGCTCACCACTTGCTAAACTGGAAGTATCATCAGGCTACCACAGCAGCCTAGCATTAGATCCCACCTCCAGCGTACTTACCGCACTTACCAGGTGGCGGTAAGTGCTCCCCCCAAAATGGTCACGTGGCAAGTGCTTCACTTGCCACATGGCCATTTCTTTTTAAAAAACAGCCTTTTACTTGCTGTGATAAAAGGGGGTATCAGTGCACGTCAAAAACACATGCTGACACCAACGTAGGCCCCCATTTGCCTCAGCTTAGTAAAGAGGACCCCTAAGTGTATTCTGTAATGAACTACTCCTAAATTCTAACGTGTGCAGTTCAAAAGAGGCTTGGTTATGGGCGGGGAAATGGGCATTCTGTGGGCGTTCCCAAATTTACTTGTATATAGAATATGGCACACTGTGCGTAAATCTACGCGTGGGGATTTACACCATGTATTTGTTGGTATAAATGCAGTTGCATAGTTTTAGGTGCTGGGATATCAACTAAGCATATTATATATACTGTGCCTAAATCTAGGCGCCACTTATAGAATACACTTAGGCAGAAATGTTTACTGTGTGGGTTTTTTAGGCGCCTTATATTGAATCTGACCCTATGGGGGTAATTCTCTGAAGCTCACCAAAGGTTAGTGTGCGTGCTAAGGGCCAAATTCTATAAATTACACCTTAAAATCGGCACTTAAAAATCACACGGTTGGCGTGATTCTATAAACTACACCTAAAGTTAAGCGTAATTTATAGAGTATGCTCACATGCTGTTCTTGCAACTAAAATATAAGTACACCCATTTAGGCCACTGAAAATTAGGCTAAATACAAGTACCTAAGTTAAGTGCAGATCTGGTGTATTCCATAACAGTGCATAATTTTTTGACGTGCCCACAACCCGCCTTGGTTTACTGAGGATTGCGATAGCAACTCCATTGACTTCAAAGTCAGCTTCTCAGGTTGCCACAGTAACTCTTACATAAGTACATACTGGGAAAGACCCAGTGGCGTTCCTAGGGGGGCGGACACCCGATGCGGCATCCCGCCCCCTGGGTGCAGCGCCCCCCCCTGATGCAGCGCGGACCCCCCCGGCAAAAGACCCCCCCCCCCCCGCGAAAGAGGGGGGGTGCATGCCACTGGGGGGGGGTGCCGCAGCGCGCGCCTGCTGCGAGTTTACTAACTTTGCTCGTTTGCTGCAGCTCCCTCTGCCCCGGAACAGGAAGTAACCTGTTCCGGGGCAGAGGGAGCTGCAGCGAACGAGAGAAGTTAGCGAACTCTCGCAGCAGGCATGCACCGCGGCACCCCCCAGCGGCGTGCACCCAGGGCGGACCGCCCCCACCGCCCCCCCTTGTTACGCCACTGGAAAGACCAAAGGTCCATCAAGCCCACCATCCTGTTTCCAACAGTGGCCAATCCAGGTCACAAATACCTGGCAAGATCCCAAAAAAGTACAAAACATTCTATACTTCTTATCCCAGAAATGGTGGATTTTACCCAAGTCCATTTAATAATGGTCTGTGGACTTTTTCTTTAGGAAGCCATCCAAAAGAAAAAGTCCATAGACCATTATTAAATGGACTTGGAAAATCCTTTTGATGTCACAGACAGTGCCAGTTTTTAATGCTATATTTGATGTAATCGAGAGTGCTCTGATCCTCATGGAGAAAGTAATTGATGTCATGATGACCTCATTTGCCTATTTGCCTATTTTAGGGCAGTTTCCTAAAATTAGTACAAAAAGGATTTTTCATTAGCGTATATTTGCTTGTTTTTTATTCACGTCAAACCTTTTTTCAACAGTGGCTTAAGGTGAGTCACATTCAGGTATACTAGGTTTCCCTGTAAAATATCTGGCCTTTATGGGAGACCATATTAAAACAGAGAAGCAAACTAGGCCAGAATTTAAATGTTGGCACTCATAGATGTGTCAAGAGAGCAAGAACAAGGGCAAGGATGGGATTTGGGGACAGATTGGGCCAGAGTAGCACCTCTTTAAAGCAGCACTGGTATTCAGCGCTAAGCAAGTTTCTCTTTTACCTGAGTATTTGGCACATCAAACATATGACAACCTAGTCAACTGCATATATTGCCTATACCAATGATTCTCAAACTCACCATTTGGGATTTAAGCATATCCACAATACATATGCGTGAGATAAATTTGCATGCAATGGAGACAGTGCCTGCGGCTCTATCTTGTATATCTTAATCCTGGATGTCCTCAAATCCTGACTGGCTAAAGGTCCCTAGGTTCAGGAACTACTGAGCTACACCTACATCTGATTTTGGAGGCAAAATCTTACATGCTCTTTAGCTTCATGAAATACATCCTTCCATTGTATATAAAACAAACATTTGTCATTATTAGTTTGTATACGTGCTTTGTAGTTTACATGCAAGACATCATGAAAGTGTGCGAGTGGGAGGTAATTATATAACAGGGCATTTATAAACATTTCAAAAATGTGGCAATTTGATGTCTACTTTATCAAGGCTATCTCCAATAACTGAATTTATTTCCTATAAAACATTTTTGGAAGAAATGGACCATCAAATATTTGGAGTGCAATGCTTCTACCAATTCTCATCATCAATCAGAATGTCTCTATTCTTACATTTTGTCTCATAAAAAGTGTTCAGTGAAATCTTCAAAACAACATAAAAATTCACCATCAACAGTCCATAAGGTTTTATTTAACTCATATAGAAAAACACTGAGGGGCCCTTACTGTGCACGAATTTAGAGCTACTGTGATAGTTCCAGCCCCAGAGCACGCCATTTCCCGCAGAGGGGAAAATAGGGCTCGATTTTTTTTGTGTGGCAGTTCCCTGGCAGTAATTAGGCAGCACCATGTTATAATGCCTTTGTATCGCTCCATGGTGCAACCACACCTCGAATATTGTGTTCAATTCTGGTCGCTGCATCTCAAAAAAAGATATAGTGGAATTAGAATGAGTCACCAGATGGGAGAGCGGCTGGCAATATTTAAGAACAAAGAATTCAGCTAAATGTTTTATATATGAGTTAAATTAAGCTTATGGACTTGCTAGTGAATTTTTATGCTGAAGATATCTCAACACTTTTTATGGGACAAAATGTAAAAATTGGTAGAAGCATCTGTGAATTGTGATATCAACCATTAAGCTTGTAATAATTGATGGTCTCTCTCTCTCTCTCTCTCTCTCTCTCTCTCTCTCTCTCTTACAAAAATGTGCTATATAGAATACATTTGGTTATAGGAGGTAGCTTTCTGTTGTTGGTTCTTGTGACAGAGTGTTATAATACTTTGATAGAGTCTTTGGAGACTTTTTATATTTGCTAAAGGTAACCCATAGAGGCCTATGCGCTTTTATAAAATAGGCTCCCAGAAGTATCCTCAGTAGCAGACATATGCTGTTGCACAAATTTAAAGCTGCTCTGAAGGTCTAAATGTATGCATATAGTCTAAGCACATATATGTGTGTTTTCTAAAGCACCTACATTGTAATTGTGCCTGAACTCCACTCATTATCTGCTGGATTCTATGTAGCGCACCTAGAGATCCACACCAAAATTCGGGCGTATTCTATACAACGAGCGTAACTTAATTGGCTTAACAAGCCAATCAGCGCATTTAACAAGCAATAATGAGCACTAATTGGCAATAATTAGAATTTACACGCACAACTTGCTAAGCAGATTCTGTATTGAACTGCATCTAAATTCTACTGCACACAGTTCAAAAGAAGCGTGACTATGGGTGGGGAATGGATATTTTGTGGGCATTCCAAAATTTACGTGCGCTGTTATGGAATATGGCCCAGTGCACGTAAATTTACGTGCAGGAATTTACGCTGCATTTTCACTGTTGTAAATGGACATATGTAGTTTTAAGCGCTGGCATATCAACTAAGAGTATTCTGTATAGAATGCTTAAATCTAGGTGTTGCTTATAGAATACGCTTAGGTGGAAATGTTTACCATGCGGATTTTTTAGGCACCATATATAGAATCTGGCCCACTATGCCCCGGGAATTGTCCATGCACAATGAACGGAATTCTAAAAGGAGCCACCTAGATGTAGGCACCAGCAAAGTGTGCAAACTGTGGTATTCTAGTCATTAAAATCAAAAAAACAAGGAGTGGAAACAGGATCAGGCTCATCAGAAACAGATTCAGGATGCCAAAATGAAATTATAGGTGTTTATTTAAGCTGACTTGACACGGCACCATGTTTTTGCACATATGTGCCTGCTTCAGGAGTCTTGATACATATACTTGACAACATAGCTTCTGAGAGGGGAGGCAAGGGAGGCAAAACTACCTGGGCCCGGGCCTCCAGGGGGAGCTTGGCACAGGGATCTCTCTCTCTCTCTCTCCTGCTCCTGATGGGACCCGGGTGATCGCATCCCAACAGGAGCAGGAGAGAGAAAACTCCGGCGCCAGGCCCCCCTTGGATTGCCTGCCTAGTGGCTGCTGGGCCCTCAGGCCGCGGATGCTCAGTTTTGAGACTGAGCATGTGCAACCTGAGGAAAGCAGCCGCAGGGGCAGGCAATGCTGGGCAGAGGAAGGAGCTGCGCTGCCTGCAGTTGGCGGACCGGCCAAGGTACTTCTGGCGGGAGGGCGGGAGGGCGGGAGGGTGGGAGGGAGTGGGCGGCAGCAGTGATGACAATTTTGGGGATATGGCAGTGGAAGTGATGATTCTGCCCCAGGCCCGGCAGCGGCGAATCTGCCCCATGCCCAGCAAAGTCTCTTTACGGCCCTGCTCGACAATCACATTTGTCCTTGGCAACACTTCTAAAATAAGCTCATCTTTAAAAAGACTGTTGGTAAAAGAAACAAATGATGAATTGCAAGTAAAACGCCGCTATGTGCTGAAAAGTGTGCTGCTTTGCCAAGGGCAAATGTGATTGTCAAGTATACGTATCAAGACTCCTGAGGAAGGTTCGTATGTGCCGAAACATGGTACCATGTTGAGTCAGCTTAAATAAACACCTATAATTTCACTTCGGCGTCCTGAGTCTGTTTCTGAAGAGCCCAATCCAGTTCCCACTCCTTGTTTTTTTTTTTATTTTATCTACCCCATGGGATCTCTGTCTTCTTTTCACTTTTTGTGGGGTTTTTTGCACGTGTATTCTAGTCATTAACACGCAGTCATAGAATACCTGTTAGAGGTAAAGTATGCGCCTTGTTTGAATTTGTTTATTTATTTATTACAATTTCTTATTCAAAATACAATGTGGTAATTAAACAGTTGACAGTATTTCAAATATACTTAATCCAAAAATTATTAAAGGCTTTACCATACGTAAATTTAAAGTAAAACAATCTTTATTCATGAATTTCAACACTAAAAATTAACACTTGTGACTGGCTCGTGGAGCTTGGAACCAACATCATTGTTACACATTACAAGACTCATACTCCCCCCTCCCCCCCACACCACCAAGTCCAAATTTGCTTTAAAAAAGGAAAAAATGAAGTTCAATTCACTTGACAGGTGATTCTTCAGCAGTAGAAAGATAAACGTTTTCAAATTCACAAATTGGAGTAAATTCTTAGAACTCCCTTTGATCTTTCAATCTAAGGGGTAAGGTTTAAAACTTGTGTCCATAGAGCCAAAGGCATTTTGCAAAAATTTTCCAAGGATTCCAGATTTTCACATTGCCCCCACCCCCCTCCCAGTTCACATGAGCAATTACTCTGCTCACTCTACACAAATTTGTGTTTCACATAATCATCAGCAGGAGTGAGAGTTCACCACAATAAAAAGTACATAGAACATATGCAAACCAGACCTATTCCTCATATAAATAAATATCTCATTATACAAAAAGCGTCACAATACAGGTATGGTGGTGTTAAGGTGGAGAAACCCCCGCCACATATCTAGAGAGTATAGACGTAAAATGGAAGCTTGTGCCTGTGCTATAGATCTCTACAATTACTGCCCTTATATATTAGCGTTATGCATGCCACCAGCAATTTAAACTACAGTACTGCTATTCAACTTCTTTATTCAAGCCATAGGGCAAAATTGTATTCCACTGAAAAACATAAATTGATGCTCTAATATTGTGGAAACATTACTACCTCGAGTGAGATTGTCCTGCAATACCACCACAAATCTCAAGTCACGCACCTTGTGATCTACTGCCAGCAAATGTTCTACTAATGGTGCTTCAGATCTCTGTACCCTGATATTACTTACATAGCAAGCTATACACTGCTTGATCATAAGTTTGGTATGGCCAATATACCACAAAGAACGAGGACAATAACCTGCTTATAATCGAAAGAGAAAAATGCCTATATTGCGACCCAAATCGGGAGATGGGCGTCTTTCTCCCGTGGGTGCCCAAATCGGTATAATTGAACGCCGATTTTGGGCGTTTCCAACTGCAATCCATCGCGGAAACGGGTAAAGTTGACGGGGGCATGTCATAGGCATGGTGAGGCGGAACTGGGGCGTGGTTATCGGCCGAGGAGAGATGGGCGTCTTTAGCTGATAATCAAAAAAAAGGCGTTTTTACCGCGATTTTGGGTCACTTTTTTTGGACCCTTTTTTTCCACGAACAGGTCCCAAAAAAGTGCCCCAACTGACCAGATGACCACTGGAGGGAATCGGGGATGACCTCCCCCGACTCCCCCAGTGGTCACTAACCCCCTCCCACCAAAAAAACCCCACTTTAAAAACTTTTTTTCCAGTCTCTATACCAGCCTCAAATGCCATACCCACCTCCATGACAGCAGAATGTGTTCTATCCTGTGACAGCCTTTTCCTGGTTCTGATGTGGGTCTCGGGTGAGTGTGACACCCTTTCTGTTATGCGCACTGCAGAGTCACATCAGCAATGCATTGTGGTGGGTGTAGGGTATTGGGTTCCGTGATTCCACTAGCTTGTGGCAAATGCTCACGATATTGGTAGTTGGTAGGCTCTACTCCCATGGTGCTTTTCCCCCTGCTTACTGGGTCACAGTGTGCCCTCTTTTGTTTCCGGTAGTCCATGAGGTAGTGACCATTTTTGTAAGCCAGTTTTAGATCCCTTTCACGTGTTAGCCACGTTACAGAACTTAGTTCTTACCTTGAATGTGGCGGAAAGAGGGCATTGTACACCATTCTGCCAGCTCTGACCTACTGCTCATCTCAGTACCAGGGAGACTCGTTGCCAGTGGGGCACAACCTCTGATCTGCAGTTAACTGTGAGTAAGCATGCTTATTCCAATAAAGGATGTTTTCGGAGAGATTAGTCTTCAGGTGTCAACTGGTGTGCCAATGTTATATAGCAGCAACAAGTCCTAGAGGCCTGCGTGTATGCAGGTCCCTGGAGCACTTTTAGTGGGTACCGCAGTGCACTTCAGCCAGGTGGACCCAGGCCCATCCCCCCTACCTGTAACACTTGTGCTGGTAAATGGGAGGTCTCCAAAACCCACTGTACCTACATGTAGGTGCCCCCTTCACTCCTAACAGCTATGGTAGTGTTGTACATTTGTGGGTAGTGGGTTTTGGGGGAGGGGGGTTGGGTGCTCAGCACCCGTGGTAAGGGAGTTATGCATGTGGGAGCGTTGTCTGAAGTCCACCGCACTGACCTCTAGGGTGCCCAGTTGGTGTCCTGGCATGTCAGGGGGGCGAGTGTACTACGAATCGTGGCCCCTCCCATGACCAAATGGCTCGGATTAGGATGCTTTTGAGCTGGGTGTTTTTAGTTTCCATTATCGCTAAAAAAAACAAACGTCCAGCTGAAAAACGTCCATTTTTTTGAAAATACGGTCTGTCCTGCCTCTTCACATACCCATTTTCGGACATAGACGCCCATGGAGGTAGGCGTTCGCGTTCGATTATGCCCCTCCATGTGACATAAGCTACATGGTTAGACTCACAATTTTTTTTTGATCGTAAATAAAAGCATTTTCTGGTATGTGGATCAGTAACCAACTGAGTGATAATAGTATACTGGCATAACATTGACATTCGTATCTCAGTAAGCAGCTCTTAATAAATAAACTTAAGACAACTACACACAATTAGACTCACACTTTTCTATTTGGCAATCAATTTGGCTGCAGTTTTATTTAACAAAACAACTCCATTACAATAACTTTTTGATCATTTAACCATAACAATTCAATCTTAAAACTAAAATGCCTGCATTCCCAGAGTGGCTTGTAACTATTCATAGCCATTTGGTAGCAAAACTGGCTCCCTTCATTTGCCAAATTCACCCCTCTTTTTATGTGAGTTACAGTACCGTCAAGCCACACTTCACTCATGGCAGTGCCGCCCATGAGTTACACTTATCATTTCATAATCTCTTTTCAGAAAAACATGACACTAACCACCTTTGGTGCCTCCTTATCCCACATACTAGGCTGACCACCAAAGCTGCAAGCTCCCCTACCCCATACCTCACAACAAACTAAACAAACCAACCCCTTTTTTACACAGAACAATACCATCCCACCCAAATTACCCACAGAACAACATGACAACAGAAGAGGGTGAGAAGGGGGTGGGATGAAAATTCCCTAGCTTACCTCCCCAACCCTCATCTGATCCTACCCTCCCACTAATCCAAAAGCATACCACGGACTCACATACTTTACCCTACCCTTACCCGCTGCCCTCCAATCAAATCGCTCCATTCTCATCCAATCCAGACATTCCCTGTTGATATCTGTTCAGCTATCACCTTAACTCTTTCATAACTCCCTCCATCCATCTCTCCTACAATCCCTTTCACCATCCCACCTCCAATTCACCTACCCCCTCCTCACCCTCCCTGGGACTTTTCAAGTAAAATCTATCCCCTAACAATCTCAGTCAAAGTTGTTAACCCCCCCCCCCCCCACTCCCCCCCCCAAGTCTCTTAATAAATAAACTTAAAACTACTACTTACAATTAGCCTCACACTATTCTATTTAGCAATAAATTTTTGGCCACAGCTTTATTAAACAGAACAACTCCATTACAATACTTTTTTGATCATTTAACCAGAACAATTCAATCTTAAAATTAAAACGCTGGCATCCTCAGATTGGCTTATAACTATTCACAGCCATTCCTTGGTGAAACTGGTTCTCTTCATTTGCCAAGTTCACCCCTCTTTTTTATGTGACTTACAGTACCGTCAAACCACACTTCACTCATGGCCATGCTGCCCATGAGTTACACTTATAATTTCATCATCTCTTTTCACAAAAACATGACATTAGCTGCTTCTGGTGCCTCCTTATCCCACATACTGGGCCACAAGTGGTGACAGACTACATCTTGTCACCTCTCCCCCCAACCCCAGCTGTGGCCAAATCACCTATCAAACAACTCTCTAACAAATCCTGTATCTAAAAGATGAACTCCATCAGGATGATACAGTCCCGCACAGTAAGAAGTAAAGAACTCATATAAGTCCCCAGATTGCTAACAAATTTGGAAACTTCAGCATTCACATGTTGACACAATCATTCAATAGCTACAGGCTTCTGTGCCCCTTTCCAAACCCTCCTAGGATGAATATGAGACCAGACGATACAGGCATTTGGAAAAGAACACATAACAGATAACATATCTTGCTTCATTGACTGAATCAAATCAACCCCCTTTGCATTAAATAAGTCATTACCCCCCCCCCTCCCCCCAAATGCATACTAATCAAGACAGGTGGAGAGAATCTGCTCGTTTGAAGTAAGGTGGATAATAGCTGGTCCCAACACATGCCCCAGATGGCCAACCCTCCCAAGCTGTATAAGAGGCAGCCTCAATCTTAAACAAATACGTACCATATTGATGCGAATCATATCCCACACCTGCTAAACATTTCTTCATAATTGCTGCCAATTGGTACCGAATCAAGGGACTCCAGTCCCTATGAATGAGCCACAACTTACTGACTGCAGGCTGAACAGAATTATATTTCTCAGCACATCGGACAGAACACACTTCTAATGACGTGCAACCCCATAAAAAAATCCATTCACCTTTGCCTTCCTGATCAGTTTTGACCTCCAAAGTGCAAGCGTAAGTAATTACCCTCCAAGGAAGTGGGAGGTGAAAGCCTACCCATAGGGACTGTAGCTTTTGAGACCTGGGCAGAACCACAATGGCTAGTTTTTGCCCGTGATCCCCTGGTGACTGCAGTGCCGCTGACGAGCCCACAGCTGACATTCTGGTATTGCTATGACCCCCCCACACCACGAACCCCAGGACCATTCCTATGCTCTTTACCTTTATTTTTCCCAGGCCCAACACCCTTCCCAGATGCCTTAGGAGCTATTGCAGACGGGCAAACCAAAGCACTAATCAAGAAAATAGTTAAGCACCCCACATCACATAAAACAAACACTCCCCAATCACGTGAAAGTCCCCTACGCAAAAACCCTGACAACAACAGACCTGAACCTAAGGCCCTGTGGCAGAAGCACTACACCATAAAAACCCAGCCACAAACTATGCCCACAAAAAACCACACTGCTACCAGTTCTAATTGTTTTTCTTTTGTTTGTTTGTTTAATAGACTCACCAACTCTGGCAAACCCGGAAATGACACTGGACACTCCCAAGCTGCAGTGCCAAGTGGCAAGCACAGCACAACACAAATAGGGAGCTGCACAGCTTGAGCTCGACACTGCCAGAAGAAGCTGCCACCACAAAACCGGGGCTCACCGCACCGACAGCCACCCAGCCAATGCTCAGACACTCCTGGAAGAAGCAGCCACAATAAAACAGGGAGGGGTATACCATGTTGAACCTGGATACCACAATGGACCGCCCGGACCACTGCTGAACTCTGGACCAGACACCCCACCAGGTACGCACTCACCCTTGACAACCAAAACCGGAAGCGAACATTCCCTAGCCTACCTCCCCAACCCTCATCTGCTCCTACCCTCCCACTAATGGTCCAAACGCATGCTATTAGGCTCGCATACTTTACCCTACCCTTACCTGCTGCCCTCCAATCAAATTGCTCCATTCTCATCCAATCCAGACATCTTATACCCTGTAGCTATTCTTTGAGCTATCACATTAACTCTTTCTTAACTCCCTCCGCCAATCTCTCCTACAAACCCTTCCCCCAATTCATCTACCCCTCCCTACCCTACTGTGACTTTGCCAGTAAAATCTAACCCCTGACAATCTCAGTCAATGTTATTAACCCCCCAGCCTGCACTGGGGTCTTCATATATTCAATGATTGCAACTCTGATGATCCCTTTCTCTTTCAGTATAGGGGGTCCTACTCCAACTCGACATCAATTCCTCCAAATTTTTTAAATCTAGTATATGCAAATTATGGCTTGTCAGAGAAACCTGGAAGCAATTGTAAAATTTGACAATGCCTACATATTACAGACCTAATGTTTTGTGAATGTTGATAGTATGGCAATGCACAGGTCAATTTCCTCCTCGACTCATCTTTCTTACCACCTTGAGGTTAATACAATAGCCATTGATGGTGGGCATAATGAGCCCTTTTATATGCTGTTTTAATTACTGTGTTAGGATAACCTCATTGCTTAAAATGATTAACCATACTCACAGACTGCTATTTATAATCTTCCACTTCACTGCACAATGAGAATGTTATAATGACTTCGTATCACTCTATGGTGCGACCACACCTCAAATACTGTGTGCAATTCTGGTCACCGCATCTCAAAAAAGATATAGTGGAATTAGAAAAGGTGCACAGAACAGGAACGGAAATGATAAAGGAGATGGGATTACTTCCCTCTGAGGAAAGGCTAAAGCAGCTAGGGCTCTTCAGCGTGGAGAAGAGATGGCTGAGAAGAGATATGATAGAGGTCTATAAAATAATGAATGGAATGGAATGAGTGGACATGAATCATTTGTTTAGTCTTTCCGAAAATATTGGGACCAGAGGGCATGCAATTTAAATTTAAAATGAATCGGAGAAAATATTTCTTCACTCAATGTGTAATTAAACTCTGGAATTCGTTGCCAGAAAATGTGATAAAAGCAGTTAGCTTAGCATGATTAAAAAAGGTTTGGATAACTTCCTAAAAAAAAAAAAAAAAGTCCATAAACCATTATTAAGATGCACTTGGGGAAAATCCACTGCTTATTTCTAGCATAAACAGCATAGAATCTATTTTACTGCTTTTGAATCTTGCCAGGTACTTGTATCAGGAAACTGGGCCTGGTGGACCTTCTGTCTGTCCTTGTATGGCAGCACTTATGTTCTTATGGATTCAGCCAAGGAAAGTCTTGCCTCACCAATTTGCTTCATTTCTTTGAGTGCGTGAATAAACCTGTTGATGTAGTGTATCTACTAGATTTTCAGAAAGTGTTTGACAAAGTCCTTCATGAGAGACTCTTGAGAAAATTTAAAACCCATGGGACAGGAGGCAATGTTCTGTTGTGGATAGAAAACAGAGGGTAGGGTTAAATGGCCAATTCTCTCAGTGGAGGAGAGGGAATAGATGAGTGCCCCAGGGATCTGTACTTGGACTGATGCTATTTAACATATTTATTAATGATCTGGAAATGGGAATGACAAGTGAGGTGATTAAATTTGCAGAGAACTCAAAAGTATTCAAACTTGTTAAAACACATGCAGATTGTGAACAATTACAGGAAGACTTTAGGAAGTTGAAAAACTGGGCATCCAAATGGCAGATAAGATTTAATGTGGACAAGTGCAAAGTGATGCACATTGGGAAGGATAATCAAATTCATAGTTTTTTTTATGCTAGGTTTCACCCTAGGAATGAGCACCCAAGAAAAACATCTAGGTGTCATTGTGGACAATATGCTGAAATCTTCTGCCCATTATGTAGTGATGGCCAAAAAAGCAAACAGAGTTCTAGGAATTATTAAGAAAGGGAAAGAAAATAAGAGAAAGAATATTATAATGCCTCCGTATCGCTCCATGGTGTGACCACACCTTGAGCATTGGTCACCGTATCTTAAAAAAGATATAGCAGAATTAAAAAAAAGGTTCAAAGAAAGGAGACCAAAATGATTAAGAGGATGGAATGGCTAAAGAGGTTAGGGCTCTTCAGCTTGGAAAAGAGACAGTTGAGGGAGGATATGATTGAGGTGTATAAAATCCTGAGTGGTGTAGAACAGGTAGAACTAAATCAATTTTTCACTCTTTCAAAAACTACAAAGACCAGGGGACACTCAATGAAACTACATAGAAATACTTTTAAAACAAATAGGATGAAATATTTTTTCACACAAAGAATAGTTAAGCTCTGGAACTCGCTGCCAGAGGATATGGTAACAGTGGTTAGCATATCTTGGTTTAAAAATGGTTTGGACAAGTTCTTGGAGAAAAAGTTCATAGTCTGCTATTGAGATAGACATGTTGAAGCCACTGCTTGCTCTGGGATTGGTAGCATGGAATGGTGCTACTAATTGGGTTTCTGTCAGGTACTTGAGACCTGGATTGGCTACTGCTAGAATAGGCGTATTTTCTATTTAGACATGGGCATCTTCAGCAGCTATAGGGCTGGTATAAGTGATTGTGCCTTAAACTGAAGCACACACATTTTCTGTCACTTGTTCTGATGTTCTACAAAGAATACTAGGTGCCTACTTTTCTTTATAGAATAGGCCTACAATAGACACCTGTTTAGCATCTTCTTTCTAAGCACCTTGTTATGGAATTACCACCAGTTTTTATAAGAGAACATTTGATTTTGTCAAAGCATACTTGTATGTTTGTGTTTGACTGCACAGTTTTATAACATTTCCATTCAAACCAATCCCACATCTCATGCTAATCAATTAACATACCACTATATATAAATAAACTCCAAGACTTGAAAAGGTGCCAAAACAAGGCCACATCATTATTAAAATGTCCAATGCAGCATAACTTCAAGTATTTTAATTAAGTCAACAAATTTTGACAAATACTTCATAACCAGCTGAGGGTCATCTTAGTCAGCAACCCTTTCACAAACTTGCCAATGTCCCCAGCCCTCTCTCAGCCTGCAACAACGCAAAACTGAACATCACTCCATGCCAACCCACCTCAACTTAAGCTCTCCCATTAAACATAGTGATGTTGCATATGCATGAGTAATATACTAGTAAAAGTGGCCCGTTTCGGAGAGCAATGAAACGGGCGCTAGCGAGGTTTTGTTGTTTTAGCGATGTTGGGGGGGTTCAGTGACATACCGACAGCATGTGGTCCCGTATCCTTCCATTATTGCAGCTCGTCGATCGGTGCTTCATGCGTGTGTAAGGTATTGGTGTGTGTCGTTCGTTAGCTCCGTGGCTCCGCCCGCCGTCGACATCATGACGTTGTACGCGAGGGCGGGGCAGACAGTCATGTTTCCACTGTGATCTACACCATGACGGAAGTTGGAGTTGAAAAATGTTGCCTCATTAGAACGTTGGGGTTGCGAATTATGTCCGGAAGGGGCGTGGCTGAGGGCGTGTCTACTGAGTGAGGCTGAGTGGTGGTCACAGCCTAGGAGGGTGAGTGGTCCTGCCAGCCTACTCTAGGAACAGTAGATTCAGTGCTTTACTGAATGTTGGAGGTGAGAATTATTTATATAGATATTGTCAGTCAACCCTACCTTATAATAAACCCCATCTTCAAGTCATTAATATTTTTCCAATAAACACCACCAGTTATGGTCATGTCCCCGACTTCTCACACCCTTCTTGTAATTCTGACGAGATCTTAAAAATATATCTTGTCCTATTTCAGATAAATGCACACCATCTAGGCGATAGAGCCCTGGACAATCAAGTGAAAAGTTCATGTGAAAGCACAAATGCTCCTAGCAAAAACACAAGATGTGACATTTCAGCATTTAACCATTTACACAGTCTCTCAATACCTTTGGGACATCTCACATCTTTACATACTCTGTGAGGAATAATTTGTGATCAAATAATGGTAATTTGTGGGAAGCAGCAATGAATTATAAACAAGCCACACTTTATTTGCAGAATGAGCTCAATACCCTTTATGAAAGAAATACAATTTACCCTGAGATTAATAAATGTACACTGTGGAATAGAAGAGCAGTGCACGTTCCATAGCAAAGGTGAAAGCTGGGAACGTTGCCTTCCCTGAATCCTAAGCCACTTCAAATGGACTTTGAAGAGTGCAAGACCCAGGTGTAGTCCCTACTTTGACTGTGCAGACCTCTTTCTTGCCTAGAACCCATAAGATTGTCTGCAGTGTCTGTACATCCAGACCAGGAATTCCTGAGCAGGCAAATCAAAGACAACTGCAAAATAATAGTAAATGTAACAAGCAGAGTTATTGAGTGTCCAAAGTTCTGCTGGCACCGACATCAGCAACTCATCCACACTAGCATGAAATCGAGCCCACTGAAAATGAAATGGCGACTACTATAGCATTATCTATTCCAGGCACGTATTTAGAAAAAAAGGTGAAATTTAGCTATAACATTGTAATATTATAATTCTCACACCTTCCAAAAGCACCACATTAGAGGTGGATGGCCTGTTAATAGCCCTCACCATTGCCATATTGTTTGAATGCATCTATTGAATGTTTCTATTCATCAAACTAGATCCCCATAAAAACAATGCCACAATGACTGAGAATAATTCTAAAAGTACAATGGTCTAGATTCAATAAATGGTGCTGGGATGATCCACGATAAGCTAGCATTCTATGAAGGGCGTTCTTTGCAGATTGTCCTGTATAGAATACTGGCTTAGTGTTCATTTCTTGCCTAACACTGGGCATCAGCATTTATTCCAGCCAAAGACTGGTGCAAATGCTGGTACCCAATTCTTGGCAGTTAGGCCCGTAAATCCAGATATGCTTTAACATTGCACCCATTCTTCTGGAAACGCCCCTGACCCCCCTCTAGAGCCACATATATTATAGAATTGGGTAAAGGGCAGATCCGCACATAACTTCTAATTACTGCCAATTAAGTGCTTGCTATCACCAATTATTGATAGTACCTAACTAGCTAATTGGTTTACACGCAGATCTGGGATTCACACTCAAATTTTGGCAACCTATACAGAATGCAGGGGAATATTCTTACACCAGCCCCTTTCTACCCATTTTCTCCTCGCTCCTACCCCTTGCAGCTGCCAGTACCAAATGGCTGCTGCAACCTCTCATGGCAGCTTTTGATACTATGCATGGGACAGAGGTGAGGGAGCTTTGTTCCTACTACTACTACTATTACTACTACTATTTAACATTTCTATAGCGCTACAAGGCGTACGCAGCGCTGCACAAACATAGAAGAAAGACAGTCCCTGCTCAAAGTCCCTGCCCCCAACACCCCACTGGACCACCAGGGAGCAAAGGTAGACTCAGAAGGGCCTATCTAGACTTCAAGGGGGTTGGGTGGGGGGTCCTATTCATGGTACAGGATCAAAGAGAGGATGAGATGCGGGGGGGGGGGGGGCTTTGTCAGGTGGCTGGGAAGGGGATCAGGGGACATTTTTAAAGCTACCAATGGTTATTTGGGTTCCAGCAAATATTCTGCCGGGGCCCACATAACTGTCATATGCAGGCCTGGCTGAATATCGGCCAGACTCGCATAAGCTCCAGCGGCCAGTCTGCCTGAAATTAGCCCCCAATATTCAGTGCCAGTATCCGGACATGGCCTGGCACTGAATATGGGGACTTAATTTAGCCGGTGATGATCAGCATTTACAAAAACACTGACCACCACCAGTGGCATGTATATACTGTACAATAAAGTCAGACCGTGCTGCAGGAGCTACAACCAAATGGAAAAAGAGGCAAAAGCCTCAAAAGAAGCACAAGCAACAGAACATCCTATAGGCATACATTTATATAAAATATACTAAAAAAACACAAAAACCAAGCAGATAAAAAGAATCAGAATGAATAAGCAACAACCTAAAAGTAGATTCACTATCAGCTTTCAAGAATAATGTGCAGAACGACTACCTGGGTCAATAACAAAATTAATGCTGCTCCCTACTGAATGTCTAAATTTCCCTGGTTCTCTCTTAGAGATAACACCTAAAGGGGATATCGCTAAAACAAAGAGGTGGATGATCAAACAGGCCTTAAACTCTGCCTAAATCTAACTTTTTCTGCAACTTATATGCAATAATCTCCTTCATTTCATTCACTGATGGGCTATTCCTAGTTTTATGCACTGGTTCTTCATAAGTAATCTTAAAGACAAATACAAAACCCTCTTCCAGAAGCAACACAAGAAATCTATCAGGATAACCAGAGCACCAGAACATCCTGAATATTGATTAGAGAAGGTGCTTTGTGGAGCAACTGCTGTGTTGGACAACCCTGATGAACGAAAAGGAATTTCCTTATGTACTCCTGATCCTACAGAAGAACATCTAAATGCAGGATGTTTATTCCCATACAGCTGCAGCAGCATCTGTGTCTGAAATGACATGTGTCCCTAGCACAACAACTGACATTAAACTGAAAAAAAAAAAAATGGTCTGAACATTTCCTGTAGAAGAAACATTTGTACCTGGGAACCCTATAGCGCTTGAATGAACAGTCTAAGGAAGCTGAATGTTCCCAGGTCCAGCTGGTCCCCAGTTAGATGGTGCACCTTGATAACTACCAGAAAGACCTACCACTTGGGAGAAATTTCCTTTCCACATAGCTGACATTAAAGGAGTCATTTCTGCTAGCCATACATTGATATTCAAATAACCTTTCTCTAGCTAGACTTTTGAAACTGCTCATCATAGTTGAACTAGGCCCTGTATCCATATGTATGATGAACTCTCAGAATCATGTCAGCATACTTTAGTAAACCCGGGTACAATCTGGTTTTGCTCCACCTAAATACTAGAAAAGAAACATTAAAAATGAAAATCCAATTGGTGATAGTTTTAGGAACTTTTGCCTTTCTCTTCCTTCCATCACGTATTCCTTCCTCACCCTTCTTCTCACTCACATCCTGATTTCTAGCCAATAAAGAAAATATGTCTATATTTAATCCCCTGGTAAACTGGATTTGAGAATTTCCCCACTGGGGGGAGGGAGAACAGCATGAGTGGGAGGGTGGAGAGCCCAAACCAGAGGGAGGAATGGTAGAGAATAATTGACAATGGATGTCATAGTTGGGTTGGAGTTGGAAGCTTATAAAAGTGATAGGATTAGTGAAAAAATGGTCTTTGGTTGCTTTCACCCCCCGCCAGAACCCATGAGGAGAGGGGATATCCTGATCAGGCTCAATAACCTAAGGCTGACCAAAGAAGTAGTTTCTGCTAGCAAGAACATTAACTGTGAAGAGTGCTCCAGATGGGTAGAAAGGGTTATTCCCCCCCCCCCCTCCCAGGGAGCTGAACAGTAAAGAGTCTGTTCTGTGCCAGAGGCAGCAACTTGTAACATAACATAGTAGATGACGGCAGAAAAAGACCTGCATGGTCCATCCAGTCTGCCCAACAAGATAAACTCATATATGCTACTTTTTGTGTATACCCTACTTTGATTTGTACCTGTCCTCTTCAGGGCACAGACCATATAAGTCTGCCCAGCACTATCCCCGCTTCCCAACCACCAGCCCCGCCTCCCACCACTGGCTCTGCCACCCAATCTCGGCTAAGCTCCTGAGGATCCATTCCTTCTGAACAGGATTCCTTTATGTTTATCCCACGCATGTTTGAATTCCGTTACCGATGTCTGGCCACACAGACATCCCAGCAGAGCAATGGAGCAGCCTATGGGGTACTGCAGTGAACTTCACATAAGAGGTCCTAGGTACACATCATATCATAAACACCTTATATTGTTTGGTGAGCCTCCAGCAATAGAAAAAATAAATGTACTGTACCCAATTGTACACCACTACGATAGCCCTTATGCCTGCAGGTGTCACCTATATATGGGTTCAATAGGTATTATGTGGTTTTTGGGGTGCTTACTCTTTCCACCACAAGTGTACCAGATTAGAGTGGGATATAGGCCTGGATCCCCTTCTCTACAGTCCACTGCACCAACCACTAGGCTACTCCAGGACCAGCTTGCTGCTTTAAAAGGACTGGGCATGATGTCTGCAGCTGTCAGAGAGCCTGGTATGTACTGTCACTTTCACCTCTTAGAGTGGTGGGAGGGGGTCAGTGACCCCTGGGGGATTAAGGGATAGTCATGCCTTTATCCCTCCAGAAGTCATCTTTTGAGTATCTTTTGACACTTAGTCATTATTGAAAGAGGTCTAGCATAAAACATTCTATTTTTTACCCTGGGCATTTTTACAATGTTTAATTATCACAGAAAAAACGTCCAAATCATAAGGCCATCCTAGTCCAACCCAAACACACACTTCCAACATGCCCCCTTGAGATTTAGATAAACTGCATAGAAAAAGTCTTTAAAATGAATTTTGAAAATAGTAATGTGGACTTTTAGGGACGTTTTTCTATTTCAAGAAAGAGCCCCAAAGAGTCCTATTTTACGTAGAATGTTGGGATATACTCATTTCTGGTGGTATTTTAGAAAGGGACCTGCTAGAATACAGCCCCTTTTACAAAGGCGCTGGCGTTTTTAGTGCGTGCTAAGATGCCCATTATATTCCTATGGGCATCTTAGCATTTAGCGCACATGAATTTTTTGCACATGCTACAAACATTAGCCCTGTATGTGCAGTTTGCTCTAATGTTCTTCGTTTTATCACATTGAGCAGTATTTGGCTTCATTCAGACTCCTGAAGAACTTGTGGCTGAAATACGATCTGTGTTGAGTCTCAATTCAGCCTACTACTAAATGGTTTATGTTTTGATTTCATTGCCTTTGCACTGTTTTTGTTCATTGGCTTTGTTGGGGTTTTCTTTTGGTATTTTGGTGCCTAAATATTGGTGCTATCCTTATAGAAATGCTCTGACTATTCCTGAGCTCTGTGCCCTTGTCTTTGACACTTTGTTACTCTTTTGGCAGGAGCGTAGCCAGACCTGCCATTTCAGGTGGGCCCCAAGTTAACCTGGGTGGATCCTTCCCACCCCCACCCCCATAAGTACATAAGTAATGCCACACTGGGAAAAGACCAAGGGTCCATCGAGCCCAGCATCCTGTCCATGACAGCGGCCAATCCAGGCCAAGGGCACCTGGCAAGCTTCCCAAACGTGCAAACATTCTATACATGTTATTCCCGGAATTGTGGATTTTTCCCAAGTTTATTTAATAGCGGTTTATGGACTTGTCCTTTAGGAAACCATCTAACCCCCTTTTAAACTCTGCCAAGCTAACTGCCTTCACCACGTTCTCCGGCAATGAATTCCAGAGTTTAATTATGCGTTGGGTGAAGAAAAAGTTTCTCCGATTTGTTTTAAATTTACTACACTGTAGTTTCATCGCATGCCCCCTAGTCCTAGTATTTTTGGAAAGCGTGAACAGACGCTTCACATCCACCTGTTCCACTCCACTCATTATTTTATATACCTCTATCATGTTTCCCCTCAGCCGTCTCTTTTCCAAGCTGAAAAGCCCTAGCCTCCTTAATCTTTCTTCATAGGGAAGTCGTCCCATCGCCGCTATCATTTTAGTCGCCCTTCGCTGCACCTTTTCCAATTCCATATATAAGTACAATTGTTTTTTTAACTTTCCCTCTGCCCCTGCTATCATCATATTTCTCCCCTTCCACCCAGCATCTGTTCTTCTCCACCTCCTGCCTGGCATCTGCTCCTCTCCCCCCCCCCCCCCCCCCACCCGGCATCTGCTCCTGTCTTCCTCCCCGGTCTACCTCGAAGCCATTGTCAGCAGTGATTCCAGTAAGCAACCTGCGCCAGACCTATAGGCGTCCCTCTACTGCATTCCCGCCAGTGAAGAAACAGGAAGTGACATCATCAAGTGTGGGATGTGGTAGAGGGAAGCCTGCAAGGTTGACATAAGTTGCTTACCACTGGATTCAGGCTATCTCCACCTCACCCAAGGTTTTTCGTAGCACCCAGATTAAAACAATTTCAGCTGTGCACCTGTGCATATGAATTGTGTATGTTTATATTGTAATCTGTCTAGGATTTTATTGGCAGAATATAAATGTTTTTAATAAATAAATAAATATATGTACGTTGGTTATATGTTACTCCGTGAGATGACTTTAAATTGCTGTATCTTCTGTTTAAAACTTTGCAAATGTTCTTCTTTTTACTTAAGGTCATTTTTGATACCTCATGTGTCTTCCAGGCCTTTGAGGCATCAAAACAATATATGCTGCATATACTCTTTTAAAGGGGCCTTCCAGTAAAGCATTCTAGATTTTGCACTTTAACACACTTTAATGCACTGTAACATGGGAAATGGATATGTGCCAAGTGCAGCACTAATGCCGCACCTAGTGGAGGCCTTCCCTGCATTTTCCATTGCAGGTCACGCATTAACTTTGGATTCATGTGCAATAACACAGAAGCACTTAGAGACAGATTCAGTCAATGGCACTCGTAAATTAGCACTGGAAAATTCAGCTCTCAGTGCTATTCTATAAAGGATGCTCTGGGCTGAGTGCCCTTGATATAATAAAACATAGTGCCAACTCCCATGCCCAACTTTGGGCACTAGGATTTATGCCTGCTGAAAATTGGTGTAAATCCTGACATGCAAGATGGGTGCACATCTCTGGTATTCTGTAACACTGTACCCAAGTGTTCGGAACACCCCTGACCTGCCTATGCTCCTCCCCTTGTGGCTTGCGCACTATCGGCCTTATTTTCGAAAGTGATGGGCGCCCATATTTTGACCCAAATCGGGAGATGGGTGTCCATCTCGCAAAGGCGCCAAAATCGGTATAATCAAAAGCCAATTTTGGGCGTCTTCAACTGCAATCTGTCGCAGAAATGGGCAAAGTTGACAAGGGAGTGTCGGAGGCGTGGTGAAGGCAGGACTGGGGCGTGTTTTTTGGCCGAGGAGAGATGGGAGCCCTCAGCTGATAATCGAAAAAAGAAAGGCGTTTTTACCGCGAATTTGGGTCACTTTTTTGGGCCTTTTTTTCACGAACAAGTCCCAAAAAAGTGCCCTAAATGACCAGATGACCACCGGAGGGAATCGTGGATGACCACCCCTGACTCCCCCAGTGGTCACTAACCCCCTCCTACCAAAAACAAAACTTTAACAACTTTTTTTCCAGCCTGTTTGCCAGCCTCAAATGCCATACCCAGCTCCACCACAGCAGTATGCAGGTCCCTGAAGCAGTTGTTAGTGGGTGCAGTGGACTTCACCCAGGTGGACCCAGACCCATCCCCCCCTACCTGTTACACTTGTGGTGGTAAATGGGAGCGCTCCAAACCGCCCCCAAAACCCACTGTACCCACATCTAGGTGCCCCCTTCAGAAATAAGTGCTATGGTACTGGTGTAGAGTTGTGGGGAGTGGGTTTTGGGGGGATTTGGGGGGCTCAGCACCCAAGGGAAGGGAACTATGGACTTGGAAGGTAGTTTACTTTTTTTTTAGTTGTTACAAGTGCCCCCTATGGTGCCCAGTTGGTGTCCTGGCATGTGAGGGGGACCAGTGCACTATGAATCCTGGCCCCTCCCACGACCAAATGCCTTGGATTTGTTCATTTTTGAGCTGGGCGCCTTCAGTTTCCATTATCACTGAAAAACGAAACCGCCCAGCTCAAATCCGCACAAATCCGATGCATTTGCCCAGCACAAACCGTATTATTGAAAAAAAGATGGACGCCCATTTTTTGTCGAAAATACAGTCTGTCCCGCCCCTTCACGTACCCATTCTCGGAGATAGACGCCCATGGAGATGGGAGTTCGCGTTCGATTATGCCCCTCTGTGGGATTTAGGTGCCCAATGTTATAGCGCAAGGCAGATACATACACAAATCCTATTTAGTGCCAATTAGCATCAATAATTGATAACATCCAATTACTCTGTTATGCATGACTTATATTCCACAATATCTCCATATAGATTCATTGTGGACTACAAAAAAGGAGGCATCCCAAAACAGATGGAATTGCATAGTATAAATAAATAAAATGAAAGAGCAGTGCAATGAAAATAGATCAAAAATCAAACTATGTCAGTCTAAGAACAAATTATTCCTGAGTAAAAAATGAGAGTAAATAGATTTTATATAACTCAATATCCTATTCCAGACTTTAACAATTAAATATTTTAAAAGACGATTCCGAAAACAAACTTACATAAGTACATAAGTATTGCCATACTGGGAAAGACCAAAGGTCCATCAAGCCCAGCATCCTGTTTCTAACAATTGCTAATCCAGGTCACAAATACCTGGCAAGATCCCAAAAAAGTACAAAACATTTTATACTGCTTATCCCAGAAATAGTGGATTTTCCCCAAGTCATCCAAAGTAACTCCAAAGATCATCTAACCAAATCATTAAATAAATGAGTTTTCAAATTCCTGTGAAAGAGATCATAATCTTTCAATAAATGTATCTAGAGGGGAAGAGCATTCCAATAACGAGCAGCCATGCAATAAAGTGTATGAGAAAACATTGATTTATAATGGACATGTTTAGCTGAAGGAAAAGTGAGAAGTAAGTGATTGCACTTTCTTGAAACTCTGTTAGATCTTAACAGAGACACTAACTAAATCCCATCTTCTGGACACATACCATTAAGAAACTTAAACACAAGACAGAGAATTTTGAAATTAATACGAGATTTCACAGGTAACCAGTGCAGTTCGGCAATAAAGAACTTACATGTTCCAGCCTAGTTTTTCTAAATATTAACCTGGCAGCTGAATTCTGAACCAGCTGGATCCTGAAAAGTTGTTTAGAAGGAATACCCAAGTATAAAGAATTACTATAATCAAGAAGTGGCAAAATTGTTAATGTACAATGATCCTAAAGTGTTCTTCTAGAAAGTGGGGTCTTAACAGACATAATTGTTTTAGGGGATCTTTTACTAAAGGTTAGCTCAAGTTATCTGCAGCAAGTCCCATTTTATTCCTATGGGACCCTTAGATTGAAATAGGATTTCCTAATCAGACTGTTTAGTTGGGGTTGCATCGACAGAGATGTGTGCAATACAGTCCCCAATACCTTAGGGGTTGTATCTACCTTAAGGTGGAATTCGGTGTTATCCACAATATTTTGTGGTATTTTAATTGGATCCATAATGAACCATAATACTTTAGTTTTATGTGTTGAGTTTCAGTCTAACTCTAGCAGGCCAATATTTTATCTAGGTTATACAACTAAAAGGTTTCAAGGAAATTGATCTGTAAGTTGATTTATAGGGAGCAAAAGAAAAATATCATCTGTAAAGGATAACATTTTCTCACCAGCAGAAAAAGAAAGTTGACTAATTATAAGAGAACTCATGTATAAGTTATACAAAAGTGGAGAAATAGGAAAGCCTTGGGGAACACCACATGGGGAAACCCAGGGTGAAGCATAAAGACCATTTTTTAGAACCAAATATTGTCTGTTCTTTAAAACAGATTTAAACCAATTGAAAACAGACCCACATAATCCAAATTCAGCTAACATAAACAATAAAACATCATGATTCACAGTATCAAATGCTGCTGATATATCAAACTGTAGTAAAATCATCTTTTCCCTATTACATAATCTACATTTCACTTCAGATGTTAGTGTTAGTAGCAAAGTTTCCGTGCTCCGACAAGGCCTAAAGCCATGCTGAGAACTAAGTAAAAGACTGTGTTTTGTAATATAATTAGATAACAGTGAGCTCACTACAAACTCAATTAACTTTGCAATGAAGGGGATGTTTGCTATGGGGCGATAATTTGAAACTAGGTTTAAATTTCCATCAAGCTGCTTAATTATGGGTGTAAAGACAATCTTCCCAATATCACAAGAAAACCAATCCAGTTTTAATGTGGAATTAACAAAAAAGGCAAGCCATGTTAATAACTTGACAAAAAGATCACTTCATAAAATTTGATGAAATAAAATCCAGTGGACAACCAGATTTGGATAATTGTCACACTATAGAGTGAAGAGAAGATGGAGAAACATATTCAAAAGCAGACCATAACCTGTCAGTGGGAGTATCCTCTAATGCCACCTTGTCATCTTTACAAAATTTTGCGTGGTCATCAATTTCTTCCAAAGAGGAAGCAAAGAATAGATGAATATTTGATACTTCAGTAGAAAAATAATCTGCTAAGGCCTCTGCAGTGAGCTGAGCCGAAGTAACTGACTTGGGAAGTGTCACATTTTCATTAAGCAAACAAAATAATTTCTTTAAATTGGGGAGTTCAATCCTTACCAAATTATTGATTGAGCAACCTTTATGGAATCTAGAGTTAGCACCTCCTACTTAGGACAAACTTAACACATAGTAAACTGCACTTTAACTGGGAAAAAATTGCAATGCCCCTTAATGCAGTGTAAATCACATATTACCCTCTGGATTACATTGTGCATGCTATTTAAACAAGCCAATTAGTGCCAATAATTAGGTGCTAACGATCAATTATTGGTGTTCATTGGCAACAATTTTGATTTGCACGTACCACATAATACGGTGGTAATCAGGCAGTGCCACAGGCTACCCGGTTACCACCGGGTTAGTATGGGAGCCCTTACCGCCACCTCAGAAGTGGGGGTGGAAGGGGGTCCTCAGACCATAAGGGGGGGGAAGGGGGGCCCTGAGAGAGGGGGGTGGGGGCACTCACTCACTCACTCTCTGTCTCTCATATACATTCTCTCTGACACACTCTCTGTCTATCACACTCTATCTCTCTGTCTCATACACACTCTCACACACACAGACACTCTGGGCTAGATGCACTAAACCTTAACGACCCTCTAACAACCCTTTAACGAAGGAAATTCCTAACCGTTGCATGCATTAAAGGCATTTTTCCTACGAAGCAAGCAGCTAACGAAAACTGAATGCAAAGGAGAAACTACCATTGAAATGTGGACAATTCGGAATGTACTAACCATACCGATGATTGCAACGAATCATTTACCGTCAGAAATTTTACGTGTGCTCAGACCTGTCGTTAAGGCCTATCATCTCCCCGCTGCCCCCTGCACCATAAAAATCCAAGCCAGCATGTTTAAAAAGA
The DNA here is from genome assembly GCF_901765095.1 of Microcaecilia unicolor. Lineage (NCBI taxonomy): Eukaryota > Metazoa > Chordata > Amphibia > Gymnophiona > Siphonopidae > Microcaecilia > Microcaecilia unicolor. The sequence goes on from NC_044032.1 coordinate 426,812,419, forward strand.
AAAGTGAGATACAAACACGTGGCTCTCCGCTTTCCCCTGCATCATTACAAAACAAAACATACTGCTTCTCCCTGCAGTTTAAAAATCCTGTCTCTCCTCTTCTCCAACAGCTTTGAAAATTAACACTCTCTGCTATCCCCTAAAGCCAATGTTCCCAGTACTGTAAACAAACTGCAAAGAGGTCTTTTGTTACAAAAGGGGATTTACGAGGGTCGTTCTTTTTAGAGTTATCTTCAACTGCACTCTTCTGCTAGATCAGACAGCTAAAAGGCTTGCAGGTCGGGATCCCCCCCTCGCACGCCCCAGTCTGACGTAAGCAACCTACGTAGGTTTAATACGTTTGTGGCTGCTCTGCGCATGCTTAAGGAGCAAATTAACGACGGGGATAACAAACGCTTGATACATTGTACTTTTCAATACCGCACCGAACATTTCTGAGCTGTTTTTTTTGTGCATTCTTCGTTGTTTCAAATTCGTTAAGCACTTTTATGATTTAGATTTTTTAACGTTTGGTTGATGCATCTAGCCCTCTGTCTCTCACACACTCTCTCTTTCTCTCTCACACACAAACACACACACACACACTCCATCTCTCTCTCTCTCTCATTCTTTCTCTGACATACACACACTATCTATCACACACACTTCTCTCACATACACACTCTCTTTCAAACATACACTCCGAGGAAAACCTTGCTAGCGCCTGTTTCATTTGTGTCAGAAACGGGTCTTTTTTACTAGTTTTAAATAAAAAATAAATAAAAATCTTCATAGGTTATACCCTGGGAGATGGGGCTGGGGGCAGCCTAGAATCCAAATAGTAGAAAGTATAGGGATCTCCGCCTGCCCATTTTATTTATCATCTGACCCTTACAAGTAACTTTATGAATATTTCAAAACATTGACCATGCCCTTTTATAGCAGAAGATATTTGGGAAAATCTGATATTTGGTTGCTCTTTTCCTAATGGAGGCTCAGATCTGGGGGAGGAGGAGGAGGCATAACTCAGGACCCCTTTTACTATGCCACGTAAGTGTCTATGTGTGCCCAACGGACGCCAAAATGGAGTTACCATCTTACTACCACATGACTCTTGCGGTAATTTCATTTTTGGCACGCGTCTGAAAAATATTTTTTATTTTCAGATGTGCGCAACGGACGTTGGCAAGTGGCATTTGATGCATATAGGTCATTACCACCCAGATTCTTTACCGTTAGCTCAATGTCTGGTGGTAAGGTCTCAGATCCAAAATAGATGGGCGGCAATTTTGAATTTGCCGCGCGTCCATTTTGGGCAAAAAAAAAGGCCTTTTTTAGTAGGGCTAATCAGGGGCGTAGCCAGACTTTGGCGGGAGGGGGGTCCACAGCCTGAGGTGAGGGGGCACATTTTAGCCCCCCCCCCGCCATTGCCGACCCCCCCCCCCCACCGCCGCCACCACCACCAACTTTGACCCCCCCTTCCCGCCGCCAACCCTCCCCCGCTGCTGCCGTCGCCTACCTTTGCTGGCAGGGGATCCCAACTCCCCGCCAGCCGAGGTCCTCTTCTTCCGGAGCAAGGCTTCATTCTGTTTCTGTGAGTCCTATGTCCTGCACGTACGTGCAGGACTTCAGACTCACAGAAACAGAACGAAGCCTTGCACCGGAAGAAGAGGACCTCAGCTGGTGGGGAGTTGGGGTCCCCTGCCAGCAAAGGTAGGCGGTGACGGCAGCAGCGGGGTTGAGAGGGCTATCGGCAGGGGGGGTCCAGGGTCAAATCTACGGGGGGCCCAGGCCCCTGTGGCCCCACATAGCTATGCCACTGGGGCTAATGCACAGGTAACGCATGCTAAATCTACACTACCACTGGAGTAGTGCAGGCACCCAGCAGTAATTCCAAAGTTGGTGCACACTGTTTTCCACGGTAGAAAATGATTTTCTATTTTCTTCCGCGGGGAGCGTTCCCGGCAGTAATCAGCAGCACGGCCACATTGCTGCCTACTGACTGATTACCGCATAAGTAATGCATGAGCCCTTGCTGCCAAGTAAATAGGTGGCTGTAAGGGCTCAGGAAGTAAATAGCCATGCACTACTTTTATTAGCACATGGCCATTTACTGTCCCATTACAAAAAGGGCTTTTTATGTGCCATGGTAAGAAATTGCACAGTATGCACTAAATTCACGCATCAAAACAAGCGCAGGCCACTTTTTACCCCAGCTTAGTAAAAGGGCCCCTAAAATAGGCTACACTTTTTATCGCCCCGCCCCCCTCCCCCCCCCCCCATTTACAAAGCCACATTAGCAGCTGCGGTGAGCTACGGAAGGGGTAAAAAAATTTAGCCTACATTGGGTGCCCTTTTATGACGCTGTGGTAAAAAGTGGTCTGTGCTAGTTTGGATGCATGAATTTAGCACACGCTGGGCAATCTTTTACCGTTCCTTGCAAGAATATAGAACTGTCACCTGAAAATGAGCTTATGCAGGGGGTAGTTTAACCCTTGTTTAAATGTAGTAGAACTGTATTAAACATTTTAGGGATAGAATATGATCTTTTAGAGTAAACTGAATGAGCTTGCTGTTTTGCTAATTTCCCCAAATTAAAAAAAAAGTGTTAAAATTGTTAAAACTGCCTTCAAATTTCCATGGAAATCATGCCAGCTGTGATGGTGTAGGCTCCTGGAGATGAATAGGAGGTGCATATATATTTTGCAGAACTGGCATTGTTAGATGTATTTGTGCTCACACTGGAGGCCATTAATGAATCTTCTATTTTGGTTCTTTCTCCTACAACCTCTGAATCTCTTTATAGAATGTGACCAATATTTTCTTTTCTAACTGAATCTGCTTTAAGTACCTGCATATAATGATAATATTAATAATAATAATATAAACCACTTTGGTTGTACCACAGAAAGTTGCCATATCAAATTCATGACCCTTTACCCTTTATCCTTTCATAACGGTTCGTATTTAGGCGTTTTTCTCTATTCTCCAAATATTGTGGGAGAATCAAGTCCTGAGGAATTTATATCTATTAATTCCCATTTCTCATTTCTTGACAGCACAGCTATTTAAAATGTTCTGCCAGTCACCTCCTGCGAGGAAAACTTCCACACTTGAGCTCATATACTGCATTCCTAAGATATACATCTTTTCTAGCTAAATCCAGCTTACTGGCCACAGTGTTTATCTTATTGAGGCTTTGGAAGCAAATAAACATAATTGCAGCTTACAGATGCTGTCTGCCATCCAAAACGCTGTACCCTCCAAACTGCACCTGTGGAAAATAACAGTGGCGCCCATCACATTTTGTGACATGCAGGGTTTATACTGACAGGTTTCTGCGCTTGCTTCAGTGGTACAAAGATGTTATGTAAATTTACTGAAATTGTGCAGAGCTGTTGCACGTAATATGAAGCCTCATTTTTGATAGAAAACTTGCTGTACACAACTTCATATAAATTGTTTCTATAATGTTCTTTCTCAGTCTTTTTTGGAAGCTGTTCTCTGCTCTGGCTACCATCTGCTCGGTCTTCTAGCCCAAAGGCATTTGCAGATAGTTTCAGAAGTAAGATTTCTTGTAAAGCCCACTTGGGATTCTTTTAGGAAGGACAGTGGATTCTTCCGGTGCGGAACTGACATCTTAGCACATTTTCAGAGAATGGGTCATTGGCTAGTATAATGAGCCTCTATACATGCAAACTTCTTTTAGCTCGAAGAGAGAGAATTTATGGACACATTTTCAATATGCAAATATCTTTACTCCCAAGATGACATTTGCCAAGAAATTCAAGTGCATGAAAAATGGGGCTCATTAGACATTCACAGCTCTGCCCTCAGATGGAAATAATCTCCCCAAATACCGAGACCATATTTGTCTGGCTCTGAGAGTCTCAGAATTGAATATATTTACTATTGCCTTAGTAGTAATTATTGGGTCAATATTCATCTGCAGTGGTCAGTATGGATTTTTTTTATTTTCAATGTTGATATCTGGAATGTATATATATATATATATATATATATATATATATATATATATATATATATATATATATATATATATATATATATATTGCACAACTGATACACTGTCTTCATTTCGGCTGGAGATATCAATCCTAATTCTGACCCTCCAAAGCAGCTGTGTGTGCACTTTAGCCCATTCTCTCCCCTCACCTCACCTCCATCCTGTCTCTTTCAGCCTCTTACGGAATTTCTACTCTATTTCCAGCGAGCTTGCCTATGTTCATGCAGTCTTTATCTCTCATTCTCTCTATCCTCTTGCTTTGACTGAGTCCTGGCTTTCCCCTGAGGGTTCTGCTTCTGTTGCTGCAGTCTGACATGGAGGTCCTTATTTCTCCCATTAACCAAATTATGTAGGCCATGATGGTGTTGTCAGACTACCACTCTTCTTCTCTTTCAGGTTGCAACCCTTTCCTCTACCTCAGGTCAACTCTTTTTTTTTTTTTTTTAATGTAATGCCCACTGCACTTGCCCTTTCACCCCACTTTCAGTAAAAATTGCTGTCACATTGTCATTGCTATTCACTAGCATGGTCACTGCCTCAAATGTTCCTAGTTTTTCTCCTTCTCCCAAGTAGAGGAGTGTGCTAGCCGTGTTAGTCCACTCTTAAGGTAATCAATAGAAATCAAACAAAATAAAACATGGAAAAGAAAATAAGATGATACCTTTTTTATTGGATATAACAATACATTTCTTGATTAGCTTTCGAAGGTTGCCCTTCTTCGTCAGATCGGAAATAAGCAAATGTGCTAGCTGACAGTGAGGGGCTTAATTGAACGAAAACGTCTATCTCCATGGGCGTTTATCTCTGAGAACGGGTCCGTGAAGGGGCGGACCGAACCGTATTTTCGAAAAAAATAGACGTCCATGTTTTATTCGACAATTTGTGAGCTGGGCGTTTTTGTTTTTCAGTGATAATGGAAAATGAAAGCACCCAGCTCAAAAACGAATAGATCCAAGGCATTTGTTCGTGGGAGGGGCCAGGATTCGTAGTGCACTGGTCCCCCTCACATGCCAGGACACCAACCGGGCACCTTAGGGGGCACTTTTACAAAAACAAAAAAAAAGGTAAAAGAGCTCCCAAGTGCATAGCACCCTTCCCTTGTGTGTTGAGCCCCCCAAATCCCCCTCAAAACCCACTGCCCACAAGTCTACACCATTACTATAGCCCTAAGGGGTGAAGGGGGGCACCTACATGTGGGTACAGTGGGTTTGGGGGGGTTGGACGACTAAGCATTAAGCAGCACAATTGTAACAGGTAGGGGGGATGGGCCTGGGTCCACCTGCCTGAAGTCCACTGCACCCCCTAACAACTGCTCCAGGGACCTGCATACTGCTGCCAGGGAGGTGGGTATGACATTTGAGGGTGAAAATAAAAAGTTGTGAAACATCATTTTTTGTGGTGGGAGGGGGTAAGTGACCACTGGGGGAGTCAGGGGAGGTCATCCCCGATTCCCTCTGGGGGTAATCTGGTCATTTAGGGCACTTTATGGGGCCTTATTCGTGAAAAAACAGGGTCCAGGAAAAGTGCCCTAAATTCTAGCTACAAATGCATACTTTTTTTCCATTATCGGTGAAAGGCGCCCATCTCTCCTCGGCCGATAACCACGCCCCAGTTCCACCTTCGCCACACCTCTGACACGCCCCCGTCAACTTTGTACGCTTCCATGATGGAGTGCAGTTGAAAACGTCCAAAATCGGCTTTCCATTATACCGATTTATTCGTTTTTGTGAGATAAACGTCTATCTCCCGATTTGGGTCGAAATCTAGGTGTTTTTCTCTTTCAATTATAAGGTGGAGTGTATATAAGTGAAAACATTCAAGCATTACTATGACAGTCTGACAGGGTGGGAGGATGGGGGTGGGTAGGAGGTATGCATGGGGACATCAAAGCATATGCTTTGATGGCCCCATGCATACCTCCTACCCACCCCCATCCTCCCACCCTGTCAGACTGTCATAGTAATGCTTGAATGTTTTCACTTATATACACTGTCAGCTAGCACATTTGTTTATTTCCGATCTGACGAAGAAGGGCAACCTTCGAAAGCTAATCAAGAAATGTATTAAGTTATATCCAATAAAAAAGGTATCATCTTATTTTCTTTTCCATGTTTTATCTTATTTGATTTCTATTGATCTCCTTCTCCTAATAATTTTTCATTCTTAACCTCCCTCTCCCACAGTCTTTTCCAGTCACTACCAACCTTAAGGAATGTATAAGGAAAGGGGATTTTGGATGTAGCTCATTCAATTTCTAGTAATAGCTCAAGGCAAATTACATTCAGGTACAGTAGACACTTTCCTGTCCCCAGCGGACTTGCAATAAGCTATCTGGGCAATTGGAGGATTAAGCGGCATCCAAAATCATAGTCAGTGGCCCAAAACTTCTGATATTCTTATTGTCTAGTGGTGGTTGCTGTGATTAAGGGGCCCTTTTACTAAGACGCGTAAGCACCTACGTGCACCCAACTTGCATCAGTTTGGAGTTACCGCCCGGCTACCACGTGGTTCTTGAAGTAATTCATTTTTTCTGCACATCTGCTACGAACGCCGGAAAATAATTTTTTTCTGGCGCGCAGCAGAAACCAGGCGGTAATCGTCATTCTACACGCATAGATGATTACCGCATGGTTAACACTTGAGACCTTTCCGCTAAGTCAATGGCTGGCGGTAACGTCTCAGACCCAAAATGGAAGTGCACTAATTTTTATTTTGCCACACGTCCATTTTCAGCAAAAATTTAAGGCGCCTTTTTAACTAAGCTGCGTAAGCATCTACACGTGCCCAACACACGCCAAAATGGAGTTACCGCCAGACTACCAAGTGGCTCTTGCGGTAATTTCATTTTTATTGTGCGTCCGATATGCGCATCTGATGAAGATTATAAGGCACATTCAGAACACTTTGGTGCCAGATTATTACAAAGGAATTATCCACACAAAGTTGTTAAGTGTGCATATACAAGGGCAAGATATAACAACAGGGATCTGTTGCTACAGGAAAGACAACGGCCAGAACAAGATGACCACACCATGACGTTTGTGATGAGATATGTCCCCAGAGGGGATTATTAAACACCATTGGGATATAATAAGGTTGCATCCCTTGTTCATCACAACGTAAGAACTGCTTTTTCACGCTCTAGAAACCTGAAGGAAATACTGAGTCCAGCTCTATTGCCAGAAATCTCGAGTGTGGCGAGAGGCAGTGGCGTTCCTAGGGGGGCGGTGGGTGCGGTCCGCCCCGGGTGCATGCCGCTGGGGGGGTGCTGTGCGCGCCTATCCTCCGTTCATTCCATGCTTCTTCTCTGCCTCGGAACAGGTTACTTCCTGTTCTGCGGCAGAGAAGAAGCATGGAACGAACGGACAGGCACACGCGGCACCCCCCCAGCGGCGTGCACCGGGGGGGTTCTTTCGCGGGGGGTGTCCTTTCACCGGGGGGGGGGGGGGGTTGCGCTGCATCCGGGGGGGGGGCGCTGCACCCGGGGGGTGGGGCGCATCAGCGATCCACCCCGGGTGTCAGCCCCCCAAGGAACGCCACTGGCGAGAGGAAGACAAGTGACAACATGATTTGGTCACTATAAATGCATGAAAACACACTGCAAGACGTGTCCAGTGACAGTAGAAGGAATACGTTTTTCAAATGAAGGCAAGGTATACAAGCTAAGAGGCAACACCACGTGTAGATCGATAGGTGTTATCTCCTATATTAGATGTCCCTGTGAAAAACTTTTCATAGGGAAGTCCACAAGATCTCTACATGAGAGAATGATAGAACATCGTTCACGTATATCAGCCCGTAATTTAGGAACTCCTCTAGTTCAGCACTGCATGTCAAAAAGTCACACGGTAGATGATCTAAAGTGTATGGTAATTGAGCATGTTTTTCCATCCACTAGAGGAGGCGATTTCAATAGAAAGATACTACAAAGTGAAACATTCTGGATTTATCAACTGGATACAGTTGAACCCAAAGGATTGAATACTTATGTTCATTGGGGCTGTTTCTTTTGATAGTTTGGCTGATGCGGAAATACCGGACAGCTGTTTCCAGTTCGGCAGCTATAAAAGAACGCCATCGCCATATTGAATTGTTAAAGAGAAGGAACACACAGACACTGTAGTCAGTAAGTTCATCAGTCAGGAGCATTTTTGTAAGTAAATGAGGGAGCTATTATGTGACATGGAAGCTGATTTCGTACTTTCTTTATATCAACAGATTTGGTGATACTCCACCTTGACAAAGCATAGCAAAACAGGCACCTGTCGGGATTTAAGAGCACACCATTTTGAACAGATAAGTGTCGTGTTGTGTTATTAGAAAGTAATTATGAAGCTATAATTATATGCATGTCCATGAGAAACTTGAAAAAGATATAGGTAGGTGGGGGAAGAGTCAATGATTGAAACATATACACGAGCAGAGATTCACTGTGGAGTGAAATGAAAATAGCCGTGTCAGCCATATGAGACTCTACCTCACGTAGTTAATTGATTAAGCTATTCCGTTTAATACTCTCTGCTATTTTGTATTTTTTTTTACTATTTGAGAAGAGAGCAGAGTTTGGCCTAGGAGTTTTGGCAGTATCCTAGAAATAAGCAGTGGATTTTCCCCAAGTCCATGTTAATAATGGCTTATGGACTTTTCTTTTAGGAAGTTTGCCAGAGAATGTAGTAAAAGCAGTTAGCTTAGTGTGGTTTAAAAATGATTTGGCTATGAAATCTAGAGTTTAATTACATGCTGAGTGAACAAATATTTTCTCTGATTTGTTTTAAATTTACTGCTTAATATGGAAGCAGAGATTTCTGTTTCACCTGAAAACAGGCCTTTGTTCCTGAGAGACTTCCTGAATGACATTCATTTCAGTTTTCTCATTGCTTAATATGAACAGTTACATAAAGCAGGAGATTACCAAATCATGAGCTGAAAGAAATGAATAAATGATGTTTTCACTTAAATTTATTACAAAGTAAGACATTCCAGGTAACTTTCCTTAAAATTGCATTTCTGTAGCAATTCAGCATTTCATCTATTCAGAGCTTGAGGGGAAACTCAATTTCTTCCTTCTGTGAGAAGTTGTCTCTTACACTTTAGCTGTCTTCCCCAAATGTTCTCCTAGCCACAAATACAATGAGGGCAATCTATAAAGAGGTGCCTATATTTAGACACCTAGAAAGCACCTATTTGGAGCCGATTTTATAAAGAAAAATAGGTGCTTACTTTCCTTTATGGATTGCCAGTATAACTAGGTGTATACACAAGTACATGTGTAGGTGTGAACATTTATGCCAGCCATTGAACTGGTACAGATGCTTGTGCAGAGATTGAGCGTAATTTATAGCATTCTATAATGCACACAAAGTGTGTGCCCTGCCCATGTCCTGCCCAAAAGCCTCCCATATGAATATCCATCCACAAAGTATACGCCATCAAAGATTTATGAGCAGGTACAGAGTAGCACATAGCCAGATTATTCTTATTTACATGCGCATGTGCTCACATATACATGTGAATGACTAGAATGTGCATACTTGCTAGGGATTGGCTGTCATTTGAAACAAATGCCATCAGCCAGTAATAGTGCACTCTCTTCTTAAAGAGTGCACACTATGGACACTATGGTGCATAGCTCCCTTACCTTGTGTGCTGAGCCCCCCCAAAACCCACTCCCCACAACTGTACAACACTACCATAGCCCTTATGGGTGAAGGGGGCACCTACATGTGGGTACAGTGGGTTTCGGGTGGGTTTTGGAGGGCTCACATTTACCACCACAAGTGTAACAGGTAGGGGAGGGGGTGGGCCTGGGTCCGCCTGCCCGAAGTGAACTGCACCCACTAAAACTGCTTCAGGGACCTGCATACTGCTGTCATGGACCTGAGTATGACATCTGAGGCTGGCAATCAATATTTTGAAAGTTTTTTTTAGGGTGGGAGGGGGTTGGTGACCACTGGGGGAGTAAAGGGAGGTCATCCCCGATTCCCTCCGGTGGTCATCTGGTCAGGTCGGGCACCTATTCGAGGCTTGGTCGTGAAAAAAAGGGACCAAGTAAAGTCGACCAAATGCTTGAGAGGGATGCCCTTCTTTTTCCCATTATCGGCCAAGGACACCCATCTGTTAACTATGCCCCCATCCCGCCTTTGGTGAACTTTGGTCGTCCCCGCGACGGAAAGCAGTTGAGGACACAAAAACAATCGGCTTGCGATTATGCTGATTTGGGCGACCTCGGGAGAAGGATGCCCATCTCACGATTTGTGTCAGAAGATGGGCGTCCTTCCCTTTCGGAAATAAGCTAGATAGTTTTAGATGTGGGATATAGAATACGTTTTGCTGATAAACTAGCGCCTAAAACTACATTCCTCCATTTACACCAATGAAAATATGGTGCAAATCCAGACGAGCATATATGTACGCACACTGGGCCATATTCTATAACTATGCCTGTAAATTTTGGAGTGCCCACAAAACATCCATTTCTCCGCGCATAACCATGCCCCTTTTTGCCTGCGTGCATTAAAATTTAGGCGCAGTGCATTACAGAATGTTATGCAAGTTGTGCGCGTAAATTCAAATTGTTGCCAATTAGTGCTTATTATTGCTAAGTGCTGTTAAGCCAATTAAGTTACAAGTGTTGTTATGGAATATGCTTGGATTTCAGCATGGAATGCTAGGCATGCTATATAGAATCCGGGGATATGTACACGTGGAGGGGCATTTCCGATAAAACGTCTAAATCAAAATTTGGTTACAAAAACATCCAAATTCTGAACAGGAAAGAAGGTCATTTTCAAAAAAGATAGACATTTGGATGTCATTTTTTTGGTCCATTTTCAGACAAAAGACGTCCAAATGCAAGACATCCAAAACAGAGGAGGAGTGGTTTAATGGTTAGTGTCGTGGGCTTTGATCCTGGCAATATGGGTTCAATTCCCACTGCTGCGCCTTGTGATTTTGGGCAAGTCAAATGCACAAGGGGCATTTTTGGATATGACATATAAGTCTGAAGTTGGACGTTTTTTGTAAAATGTCCAAAATCAGAACAGGAAAGGTCATTTTCTGCAAAAAAAAAAAAAAAGTCTATCTTTTCCCTTTGAAAATGCTGTATGGAAAGAAATGTTTTGTGATTTGGATGTTTTATTTTTTGGTCCATTTTCCAACAAATATATCCCCATTTTCAAACAAATACACCCAAATGCAAAATGTACAAAATACACAAGAAAATCCACAATAAAGTGAAACCATTCACATGTTCTAAGTGTGGTAAAAGCTTTAGTTGTAATATAAATCTCAAAGTGCATCAGGAAGTCCACACAGGAGAGAAACCATTTGCATGTATAGAGTCTGGTAAAAGTTTGGTCAGAAGGTAAACCTCACAATGCACCAGAAAATCCACACAGGATTGAAACCATTTACATGTCCTGAATGTGGTAAAAGCTTTGGTTGGAAAGAAACCCTCACATGGCATCAGAGAATCCACACAGGGATGAAACTATTTACATGCATTGAGGAGGTAAAAGCTTCAGTTGCATTGGGACAGGTAATTAGGGAATATACACTCTTGCTATGAAGTATGGAAAAATAGCACTCTGGTACTTAGATATATGTAATGATACCTCCTTTTCATCTATAGATCTGAATTCAAAGCCCAAATCTAATGATAAACAATAGACACAAGGCTCAGATGTTATAAAAAAAATAGAAAGCTTGGCAACAGGTAGAATAGTGGAAAAGTGACATCCCATGATAGCAATAGGGCATCCTTGGGGGCGTTGCAGTGGATTTTATAAAATGCTCCCAGGTACACATCCCACCATTGCGCCCTTACCATGTCTGCTGAGCCCCCACCAAAACCCACTACCCTCAACTGTACACCACTACCATAGCCCTTACAGGCAAAGAGAGCACCAATATGTGGGTACAGTGAGTTTTTGGTGGGTTTTGGAGGGCTCACAGTTTCCTCCACTAGAGTAACAAGTAGGGGGGTAGAAGCCTGGGTCTACTAATCACATTTTTTGGGGGTGGGAGGGAGATAGTGACCACTGAGGGAGTAAGGGGAGGTGATCCCTTATTCCCTCCAGTGATCATCTAGTCATTTGGGGCACCTCTTGTGTGGAGTAGAGGAGTAGCCTAGTGGTCAGTGGAGCAGACCTTGATCCTGGGCAAGTGGGTTCAATTTCCACTGCAGCTATTCATTATAAAAACAGGTCTAGCTCAAAACATTTAGTCTTGGATGTCTTTGTTTTGTTCCATTATTGCTGAAAGACGTCTAAGCCTTAGGAACACCCAAGTCCCACCTTGATCACACCCCTGACACGCCCATTTGAGATTTAGACATCCTTCTGACGGACTTCAGAGAAAAATGTCTAAAAAGAGGTTTTGAAAATACTGATTTGGATGTTTTTCTCTTTTGAAAATGAGCCTGATAGTGTGCTATATTCAGTAAACGGCGCCCAGTGCTATTCTATAAAGGATGATGCGGGATGAGCGCTCTTTATAGAATAGAGTTGGGTGCCCAACTTTGGGAGTGAGGACTTACACCAGCTGAAACCTGGTGTAAATCCTGGCGCTCAAATTGGGCACGTATCCGAGGTGTTCTAGAATGCTCTTGACCTGCCCATGCCCCTCCCATAGCCACATCCCCTTTGTAGTTAAGCACGAATACTAGGCACTATCTTATAAGTGGGCTCTTAATTGTATTTGCACATTGATCTACTGTTTCAGTTCCGCTTTGGTGCCTTGCATCCATTAAAACGCGTTTCCACAGAGCATTGGGCATCTAATTAGCACCTAACTTTGGGTACCATTGAAAGAATTTCTTAGAATGTGCCCTTTTTATACATAGTCTTTTTCCCTTAGGATGTATGTGCAAACTGTTGTGTATACACGAACCATTGTGCATGTGCACTCTATCAGGAGAGAGAGCACAGTATGGGGTAGATTCACTAAATGGCACCCAAATGGCATTATTCTGTATCTATACTTTGTGATTTCCAACTGTAAGTGTCAGACCCCTGAAGCAGACGGTTGTTCCATCAAAACATGGCCCCGTGTTGGATCAAATACACATGTAGTGCTGAATAAAATTGCTTTTATTCACTTCTGGCTGTGAAGATTTCTTGGTCCACGCCTACTTCTTGGATTTCTGCTTGGGTTTTTACCTTTACCTTTGGGTTTGACTTTGATGAAATTTAAGTGCAAATGTTATAAATTTAGGTGGGAATGTTATAGAATAGGGTGTAAGGCAGAGCTGTGTAACTCCTAAGCATTGCTAATTAAGTGCTTCTTAACACCAATTTTTGATTGTTAGCACCAATTTAGCTAATTACTAATTTTGGGCTACCTATACAGAATTTGGGGGTATGTGCACATAGGACTAGATACTATATATCACGCCTAAAAAATTGGTGCCGAAACGAAATACATGTAGATGCCTAAATTTCCATGTGGTTTATGCCACGCACCCATCCGCACGACTAAATTTAGTTACGGACAGTTACGCCAAGTAAAACTTGGTGTAAATGCTATGCCTAAATTAGGCACAGACCGGGTGTATTCTATAAGAGTGTGCATTGATTTTAAAAACACCCACGACCCGCCTAGTCCACGCTCATGGCTATACCCACTTTTCAACTTAGAATTTATGCGCATCACGTTATAGAGTACACTTAAACGGTTCTGCATATAAATTTTAATTAATGCCAATTAGTGTCAATAATTGCTTGTTAATTGGTAATTATTTGTGCTGATTGACTTGTTAACTACATTGCACACGCAAGTCAAGAATACAACTGGATTTGCACACACAATTTAAGTCATGCTATATAGAATCTGGGGGATTGTGCATTACTCTTTAAGAAGAAGATGCACTGTTAACCACATTTGTTGGAAATGAATAAAAATTCCAAACCAAGATGACACAAAAATGTGCTGAGTGCCAATCCCTAGTACTTGCTGCCTAAATCTAGGTGGCTTAGTATAGAATTACCTCTAAGGTGTCAAATTAAAATAGCACCACCATAATCTCTGATTTCTCTTTATATTCAATAAACTTTCACCTTTAAAATATCACCACCAATATTTGAACAACTGTTCAGTGCTACTAACCTAACCAAATGCAAACTTGGACTTAATGTGCAGTGTTATCAACCTAATCATGAAACAGCCCAGTATTTAGCACATACAGATTTTCAATGGAAAAATGGGCATGCAAATTAAGCTTTAAAGAGATCTGTGTGAACTATTACTCTAACCATTAAACAACCTGCTATTTAGCATGTAAGGGATAAGGTTAAAACTTATCACAAGCTACTGTTGTGATATTAAACACTGATTATTGCTGCTATAAAAGAATCAACTCACAGGAAAAGGTTTATAGCCATTATGGAGGAATGCTGGCAAGTAGAGAAGAAAATAATGAAAAGAAAGAAGATGTGAGAGACAGTGGAAAAAAGAAAGTGAAGTACAGTGAGGACAGGCAGAGAGATAGAGCATCACTAGGCTTTTAGGTTCAGGACCACCCTACTGGGGTCTCTACAGGAAGAAGTATTCCACAGGTCCTGCTTGAGCCCAGACGCCATTATGGCTTTGTACTTAGATCTCTTCAAGCCCCTAACTCATTGTGTTTTCTTGTTCTGGACATTTTCAGAAGCCTGTGGCTGTTTGGCAAGAATGAAGCAAACTGCGTTTTGTAGATGATTCAATAAATCACTACAAAGATAAATGAGAAATTCTATCAAATATACTAATCAGAGGTTGCAATAGAAGGAGTTCCAAAACACAGCTGGCTTACCTAATGAGATGGTACAATCAATTGCAAATCAAAGAGATTTTTTTTTTCAAATTAGTAAGCAAATTCCCCAAACTATCATAATTGTTAGTGTAACTGTAGCATGCTAAAGAAAAAACTGTTTCAACGATATGATAACGAACAACCCACATGAACTTAAAATCTTCAGAATATTAAATAATGAATATGAAATTATAATGATGGTTACTTTAGATATCAATGCCAACAGATGACCAAATCCATCAGTGGCCTTTTTTCTCAATGTAGTGAAGAATGCAATGGAGCTGATCTGAATTTTGAAAAGTGCAGTGAAGAAAGATCACATGATAAGAAAAATTCAATAAGGTCTGCAGTCATACACACTCACAATCCCACTGCGATAGCTTTGCAGTAGCCGCCTTCTGTGAAGGAAGAAACAGTTGTCAGATATCCTCTTGAGACTCACAGAACCAAGGCTGATGTCAGGGAAAACAGAAGAAATTACATCATTACAGTATTTTTGGATTGCCTACAATAACATCTCATAACATTTTGACAAGTGTATTGTAAATTCAATTGTTTATGTTTGTTATGAAGATACGTTAAGACATTTTTGGGACATCATGCAATATTTCCTGATCTGCTGCATTTCAAGTCTGCTACAATGATAAAATGATAAATGGGATTTGCTGATTAATTTGGAAAATTTACAGAGTATTAACTTTCTTTGCGAGGTTTACTACCATAGTAAAGTCTTTTCTCCACTCTGACTTGTTTCCTGGCAATAAATTGCACACATGTCACACTGATGTCATTTCAGGAAAGGGAAGAAGTCGCCTACAAAAAAATAAATAAATAAATAAATAAATAAATAAATCATTCTCTGAATCTGTAGATCATGTCTGTGGCACACATGAATGACAGTTCTGAATGCAGTTTCCAGGCATTCTAGGTCTTCCATGGTTCCTTTAGCCTGTGCCTTCTTTGAACTGTTTGGGGGGGGGGGGTGGGGGGGCTATTATGGAAGAGACTGGTTGCTGAGTGAACAGCCCACCTAGAGGCCAACACTTAACCCACAAATACTGCCTGTCCCACATATGTTAAGATACCTCTACAACTTTGTATCAAACCCGGCTTCTTTTTTTAATCTAAGCGGACAGGTGGAACAAGACAAATTTTTACATGGGTTCTTAATCTGGCTACAAATTGTGCAAGATAACACAGAAACATTGAGGGGGTAATTCAGCACAGGTCACCTAAAGTTAGATGCTGGGATGCTGCACACTAACCCCCATATTCTCCAAATTGTGACCAATTATTATATAGATTACTATTCTACCTATGAAAACTTATTCTATTATTATACTTCCTCTTTGTACATCTGCATGCTGCACAAGCCAGCAAGTTTAAAAATATAAGTGAGATTAAATAAAAAATGCTACCAACAATAAAGAATGACAACTCGGATGCAGCAGCTCATAGGTTTGCTTGCTTTTTTTTAATGGGAAGGGACACAGAGACTGACCTATTGGCTTCAACTTTTTTACTTCAACCCATCTCCTTTTTCATCCAATCTCCTTGGCAATCGTCTCTGTGAGTCCCGAACACCGTCTGTTCCCTGTCCCCAGTGGCCGCGACAAAAAAAAAACAAGCACGGGGCCATAGCAGCCTTCAGGCATGTGCTGTCGTCTCTGCTGGTCCTCTGTCCCAGCTGATGTCAACTTCCAGTTCCAGGGGCAGAGGACTGGCAGAACTGACAGCACCTGCTTAAAGGCTGTTGCAGCCCTGTGCTTGTTTTGTTGTTGTTGTTGTTTTTCTGCTGCGCTGCTGTCTGCAGTAATGGTTCGGGTGGAAGGGAGGTCAGGATTTTCTATGGCACCCCAGAGAGTTTGTGCAGTGCATCAGGGTGCTGCGGCACACAGTTTGGGAAATGCTGGGCTAGACAGATATTTCCATTTAGACCACTTGCTCCAACAAACAAAACAGGATCTGACTGCATCAATACAACATACTGCTAGTGATAAAAATAAAAGCTGGTATAATTTTCTTTTTACTACTACTACTTATCATTTCTATAGCGCTACTAGACGTATGCAGCACTGTACACTTCAACATGAAGAGACAGTCCCTGCTCGAAAGAGCGTACTATCTAATTAGGACAAACAGGACAAACAAGAGATAAGGGAATATTAAAGTGAGGATGATAAAATAAGGGTTCTGAACAAGTGAGCAAGGGTTAGGAGTTAAAAGCAGCATCAAAAAGGTGGGCTTTTAGCTCAGATTTGAAGGCCAGAGATGGAGCTTGACGTACTGGCTCAGGAAGTCTATTCCAGGCATATGGTGCAGCAAGATAAAAGGAACGGAGTCTGGAGTTAGCAGTGGAGGAAAAAGGTGCAGATAAGAGAGATTTACATTTCCTGGGTAGCTTGCCAACAGGCCTCCCATGGTAATATTAGCGGTGCCAATTACCAACGTTGGTGAAGTCTTTTCAAGTCTCCGTGTAGGCAGAAATTGTTTTTTCCTTATCCTCTTGCAACAGTGATTTGAGATATGCCAACTGTCATTGTAGGTAATAAATAAGCAGAGTACTCAAGGGATTATCATCATATGTGAGGAAGCCTGATAAACAGAATTGCTATGAAAACTTTTATAGCAGAGCTTTTTTTCAAGGATTGTAGCTTCATGGCAGTGGTGAGGCAGGGACACTAATAGATACTGTCAATAGGCATTTAAGTACAGCAGTACTGTATAACGAGGGAGAGGTTCTTCTAAAAACAATGCAAAAAATGGCAAGAAATCATTTATATGCATTTTCAAGCATCATAGCTGCAATAAGTGTCTCTGTCAAAAGTGAAGGTCTATTGAAGCACTGTGCTGTAAGGCAGCCAGAAACCATAGTAATGTCACCCTTTTCTATTTTGAAAAACACTATTATATAGACTAGGACAGCATGAGAGAAAATAAATCTAGAGGGCTTAAAAATCCCACTTACTACCTGTCAGCTCAAAATTTAGATGTTTTTCATGGCTAATATATAATCGGAATCATTCAATGCATAGTTGATGTTCTCTGTGGGAACTCAGTGATTGATTCACTACGATTCACTTTTTATTAAACACAGAGTATGAGAAAAGCCTCCATGGATCAGACCCTCTTGATTTTATCTGTCTATGAAAAGACCTTGATGAATCAGGTACTTAAAACTGTTCTTTCATAGTCCACCACTCCTCTGTCACTTTGTACATCCCCGACCCTTGCTTTCTGGAGTTCCACAAGGCTTGATCTTAAGCCCAATACTCTTTAATATCTTTCTTGTTCTTTTAATCCTCCTGCTTCACTCTCTTGAGTTCACTTTCTTATCTATGCTAATGATATCCAGCTTCTTTCTCCCTTAACTCCTTTACTGCCTTATCTTCTAAATTGGATGCTGTTGTTGACCCATCAGAGAATGAACTAAGCTCAACAGAGAAGTCTGAATTCCTGATTTTCTCCCTTCCAAAAAGCTCTACTCTTTACTTTAGACTACTATTTACTTGTTCACCTCTGTATTAATATAAACTCTATGCCTCAGCGTGAAATAATAACAATACTAGCACTTAGCTTAAAGTCCAACAGGGCTGCTGTTTCACCCGTATGGCTTCCTCAGGAACTTGTGCTGTATCTTGTTATTTGCAGAAATTTTCAGTTGTAGCTGTACTAACAAGATAGCGCTTACCATCTTGTTAGTCTAAAGTAAAGCTTAAGAGTAGAGCTTTTTGGAAGACTATTTGAGCCTTTTGAAAGACAATTGATAAAAACAGCAGCAATAAGGAGTTTTCCCAATGATAGAAACTCCACATTAGGCATCTTATTGGTGCTGGTGTAATTAGGTTTCTGAGGGTTTCTCCTTTGACAAAGAAAATACTTTAGAGGTAAAGGCAACTTACAATTGACGAGTGTTCATATTAGAGTTTATATAGATTACCTGATTTATCACTGGTCATATCTGCATTACTTTGTTGAGTGTCATAAAAAGTATTATAACCTCAGGTCAATGAGCCTCTGATTCTAGAATGTGGAGGCCAAAAAGCAGAGGCAGTTTGACAAATTGTTCTGAATCTGATTTTAGAATCAGTAGGAGTGACAAGATTTCAGTCTGCAGGCAGGGGAGTAGGGGATGAGCAAATTAGAGCTGGGAACGGAAGGCAACGGGAAGCCAATAATGGTGTATTAGCAGGGGCATGAAATGATCAACTATTCTTCCATTTCATGCCTTTAGCCAACAGGAAGAACAAGAACCCATATGGGTTAGAGTGTAGAATTTAACCGGTCTTATACCTTCCAGTAATGAAATGTCATTTGTTTCATCAATTTATAGTAAGAAAATACAAATGACAAACGTGTATTGAAATATAAAGCACATATTCTGTCCAGTGCATATGCAGAATTTCCATCCACTTGACTTAATAGGCAGAGAAATCATTTGCATTTTTTCGGTCACCAAGATTTAAATTAAATGCAAGATTCTCAATGAGTAGGATCATGCTACAGGC
The DNA here is from genome assembly GCF_901765095.1 of Microcaecilia unicolor. NCBI lineage: Eukaryota > Metazoa > Chordata > Amphibia > Gymnophiona > Siphonopidae > Microcaecilia > Microcaecilia unicolor. Next base: position 426,831,722 of record NC_044032.1, read on the forward strand.
ACAGAAATTAAAATGTTGGCAAAGCTACAATTTAAATTCTGTAAAAGATGAGGCAATATCATTTAGTGGTTAGAACTACAAATTAATATATCCACCAATGTTGGCAATTTACAATTTAGATTTCTTTGACTTAACTCTAATACCCTTCTATCTCATGTTCACACACACTTTGTTTTCCCCAGAATTTATATATTTTTATTTTATTTTATTTTTTTGTATGGTGACTTGAATGAGAAAATGTCCTAACCCTGCCCTGTATAGAATCCAGAATGAATTAGCCCTATTGACAGTGATTGTGAGATGTATATGAATCAGTCTACCTTTTAACCCAATATCAAGGGGCCTTTTCACGAAAGCGCATTAGAATCAGGCTTAGCACATTTAACGTGGGACTTTCTCATGCACTAAACCCAGATTCAATTTGTTAGTATTTAAGACTTTTATTTTTATTGTTTTTGCAGGTCCTCCACTAAATTTTCCATTAACTCACAGGACTTGCAAAAAATATGCAGGAGTACAAAAGAACATAAGACTAGCCATATTGGGTCAGACTATTGATCCATCTAGCCGAGTATCCTGCTTCCAACAGTTACCAAGTATCTAGCAGAAACCCAAAAGTGTAGCAACATTCCATGCTACCAATCCCAGGGCAAGCAGTGGCTTCCTCATGTCTGTCTCAATAGCAGGCTATGGACTTTTCCCCTAGAAGCTTATCTAAACCTTTTTTAAACCCAGATACACTAACCACTGTTACCACATCTTCTGGCAGCGAGTTCCAGAGCTTAAGTATTCTTTGATTGAAAAAATATTTCCTCCTATTTGTTTTAACAGTATTTCCATGTAATTTCAGAGTGTCCCCCAGTCTTTGAACCTTTTGAAAGAGTGAAAAATCAATTCAATTTTTCCCATTCTACACTACTTAGGATTTTATAGACCTGAATCATATCTCCCCTCGCCATCTCTTTTTCAAGCTGAAGAGCCCTAATCTCTTTATCATTTCCTCATAAGAGAGGAGTTCCATCCCCTTTATCATTTTAGTCGCTCTTTTTTGAACGTTTTCTAATTCCACAATATCTTTTTTGAGATACGGCGACCAGAACTGAACGCAATACTGAGCGATACAATGGCGTTATAGTATTTTCATCCTTATTCACCATCACTTTCCTAATAATTCCTAGCATCCTGTTTGCTTTTTTGGCTGCTGCCTCATACTGAGCAGAAAATTTCAGCATATTATCTACAATGACACCTAAATCTTTTTCTTGAGTGCTGACCCCCAAGCTGGACACTAGCATCAGGTAACTATGATTCGGATTATTCTTTCCAATGTGCATCACCTTGCATTTGTCCACATTAAATTTCATCTGCCATTTGGATGCCCAGTCTTCCAATTTCCATGTTTGTCTATGTGTTCTGTAATTTTATTCTTTATAATAGTTTCCACTATTTTGCCTGGCACTGATGTCAGGCTTACTGGTCTGTAATCTTCTAGATCACTCCTAGAAAGCTTTTTAAAAATTGGCATCACATTGGCCACCCTCCAAACTTCAGGTACTATGGACGATTTTAATGACAGGTTACATATTATGAACAGCAGATCAACAATTTCATGTTTGAGTTCTTTGAGTACCCTTGGATGTATGCCATCCGGTCCAGGTGATTTACTACTCTTTAATTTGTCAATTTGGCTCAGTACATCTTCCAAGATTTCTTTCAGCTCCTCTGCATCATGCTTTTTAAAAATTGGCATCACATTGGCCACCCTCCAAACTTCAGGTACTATGGACGATTTTAATGACAGGTTACATATTATGAACAGCAGATCAACAATTTCATGTTTGAGTTCTTTGAGTACCCTTGGATGTATGCCATCCAGTCCAGGTGATTTACTACTCTTTAATTTGTCAATTTGGCTCAGTACATCTTCCAAGATTTCTTTCAGCTCCTCTGCATCATCACCCTTCAAAACCATTTGGGGTGCAGGCAGATCTCTTAAATCTTCTTCAGTAAAGACAGAAGCAAAGAATTCATTCAGTTTCTCCACTATGACCTTGTCCTCCCTGAGTGCCCCTTTTGTTCCTTCATGATCTAAAAGTCCCACAGATTCTCTCACAGGCTTTCTGCTTCTGATGTACCTGAAAAAGTTGTTACTGTGAGTTTTAGTTTCTGCGGCACGTTTCTCTTCATATTCTCTTTTAGCCATCTTTATTAATGCTTTGCATCTGACTTGCCAGTTCTTATATTGCTTCTTATTTTCTTCAATTGGATCCTTTTTCCATTCTTTGAAGGCAATCTTTTAGCTGTAATAACCTCTTTTACTTCAAATTTTTAATCATGCTGACTGTCATTTTCTCTTCTTTCACCTTTGCAAATACATGGAATGCATCTGCACTGAGCTTCCAAGATGGTATTTTTGAATAACGTCCATGCCTGATTTAGTGTCCTAACCTTAGCAGCTGATCCTTTTAGTTTCTTTTAACCATTTTCCTCATTTTATTATAGTCACCCTTTCAAAAATTAAATGCAGCTACAGTAGATTTCAATTGTGGGTTCATCCTAGGTAGTAGCTCAAACCAGGGGCGTATCTGCGTGGGGCCACAGGGGCCTGGGCCCCCGCAGATTTTGCCCTGGACCCCCCTACTGCCGCCGTGGATACCTTTGCTGGCGGGGGACCCCAACCCCCACCAGCCGAGGTCCGCTTCCTCCTGCCGCTGCGAGGTTTTTTAAGTTCATCGGGATTCGTCCTCCGTCACTCTGTGCTGCTGTTCAAAGAAGCTGCTAGCTGAATGCAGTTTCAGACTGAGTCTGACGTCGCTGCTGCACGTTGTACATGAGTCTGACGTCCTGCACGTACAATGTGCAGCAGCGACGTCAGACTCAGTCCGAAACTGCATTCAGCTAGCAGCTTCTTTGAACAGCAGCACAGAGTGACGGAGGATGAATCCCGATGAAGAACTTAAAAAACCTCGCAGCGGCAGGAGGAAGCGGACCTCGGCTGGTGGGGGTTGGGGTCCCCCACCAGCAAAGGTACCCACGGCGGCAGGGGGGGGGTTGGAAATGGCGGCGGCTGGGGTGGGCTATAATGTGCCCCCTCACTCTGGCTTCGGCCCCCGCTACCGCCGACTTTCAGATACGCCCCTGGCTCAAACTTGATCATGTTATGATCACTGTTTCCCAGTTGACCCAACACTGCCACCTCTCGCACTATGCCCTGCACACCACCAATCACCAGATCCAAAATGGCTCCCTCTCTCTTTGGTTCTTGGACCAGTTGCTCTAGGAAGCAGTCAAATATTACATCTAGAAATTTTATCTCCCTGGCACTCCCTGATGTAACATTTATCCCATCAATATCGGGTAATTGAAATCACTCATTATTATAGTGTTGCCCAATTTGCCAGCTTTCCTAATCTCTGTAAACATTTCTTCATCCATCTGTTCGTTCTGTCCTGGTGGACGGTAGTACAGTCCTACAAGAATACTCCTTCTCTTCACACATGGAATTTCTATCTATAATGAGTCCATGCTTCTATCTGTTTCATGTGGAATGTTTATTTTATTTGACACAGTTCCCTCTTTAACTTATCGCGCAACTACCCCCCTCAAATTTGATCCTTTCTATCATTGCGATTCAATTTGTACCCTGTTAACACAGTGTCCCATTGATTGTCTTCTTTCCACCAACTCTCTGAGATGCCTATTATATCTACCTCATGATTTTGTGCTATATATTTTAACTCTCCCACCTTATTTTTTAGGCTTGTAGCATTTGTATACAGGCACTTCAGATTATGTTTTTCCTTGGATCTACAAGCTGCTTAGAAGTTGAAGGGAATAATTTGCATTCTTTATCCTGCCTTCTCATTAAGCACATCTGGCTTACTTTCAGCACCATTGAAACCTCTCTACTGGAATTCCCTAAATGTCCTGTTTCAATAGTAGCCTTCAAGGGTACTCTACATCAAACCATGCGCTCCTGGGCCACTGTCTGCTCCCTCTCCCATTCTAGTTTAAAAGCTGCTCTATCACCTTTTTAAAAGTTAGCACCAGCAGCCTGGTTCCATCCCAGTTAAGGTGGAGCCCATCCTCTTGGAACAGTCTCCCTCTTTCCCTGAATGTTGCCCATTGAAACTTCAGAGCTCTGTGTGCCTTTTGGGTCCAGCATGTGCAATGGGGAGCATCACTGAAAATGCTACCCTGGAGGATCTGGACCAGGTTTCTACCTAAAAGCCTAAATTTGGCTTCCAGAACCTCCATCCCACAATTTACTATGTCATTGGTACCCACATGTACCACTACAGCTGGCTCCTCCCCAGCATTGTCTAGGTAACGTGTAAGATCCGCCACCTTCGCACCAGGCAGGCAAGTGACTATGTGATCCTCACATCCATCAGCCGCTCAGCTATCTGCATGCCTAATGATCGAATCACCAACTTGTGTCCTAACCCTTCCCGCCTGGAGGATAGTGCATCCCTTGGTGGGCAGGTTCTGGTTACAGGTGTACTTCCTACTTCACCAGGGTGATGCTCTCCTTCTAGGAGACCTCCCTCCTCCAAGGCATCACAGGGGCTGCCAGACTGGAGGTGGGACTTCTCTACAACATCCCTGTAGGTCCCATCTATGTACCTCCCTCAGCTCCTCCAAGTCTGCTATTCTAGCCTCAAGAGAATGGACCCATTCTTTGAGAGCTAGGAGCTCTTTGCATTCAGCACACACATATAACCACTCACTAACTGGGAGGTAATCATACATGTGACTTTCAGTGCAAAAGACTAGATAGCACCCCTCTCACTGCTGGACTGCTGTCTCCATCTTAGTATTTTTGAGTTTTTCAATAATTAAAACCTGTTAAGGTATTAAAGATATTAGTCTAATATTAATATATTTAGCTTATATGGTATAATGTGTGATTTATTTAGTATTTTCTTCTTAGAAAGTAAAGAAATGTAATTAAAACTCTGTAGAAGAACTCTTCCCTTGTCATCCTAATTAGAATAACTGACTATAAATGAAGTTCTATGCTAGGGGTGGGTGGGAGTTGGGGAGGCTAGGTGGGATTGAAGACTAAACTAGGCCCTGCTATGCCTGCTTGAGGCTGTTAATGCTGTAGTACAAAGTTTTAAAACTAGGAGGGAAAGAGTATGAAAAGGGTGTTTGTGGAACATGCCTAGTATATACACCACCAAGAAAAGAACGTATTGATCTGTTGTTGTTAGTAGAATAATTAGAAACTTTATTACATGATGTTTCTAAATTTAGCCTAAGCAATCACTCAGCTTAATACAGACCATTCAGAATCCCCCTCATGTAGTGGACTGCGGTCTTTGGAAGCTTATGCTGCAATAGATTGGTTGGTCTACCAATGCCTCCACCATTTTCCTTACACCAGATTAACACAGCTACTCCTCTTAAACTAAAGTAAAAGGGCACTTATTACACTTAAGGGCTCTTTTACTAAGCCATGTTAAAATCTGCAGTCACCGTGGTTTAACGTAGGACTTTACCATGCAGACTTAGCAAATTTCACGCAGCAACCATTGGGGGACTTCCCGGCACACATGAGATACTATGCTTGGGGTTAGCGCAGAAGCACTTTATCACTAACACAAAAAGCACTTAGCTCCGGATTCTATATATTGCGACCAAAGTTGTGCATATAAATCGGGTCATATTTTGATTTGCGTATCTTAACAAGCCAATCAGCGCTGATAATTTCCACTTCACAGGCAATTATTGACACTAACTGGCATTAACTAGAATTTATGCACAGAACTTTCTAAATGTGTCCTGTATAGTTCTGCATGTAAATTGTAAGATGCAGAATTGAAAAGAGGGCATCACCATGGGAACTGACATAGAATACAACCACTCCGCACCTAAACTAGTCGCTGGCATTTTTACTTGGCTTAAATACCTGCAACTAAATTTAGTCAATCTGAATGTTTTACTGTTTTTTTTATATAGCATATTGGTGACATCTGGTCTCTATTATGTAATGTTGAGAGTTTCGTAAAAGCTAAGTATCATTGTGAAACTGCTGTATATGCATAGCATAAAGAAAAGTGAAACTGCTATATATGCATAATATAAAGAAAATTGAGAATATAAATTGCTCTGATGTAATAACAAGAAATAATAGTAAAAAATAGTAGAAAAAAACAGTAAAAAAAAGAAACAGTAAAACAATCAGTTGATGAGGATTGCGGTACCACCCCTAAAAAGTATGCTTGGCTCATTGAATGATTCAGCCAAAACGGGGGCAGGTAAGCTAATCTGATGGATCCTATTATGATTGTCTGATCCTACTGACCTATGTGAGATAAGATATAAATGTGAAGAAGCTGAGCATGTTGTGAATTAAGCACTGAATATTGGGCAGGCACCCATATAACTTTTTTTGAAATTTTCCCCTGAGTCCTCTCCCACCCCCCAACAATGCCCCTCCCCCTTCCCCAAGCCCACAGACAAGAGGCCCCCCTCAGAACCCCCCAACCATCCAGGTAGGCCCCCCCAGGCCTACCTGTATCCTTGGTGGTCCACCTGTGGTAGTTGGGGGCAAGACCGTGGCCCTCTTGCTCTTGCCCATCACAGCACCATTCTAAAATAGCTGCTGCAACCTCTCAAGTCATGGCAGCCATTTTGGATCAGCGCCACATGAGGCAGGAGTGAGGAAGCTGCACTCCTGTCCCCAATGAGCACTGCTGCATCATCAGGGATACAGGGAGAGGGGAGGACAGGGTATTGTCAGGAGGTGGGAGGAGGCTCAGAAGAACCTTTTAAAGAAAATTTTACAAAATTAAATGGGGCCTTACCCAATATTCAGCTGGGCCGCATTAAGCCCCCAATATTCAGTGCCAGTGCCTGGACATGGCCTGTCACTAAATACTGGGGACTAATTTAACTGGTGACAGTGAGCATTTAAAAAAATGGTGACTGTCACTGGCTGAATATCGGTGGATCTTTGTCTTCAGATCATATATTTGAATAATGTCCCTCTATTGATTTAGATTAGCTCAAAAGCAAATGGAAGGAGTTTAGCATTAGATGAAGATATTGAAAAGTCATGGATTGTCATTTGTAGTTGGAAGAAATAATAAATTATGCTTTCATCATCAAAACAAACCAATAGGAAAGTGCAGAACCCCTGATTCACAAAGGAAATTTTGATAGAGAAAAGGAAGCTATGTCGGGCTGAGCACAAATAGTAGAAATCAAAATCAAGTGACGGCTTGGCCTTCTATAAAATAGTGATAGCACATTATCATTCTTCAGTTGAAGGAGTTAAAATGATAGATTATTCAATGAAGATTATTCACTCTCTAAGCCATCCTAAAGAGCTCTTTCAGGTTGTGAGAACTTTGACTGCATAAGGAGATTCAACAGATATCATTTCTTTGGAGGAGCTATGAGTTTATTTTCAACTCAGAATCAAAAGAGAGGGAACAAAGTACAAACTAAAGTCCAAACAAAAAAAACAGCACCACGGGCCTTTAAAAATGGAACACAGTTCTTTAATGAATGAGCCTTGACAAAAAGACCCGACACGGGCCATGTTTCGGTGACTAGCACCTGCGTCAGGGGTCACAGTGATGACGTGGAAAACTTGGGGAATAACTCGAATATATTCCTCTACAATATATTATTCCTTACCCCACGTCTCATGTAGTAAAAGCTACAAAGCACCAAGGCACTTTCACTTTCTGTATCTTTTTGATACAGAAAGTGAAAGTGCCTTGGTGCTTTGTAGCTTTTACTACATGAGACGTGGGGTAAGGAATAATATATTGTAGAGGAATATATTTGAGTTATTCCCCAAGTTTTCCACGTCATCACTGTGACCCCTGACGCAGGTGCTAGTCACCGAAACATGGCCCGTGTCGGGTCTTTTTGTCAAGGCTCATTCATTAAAGAACTGTGTTCCATTTTTAAAGGCCCGTGGTGCTGTTTTTTTTGTTTCAACTCAGAATCAAAACATTTTAAAGCCTCAGAATTGTCCCAATATGAATCAGATTTGAGTGCTTTGAACATAGTCAATCTTTGGTCTAACGCTCATATTAGTGTAGAGAGAATGGGTGATATCATTATTACAAAAAGTGCTCAGTTCAACTAGTATACCAGCTTTCTCTCCTTCCTGGATTCTAAGAAGCCTAACAAGCAAACTGGTTTTGGGGTCCTGTTACTAAGGGGCACTAACAGATTTAGGGTGTGCTAAAGATTAGTGCATTCTAAATGGTAAGACACCCATAAGAATATAATGGGAGTCTTATCATTTAGCATGCACTAAATCCATTAGCATACCTAAGTAAAAGGACCCCTGAGTCTTTTGTTAGGCTTATTAACTGTTTTGTTTGGATCCTTACTTGAATGGCATCTTCTGACTTGTCTGAAAGAGGCCATTATCCATCCAACCCAAAGAAAGCTTTGTGTGATTATTTAGATTCAACTGTCTATCTACATCTTATCCTACATCTATCCTAGCTAAGGCAATTGAGCAGGCAGTCTTTCAACAATTAAATGATCACATGCAAGCCAACTCTTTGCTGAATACTTCATAGTTTGAAGTACAGAGACTTTACTACTTTCAAAATAGATCATTGGTTAATTTCTCTTGAATCTCATAATGTGATGGTGATGCTTTCTTAGCTATACCTGCAGCTTTCAATAGTGTAGTGTATGCTCTATTGCTCTATCATCTTGCTGTATCATCTAAGCTAGTGAATTAAGGGAGAGGTTTTGTTTTTAATGGTTTGTCTTTTCTGACTTATAGAAAGCAGCAAGTACTGATTTCTCTAGTTTGTTTGATAAACAGAATAGTTGACGTTAGGAATCTCCCTATTGGCTACATTCATTGTTTAATTTGCCTTTGTGATCCCTCTGTGATGCCATTTCCATTATGGATATTGCATGTCACTTGAATACCAATGATTTCATGCTTTTCTTTCCTTCATACAGTGATATCAACACTGCCTCCATCTATAATGGCTGATTTTGTCAAATCAGGTGAAGAGTGGATGAACGCTAATGGTTTCCAGTTGAGGGGGAGTTACTAAGGTGCATTATTATTGTTGTCACCCCATTCCTGAAGAGCATAGTCTTATTACACCTTTGGCTGTAGTCGTGGCAGATATCTCAAACTGTGATTCAGGAAAGTGCAACACAATGCTGCTATTAATGAAAGTTACGCAATACGCACTATCACTTTATCTCTCATGTCGGAAATGAACTTTCTATAGCTGACCATCTAACTTATGGTATTCATTTACTCTTTCACTCAGGAACTTCTATGCACTACCACTTTGTTTTCTACTTTACCATGTATGCGCCTTAATACATCATTTGTAATTCTCTACCCGGAAATGGCGATCGCCATTACGGCATGATGTAAGCCACATTGAGCCTACAAACTGGTGGGAAAATGTGGGATACAAATGCTACAAATAAATAAATAAATAAATAAATATAAACTAACCTCGTTCCTACAAAACTGTAAGAAGAAAAGAAACTAAGGGGTCCTTTTACAAAGGAACACTGAAAATGGCTTGCGGTACTGTAGGCGCGGGTTTTGGGCGTGCACAGATCCATTTTTCAGCGTGCCTGCAAAAAATGCCTTTTTTTTGCTGAAAATGGACGTGCGGCAAAATTAAAATTCCTGCGCATCCACTTTGGGTCTGAGACCTTACTCCTAGCCATAGACCTAGTGGTAAAGAATTTGGGCAGTAATGACCTAGACGTGTCAGATGCCACTTGGCAGGCGTCCGCTATGCGTGCCAGAAAATAAAAAATATTTTTTTATACGTGCTTAGCGGACATGCACCAAAATTGAAATTACTGCAAGGGCCAGGCAGTAACCGGGGGTAACTCCAATTTGGTGCGCGTTGGGCGTGCATAGGAACCTATGCGGCTTAGTAAAAGGGGCCCTAAGAAAAAGATATTCCTTTAAATAAAATGATTACCCAAGATATGATGTTAATTCAAAGACAAAAGTATTGTTATTTTGTCTTTCTGTATTTGTGTAGAAATCTATATCTATATTTTGTGTGTTGGTGTAAAACACTTAGCTGAAAACTCTCTTGGCTGGCACTTTGGTCTATCTTGAAAGTTGGGGCCCATAGTCCGCAAAGTGGTTGTGCAGCACAGATGTCGTCTTCTATTAGGACAGGAACTTAAACCTCACCTAACTTTATACAAAATAAATGGAAGCAAAACACTGCCTCTCCTGTGACCAGGATACCTCTAAGGGAATTATCAGTTTTTAAACAAAATACTGTGAGCTACTGTATATTATGGGCACTGCCATGGACCATGGTTTAGGCCTAAGAGGCCTAAGAACTGAAAGAGCACAGAACCAGAGAGAATAGAAAAGCTGACAGATTAAAAGTCTGCTGGGACTCTTGTTTGACTTCTGTGTGATTCAAAGCCTCATGATCTGTTGCTGATCTAAGCAGACACCCCTTATGCAGACAAGAAATGAGGAAGGGGCGAGGGTGCAAATAAGCTTTGCAGACAAGTTTTGCAAGATAAAGGAAACATGTTCAATATGGAGAACGAAGTAGTTCCTTTGGAAAACAACTGTGCATGATAAGGCCTTCTGAGAATAGCTAATCCCACTATCAGCATTTTCAGTGAGCACTAATCACATTATTAGCATATATCCAATAAGTATTATTGTCATATTACGCATGCATAACTTGTTACCTTAATGAGAATATATAAGTGATTGTATTTCCTACTTCTGTGGAGATGTTGGACGCAGACAGCATTTCTATGCAGCAGTGTCTCTCTCCCAAAAGTAATTACTGATTGTATTTGTATTTGGTAAGTAGGGAAAATAAAGTAACTGATTGCTTTCACAAGACACAGCCTTGGCATCTTTTGTCCCTCCAAATTTTGGGTTGGTGGTACATAAAGATTTGGGAGGGAGTAAAAAGAACCCTAAAAATACTACTAACTTGAATCAAATAAAACAAATAAAATTTTACCCTACTTTTCCAAAGCCCAACTGAGACACTTTCCCTGTCACTAGTGAGGACCCCTTGTTGTCTCACTTCTTTTCGGCTGCCGCAAGATCTACATTTTCAGACCTCTCACATTCTTTCCTTGTCTTACCAAGTACAGCCTGTATTCACACTAAACTAATTCACAAGTTCACAATCATATTCATCTGCCTCTATAGTGCAGTCACACTTTCATACATGTATGACTTTCTTTCATCTCACACACAAGACATGTACTGCAATATTTTCACTCCACCTCTCCAATTATTCTCACTCAGTCATTTATACTATTTAATTATTCAGTCTCTCAATCAAAATCATCCACCCCAAAATCACACCAGGCCCTTCTGAATTTCTAATCACACAACACCTATTCCACACTTCCATTCTCCTCAGCTGCCAGGGCTCCTCTCAGCAACAGGGTTGCCAGGTGGAAAATTTTTTTCCAGCCCGATCGAGCCCAAAAAACAGCCCAAAACCCGCCCAAACACAAACCCCGCCCCTGACACCCCCACCCCCGCGTCATCACGCCCGCCCCCGCCGTCATCAACCCCGCCCCCGCCGTCACTGGCCCCGCCTTCCACGTCACCGGCCCCGCCTCCCCGTCATCGGCCCCGCCTCCCACGTCATCGGCCCCGCCTCCCCGTCATCGGCCCCGCCTCCCACGTCATCGGCCCCGCCTCCCCGTCATCGGCCCCGCCTCCTACGTCATCGGCCCCGCCTCCCACGTCACTAACCCCGCCCAAAACGTCATTAACCCCACCCAAAAACGTCACTAACCCCGCCCCCCCGCGGCCGAAAAAACCGCACTGAAGGCCAAAAACAGCCCAAAAAACCGCAACCCGCCGCGGGCAAAAATTTCCCGCGGCGGGTCGCGCCCACCTGGCAACACTGCTCAGCAACTGTCACAGACTTGAGCATAACCATAGAAACCCACCGCTTGGCTGGGTCACCTGGTCTTAATCCACCAATCATAAAGGCCTCAGAACCTATGTTCCCTTCACCTGTCAATCATGGAACCTTTAAACAAAATTCCAATTTCCATTTTGTTTTTCAAATACTCCTTAGAAAATAATGGAAAAATTACATTTTCCCAAAACTTTATCAATAAAACTGGACCAAAATCTCCATGTGCCCCAAGCACATCTTATGATGCTTTTAATATTCAAAATTCCTTTCTTTTCAAAGCTTAACCCAATCATTCCTAAATAAAACCAGATTAAAACCCGTAAACTTCCCTGAATCATTTTAGAAAAATTGAGAAAATTCCTCTGGACACCCTGCATCGAGTATATTTTTTTAAAAAACAAAACATCCTGACCCTCAAAATCCCCCAAAATGTGAACCTCAGGTGTTCAGTACTTTAAACAATTTTTTAGCCAACCCCTCTCCCCCCCCCCCCCCCCCACCGTTCACCAAAAGAGGATCTTAGGACCCCATAACCAAAAATAAAATTTAAATCCAGTTAACCCCTTCGGCGCCAGAGAAAATGCTACAAAAACTATATTTGTTTTAAAACGATTTTTGGGGGTCACCAGTCCCCTCACCTAGGTCTCCATAGGCTCCCCATATGTTGACCACCTTTTGTCCAGTTTCGAATGGATCCCTGGCAACCCGAAACACTGTGGCTGAAAATCCCCCAAAACTCCTGGAACTCTAGCCAGGCAGCTCAAAAATCCCGACTTTGTTTGGGCCTATTTTTCCTGGCTCCGGCAGTATTTTGCAGATCCATGGAGCCGGCTGTATCCATAACAAGGCCTCAAACAGACCATTTTCCTATCACGGCTGTCCAGAGTAGTTCATTTTCTAGCTGGGCAGCCCCGAGGAAGGCTGCAAAAAGGCACAGCTCATGCCAGAAAAGCCCCTGGACCACCAGGAAAGGACCCCCACAGGCTACCAATGATTCTGCTGGACCCTGGACCTTCTGTAAGTACTTTTTATTTTTAAACATTTTAAGTTTTCATTTAAAATAACTTTTATAAGTTCTGGCATGCATAAGTGCTATTGTGTGTAACTGAAAGCCTGGTGTATATGAGGAAAGAGCCAGGGCCACCGAGAGAGCTGGGCCTGGGGCAGGTCCGCCGCCCCTGCCCCTCTCCCCCCCCCCCCCCCCCCCACACACTCTCACACTCGGGCCTCCACCTCCCCTTACCTTCCTGCGTTTTCTCCTCCCTCGGTCTGTCACTCACCTGCTCCTGTGTGCTGGGACCCAGGTTATCGCATTAACACAATCACCTGGGTCTCGACATGCAGGAGCAGGAGAGAAACAGACCGAGGGAGCAGAACCTTCTGGCACTGGGTCCCCCCTTGGAGACCGGACCTGAGAAATCTTGCCCCGATGCCCCACCTCTCGGCAGCCCTGGAAGGAGCATGGGTGGGGCATGGGCAGGTTTCCCACTTAAATGTGTGACTTACAGACTACTGTGAATTATGCATACCCTTGCCACATTTACATACCTGCAATTGCACCAGGCATAGAGTTGATATAATTGAAGGCACATGACTTTTAGTTGCACTGATGCTGAATTATACTACTATTTTATAATGGAATCTAGGCACCCAGATGCCATTATAGAATAGGTGTTCCCCATGTTTCATTGGCATGCTTAAAAGTAGGCACCTACATATAGAATTGCCACCTAAGAGAGCAATTCTATAAATGTGTGCTCATATTTAGTAGGTGTCTATTTTCTTTTTGTAGAATACTGGCATAAAAGGGCAAATACATGTCTATAATTTAGGTACTTGTACTTAAAACAGCCACAGAGCTGGTGTAAATGCTTGTGCTTGAATTCCTGAAACATGAACATAAGTTATAGTATTCTATATTTGAATAATTCTATGCCCTGCCCACAGTGTGCCCAGACACCTCCCATGTGTACACCAATCTTCAACTACATGCTATCTTATTGAACAATGCATAGCTGAAATATTGGCATTTATGCATATATATATACACACAAACATTCATATACGCTGATATTCTAGTCAATTACATGCATTCTCAGCACCCAAATGTTGGTGCTCTCTTTTTAGAACTGCATTTGAAGGGTCCCACATACTTCACTTGGGGGTAGACAGAATTGGCATTTGTCCAGGGACAGGTTGAATCCTTGGGCTTCCAGTCCATTTAGGCTTTTCAAAAGTGTAGCCTCATGTTTCACCAATGCTCTTCCAAAGACAATGAGGGCATCCAGGAAAACTAAAACTTTAAGTAGATTCATGACTTCCACATCCTTTCCATAAATATCTGGAATTTTGGTGATTCCTTGGGACATCCATTCAAATTGCTAGAACCTCAATGGGCAAATGAATACTGTCTTCTCCTTTTAAATGTGCTACCATGTAACTTTATGGCATGTCCCTTAACCTTTGCACTTTTTGAAAAACAATCAATTTGTCTTTAAGATTATAATTCCTAAAGAAAGAGAAAATTCAATCAACATCTTTAAAACAAGAATGTATTTGCAGTATCTTAAGATGTTTTTTAACACTCTTCATAATGGTAAAAGAACACATAAGAGGGGCATTTTCGAAAGGATGACCAAGTCAGAATTCGGACATCATGCTCATACTGTCCAAAAACAAAAGTCCACCTCTTAGCCATTTTTGAACAGGAAATATATTGGGGGTTTCCTGTTCGAAAATATGTGAGAACGTCCAAAATGAACAGCCATTTTACAAACTGAAATGTCCAAATTATGAACGCCAAAAAGCCAGAGATAAGGACATCTGTCTGGCAACATTTTTACAGAAATAGCCACATGAACATCCTTGCAGAGCAGAGGGGCAGCCTAGTGGTCAGTGCAGTGAGCTGTAAGCCAGGCACCCAGGTTCATATCTCCCAACTCTTTTATTTTAATGCTGAGCCCTCCAGGAGCAGGGAAATGCCTACTGTACATGATTACACCACCTCAATAGCCCTCAGACTTGCAGGTGTCATAAATATTTAGGTACAGTTATGTGTCTGTTTCTGGAAGGCTTGCAATTTAAAGGAATTGAACCTGGGTCCCCTGGTTTACAGTTCACTGCACTATCAGACCTACTTTCTACTTTGTTCAGAATGCCCATAATACCTGATGCTGTCATAGAGCCTGATAGTCCTTTCAGTGGAGAGGGAGAGGGACAGCAACCACTGGGGGATTCATGAGGGGTCATGCCTTAATCCCCCTAGTGATCACCTTCTCAATCAGTGCTACTACGTTTTGTACCCTGGACGTGACTGAAACAGGTCTAAATAAAAACATCCTTCTTTTAAGACTT
Source organism: Microcaecilia unicolor (assembly GCF_901765095.1). Taxonomy (NCBI): domain Eukaryota; kingdom Metazoa; phylum Chordata; class Amphibia; order Gymnophiona; family Siphonopidae; genus Microcaecilia; species Microcaecilia unicolor. Next base: position 426,846,979 of record NC_044032.1, read on the forward strand.
GGATGTCATAATTTTGGGCCCTCTCTAGCCCTGCCCACAACACGCCGCCCCCCCTGCCCACAACACGTCCCCTTGCTATTTAGAAGAACTGTGGTGTAGGACATCTAGATTTGGCAATTCCAAAATTTAGCATATGGACTTTTATTGGGCTATTTTGAGACCTCTATATGCTTTGAAAATGAGCCCATGGTGTATTTTAAATACATAAGTTAGGACATTACTCTCTTCTCTTGTGTCAACAAAGCATCTCTTGGATTATGAAATGCCCTTTTATGTGCCCACTGGACCAATTTACCAGAATATCCCTGAGAAATAAATTTCTCAAATAACTTTGTTTTTTTTTATTTTTTTTTTTTTATTTTTTAATTTCTTTATTTATCACTTTTAACATTTTAATTCAAGTACAATTCTTGAAAACAGCAAAGATGACTATTAATCATTCATAACATAAAAGAAATTCTTATATCAAAGAAAAAGGAAATCTTGATCTATTTCTCATCTTTAGTCCACAATATGGAGGCATTATATACTATATATCAGGAAAATTATATCTGATAACATCTAAGAAAAAGGTGGCTGAGCAAAATGTCCGAGTATATACTTTATGGCGTAGACGTTATTACAGGTCCCGGTAATGAAATGGGTGAGCCAGGTAACTTAGAGTCCAAAAATGAATTAAGTTGTTTAGAGTCATAAAATATATATTTGACAGAATTTAACTTTATGACACATTTGCAAGGAAAATTTAACCAAAACAGTGCTCCCAATTGCAATGCCTTGGAACGAAGTTTGAGAAATTCCTGTCTTTTCTTCTGCGTTACCTTTGAGACATCTGGGTACATTCTTATATTATAACCAAGGAAATTCTGTTCTCTTTGCAAAAAATATTGTTTTAGTATCCAGTCTCTATCAGGTTGTAGAATAAATGTAACTTTGAGTGTTGCTGCTCAAATAACTTTGTAAGTATGTAAATATTCCTGATCAGTGTCACAAATCCTATGATATTGCAGAAATTGGGGAAAAGGCAGGCTGGCTGTGGAATGTAGGAAGGTATTATTTTATTTATTTTTGTTACATTTGTACCCCGTGCTTTCCCACTCATGGCAGGCTCAATGCGGCTTACATGGGGCAATGGAGGGTTAAGTGACTTGCCCAAAGTTTCAGTTTCTTTAGGAAAAGAAAAACTGTAGTGCAAAGCATACCATGTAACAGTGCAATCTTTACATCCAAAAACTTTAATTCAGAGGAATGATATTGTAAATCAGATGTAATTGTGGGGTGACAAGAATTCAAATACACAGTAAATTGTATAAAACTGTGCCTTTCTATATTACAAATTTATCACCAATGTAATGCCACAAACATATCATCTCTGCAAACCAGAGAGAAGAGTGGATCTATCGTTCTTCAAAAGAGGACATTAAAAAATTAGCAATAGATGGAGCACAAGCAGTCCTCATGCCCACTCTGTAGACTTGCTGATATATTCTATTATCAAACAAAAAGTAATATATACCATAGCTATTTCTGTTAAATGCATCAAAAAATTGGTGGGGAACCATATGAGGTTATGGAATCACATCCAAAGCATGCCTACAACCTTGAAGGCTTCTCTCTGAGGAATGCTCGTATACAGTGAGTGAACATCAAACTTTGCTAATGAAATAGGGCATAGATGCTGCAGATAAGCCATAACGTGTTCCTTTCACTACTACTACTACTACTACTTAACATTTCTAGAGCGCTACTAGGGTTACGCAGCGCTGTACAATTTAACAAAGAGAGACAGTCCCTGCTCAACGAGCTTACAATCTAATAGACAAGCATTAAATGGAATCGCTCATTGTTAGTGTATTGCCAGTTTTCCTAATTTCTGTTAACGTTACATCATCCGTATTCAGGGGTGTAGCCAGAACTTAATTTTGGAGGGGGCCTCTCATACCTTTTGCTGATGGGGATGCTCAAGCCGTGCCAAGAAATTCTCTGCTGCATCCCTCGCCTGTGTTGCCTGAGCAGCAGGGAAGCCGGCGGGTGCTCTAGCCTCCAATCCTGATACTTCCGTGCATGCTCAACTTAATGCATGGACTCAGCATGCATGGAAGTGCCAGCAGTGGTTATGTCACTGCCAGTATTCTCTTTCCCTTCACATATGGAATTTCTATCCATAAGGATTCCAAGTTACTATCTGATTCCTACTGAATTTTTGTTGTTAATCTCAATTCCTTCTTTAGCATAGAGTGCCATCCCCCCCAAAAAAGATTTGATTCACTCTTTCATATATAATTTGGACCCTGGCAATACAGTGTCCCTTTGGTTAGCCTCAGAGTGGAGGAGTAGCCTAGTGGTTAGAGCACTGGTCTTGACATCCAGAAGTGGCCAGTTTAAATCCCACTGCTGCTCACTGTGATCTTAACCCTCCATTACCTCAGCTATAACTTAGATTGTAAGCCTGACAGGGAAATGCCCAGTGTACCTGAAAATAACTCACCTCGAGCTACTACTAAAACAATGTGAGCAAAATATAAATAAAAAATGTCACTAGTTCTCAGAGATGCCTATTCTACCTACCTCTTCATTTAGTGCTATATACTCTAACACTCCCATCTTATTTTTTTAGGCTTCTGCCATTTGTACATAGACATTTCAAACTATTTTTTTTTTGTTTGTGTCTACAAGCTGCTTAACAATTGACATAGATAACTTGCAATTTTTACTCTGCTCTCCTCTTTAAGGATCCTGATATTTTTTGCCTTTATTTCTACCTATCAGCATGTTCTACCTTCCCTGTTTTGATAGCATCCTTCAAAGATACCTCACTCTGAACCATGCACTCCTGAGCCACTGTAGGCTTTCCCCTAGATTCTAGTTTAATAGCTGCTCTATCTCCTTTTTAAATGTTAGTGCCAGTAGCCTGATTTCATCCCTGTTACGGTAGAGCCCATCTTTCCAGAATAATCTCTGATGATTCTGGCATTCCTCAATTCTTTCAGGTGTTTTCTGATACCTGAGTGCCAAACATCTTGATTTCTCACACAATGAATGTGGATTATGATGGTTATGTGGTATTCTACTCCTTTAGCCAGGTCAATATGGGTCAAGAATACTTTCTCAGCTAGCCATCTGCAGTATCAATCTGAGGAAAAATGAGTTAAATGACAGAACTGAACAGTGATGGGTCTGTTTTCTCAATTGGTGCCTCTTGCTGGTGGTATCATCTACCTGTTTACTATCAAGTTTTCCACAGTGGAGTCTGCCTGTTCTGCACTGTAAAGTCTGACTTTTTTGTGACACACAGATTTAATCAGTGTCTAGTCGCTCTGTACCAGAGCCCTGTGTGTGCTTTTTCCTGTCTCTCCTATCTCTAAGCATGATGATTTTCAACCCGATTTCCTCTAAAGCTTATATTTTCCTAACACTTGCTTCTCTTCCTCTGAAATCCAAGAGACAAATGGCAAGAAAATGGTGGTGATTTCAGATTCTGAATGGCATCACATCATCAGCCACAGGATTTGGAAGGGAGGCTAGAATAGGCTTGTTTGGCTGTTTGTCAAACAGTTTCAACATGATAGGTCAAATAACTCCTGCTTCTTCCTTATGCCTTCCCAAGGAGGCTGTCAGGTTTATCATAAACTGAACCCACGATTCACAGAAAAAGAAGCTAGAGACTTACAGCTGAAGCCACAAGAGATGGTACAAGCCAATTAATAATTACCCTCTGAGTAACAGAGAGCAAGCAAAGTCATCAAAGGAGCCCAGTGGGGTGCTGTCCTTAATTCTAAAGTGAGTACAACCAGCTCCTCTAGGAGCTTAGCTATCCTGCTGCTGCCCAGAGGATGACTGTTCACTGGTTTCTACCTTTACTTGTATAGTTCCTGTAGCTTCAGCTGCAAGTCTCTCTCTCTCTTCTCCAAAGGGTCATTGTTTGATCCCCAATGAATTTCTTTCCTTGACTATATAGACTATAATGGGAGCCAAAAATGAATGCACTTTCTGTTCATTCAAGCCCCATGCCTCTGCAATTTATTCGGAGGTATATGAACCCAAACTGGCTTTATTTATTTCACTTCTGTAGGGTACATTGGTTGCCACTTTAGAACACTGATTGCTATTTGCCAAGTCCTTCTCATTCATAAAGAGTAAGATTTCACTTAGTTTTCCATATATGAAATTTTACATCAAATGAACAACTAGTGACTGGTATGATGCTAAACCATGTGAAGCATTTCAATAACTATTAACTTGTAAACTATGCCTGAGATTTGCTTTATGTGCTGGATTTCAGAAAAAAAATTACACTGCTTGGAAGTGTAGGTGTTTTTTTCTTTCTCGCTTTCTTTCTTCATGGTTTGTGTTATTTTTCTGCTAAGCCAATTTGCATATAGTAGAAGTCCTACTAGAAAAATTCTGCATGCAATTTTGCACAAAATATGAGTTTTTCTCATCTTAGTGCATTGGCCTCCTCTAATACCAAACTTCATCAGCCAAGAACCAAGAAGGGCATCCAGTGATGCAAAATATCGTTTTATAGATAGATAAATTTGTGTAATACTTTCCTAGAAGCAATTTAGTTTCTAAACTGTGAAGGACTTCTGGTACTCAGTGATACTAACAATAACAGGTGGCTTCAAGGATCAACAGTGTTTCCAGTTCATATGCTTTCTGACCCATAAAAGACATTTACATTCTTTCAAGGTACTTTGGCTCACCAAGGATAATTCAAACAGCTTTGATTCCTTTTGCATCTCTGTGTGAAAGGTAACGCCAAGCTTTCAAAGCCTGTATGGCACACGATGAAAACAGAATATAGAAACAAGGGGGTCAGCAAACATTTTTCTTGATGCTAGAGGACTATGGTGTAACACTTTGATGTATGCTACATGAGAACTGCAAGCAATTAATCGCTTTAATAAGCAAGTGGTGAGCTAATGAAAACATCCATCTTCTGCCAGCAGTGGTCTTCGTCTGAAAGCACACAGAACTCAGTGAAAAAAAAAAGCACATTTGGCCTTCGCTGAATAATAGAATCACTTCACAAAGTCATACAGCTTTTCCTACATTATAGTCGCACATTCTAAATGTTTTCATGGTTTGCTGTTCACTGTGGAAAACAGTGTTAATTATGTGGAATCAGAACAACTTAATTACTGTCTTAGGTTAGCTGCCATGCTGTTCTTTTAACAGTTGTGATTAATTAGAACCATGTAACTTCCTTAAACTAAGTAGTGTAAAAGGCAACAAGAAATCTTCTCTGCGCCTCTAGCACGTGCTGGGCCTAGATGCTATGCATCACACTCCACTTTCCGCGTGGAAATCAAAGCGTATTCTGTAAAGTATGCTTTAATTTAGGCGTACGTTATAGAATATGTACATAAGTAATGCCACACTGGGAAAAGACCAAGGGTCCATCGAGCCCAGCATCCTGTCCACAACAGCGGCCAAGCCAGGCCAAGGGCACCTGGCAAGCTTCCCAAACGTACAAACATTCTATACATGTTATTCCTGGAATTGTGGATTTTTCCCAAGTCCATTTAGTAGCAGTTTATGGACTTGTCCTTTAGGAAACCATCTAACCCCTTTTTTAAACTCTGCCAAGCTAACCGCCTTCACCATGTTCTCCAGCAACGAATTCCAGAGTTTAATTACGCGGTGGGTGAAGAAAGATTTTCTCCGATTTGTTTTAAATTTACTACACTGTAGTTTCATCACATGCCCCCTAGTCCTAGTATTTTTGGAAAGTGTGAACAGACGCTTCACATCCACCTGTTCCACTTCACTCATTATTTTATATATGCCGAGTGCTGCTCTGCGTGACTAAATTTAGTCACAGTCAATTACACCATCTAAAACCTGGTGTAAATCCCGACGCCTAAATTAGGCGCAGAGCAGGTGTATTTCTATAACACTAGACATAGACTTTAGAAAACACCCATGACCCACCCATTCCATTCCCATGCCTACTATTTAACTATGCAACTTAGATTTTACAAGCACCACATTACAGAATACGCTTAGCAAGTAGTGCGCATAAACTCTAATTAATGCCAATTAGTGCTGAGAATTGTTTAACATCCAATTATCTGCACTGATTAACTTGTTAACTAATTAAGTTATATGCATTGTTATGGAATATAATTCGATTTCCTCATGAAAATCGAGGCGTGATATATAGAAGCCCAGGGACTGCGACTTTCTATTCTTTTTCCTTAGCATTATTTTTTTTTTTTTTAAATATCCTAACTTCTTCTCAAGTAGGAAGACTTTGAAGTATTTTATCTGACAAACACAGAGTACAGCAAACAACCTGAAGCATCAAAACTGTGCTATATGGGATTCTGCCTAGACATGCTGAGTTGCAAAGTGGGCTGGTTCTGAATCCATTTCAATTAAATGCCGACTCCATTCAGACCAGAGGATTTTAAATAGACCAAGGCAGACCAGGACAAGATGTGACTTGAATCAGACAAAACCAAGTCATTTGCTGTTTGGCTTTCATTTGTCCCTAGCAAAACTCAAAGTTTCATTAGCATAGATAGTGCAAATTTCTTAAAAATATACATATTCTCATTTTTGCAGCATTGTGTCATAGAATAAAGTTAGAAAATTATAAAATGACTCCAGTTTGATTAAGGCTTACTTCCTATTTCTCCTAAGTAATCTTTCTCCTTTAGATTATTCTCTGTTCATTGGTAAGTGTTACTCTTTCAAGACTGATATAACTATCAGCCCTTCTTTATCCCTGGTCTTTTTTTTTTTGTTACATTTGTACCCCGCGCTTTCCCACTCATGGCAGGCTCAATGCAGCTTACATGGGGCAATGGAGGGTTAAGTGACTTGCCCAGAGTCACAAGGAAGCTGCCTGTTCCTAAAGTGGGAATCGAACTCAGTTCCTCAGGACCAAAGTCCACCACCCTAACCATTAGGCCACTCCTCCATTAGCCATTGACTTGGATGTTATGGCTCAAATTTCTAGATTACCCCAAGAAAAGCTGAATAAACTGAAGGAAGTCATAAACAATTTGAGGCAAGCAAGAAAGGCAACCCTTAAGCAGTTCCAATCAGTGTTTTGCCTCTAGAGTCATACCGTACCTGTAGGCTGAATATCCTCAAAGATGTTTAGCCTTAACCACATCTAGATGATGAAGTTCCACCACCACATTAAAATAATAAAAGTGATGAAGGAGGACTAGAAGTCTGAGATGGGTTACAATAACGTGATAGCCTAATGTTTTGGCACACTAGTGACTGGTGAGGAGATAAACTTTTTCACTGATACATCTGGGAAAAAAGCAGGGGTTAGCCAGACACCCAATTTTGGGCAGGCCTAAGCCCAAATTGGGTAAGTATGACAACTCCGTTCCCCAACGCCCCCACCCAGCAACTCTCCCCCCCAGGTGACTCCACTCCCCCGACCTCCCTGGTACTTTTAGGTCTTTGCCAGCAGTGAGCAGCAATTCATTCCCCTTGCTCACACCAGCTGCAAGCCTTCCCTCTAACATAACTTCCTGGTTCTGCAAACAGAATGTTACGTCAGAGGGAAGACTTGGGCCAGTGTGAGCAGGGGAATGTGTTGCTGCTCACTGCCAGCTAAAAAATAAAAGATATAAAGGTTCTGGGGAAGTCGGGGGAGTAGCATTAGATGACTCCCCCTCCCCAATCTCCTGGAGGGAGAGATACTGGGAGTCTTCAGCTGGTGCTGCTGGGTGTGCCGGAGTCCTAAGTAGATGGGCCTGTGCACAGTTGTGCCCACCTGGGCCTACCCATGGCTATGCCACTAGGAAAACTCTGGAATTTGTTGCCAGATAATGTGGTAAAAGCAGTTAGCTTAGCAGGGTTTTAAAAAAGGTTTGGCAAATTTCCTAAAAGAAAAGTCCATAAGTTATTATTAAGATGGACTTGGGGAAAATCCACTGCTTATTTCTTATTGAATCCCGCTCGAGGTAAGAAGGACCATTTTGCTCCCAGTACAGGGAGTAAGAAGGAATATTTTATTCATATAGTGTGTGGATAAGGTCCTGTTTGTTGTGAGTTCAGCATTTTAGCTGGTTTGTCTTACACCAAATAATTAGGATTGAATGACCACTGACGCAGGCGCTGTGCACCGAAACATGGCCTGTGTCAGGTCAATGATAAGAGATTGATGTACAAGATTCATGCTGTACAATATAGGATTGTCCTGCTTTTGAAGGCTCCTAGTACTTTTTTTGCTTTTTGGACTTTGTTCTGTACGTCAGACCCTCTCTGTGCTGTTTTCTTAGATTAGAGTACAATCATAAATGATTCAGTTAATAACTTATACCAGTGGTTCCCAAACCTGGTCCTGGAGGCACCCCAGCCAGTCAGGTTTTCAGGAGACCCACAATGAATATTCATGAGAGAGATTTGCATGCAGCAGAGGCAGTCCACTCCCTTGGAGGCCATCTTGCCCCCCCCCCCCCAACTTGGAGGGCCTGAATATGTTTTACTGAGAATAATGGGTCTTACACAATTTACTGTGCGTCAAATCACACTAATGCACCATAACCAATTAATGTCCATTAGAAAACAGAGCCCTTGTTAAATGCCTCTGAAGATAATTTTTTGTGCAGTTTTATTGCAGCTAGAGAATGACGCAGGGACAAGGTTTGTCCCCATCCCCACCCTATTCCCGCAAGCTTTGTCCTCATCCCTGCGAGCGTTATCCCCATTCCTGCCCCGTCCCTGAGAGCTCTGTCCCTGCAAGCTCTGACCCCCATCTGCACAAGCCTCAAACAGTAATTTAGTATAATGCCAGAGATATAGAAAGAGATGCATTTACTCCTGTATTGTGCAAAATATAAAGATGGTACATGCCAGGGATGGTGTTGGGGGGGGGGGGGGGGGGGGGAGTGTGACTAGGGCAACTGCCCTTGGCCCCTGACCAGAGAGGGCCCCTAAGCCTGATGAAAGGTGGCTATGAAGTCCCCTCCCCAATTTCTGCCCTGGGCCCCAGCCATGTCTAACACTAGCTCTGGCAACATGTACATTTCAAATATGACATACTCTAATCACAAAATGGAAAATAAAATTATTTTTCCACCTTTTGTTGTATTTTAAAAAATTATTTTGGTCTCAGGCTCTGGTTTCTGCTTCTCTCTGTTTTCTCTTAACTCACTCACCAGGTTCTCCTGACCATTTGACTTCTCTTCTCTCTTGATGTTTACCATCCATCTTCCATTTCTATGTCCCTATTGTCCCCTGTGTTCAGCATCTCCCTTCTGTGTCCCTCTACTTCCCTGTCCATTATCTCCCCTATGCTCATATCCCCAAATCCATCATCACCCCTCTATATCTCTATCTCCCTATCTTCTCCCCCTGTGTTGAACAACATGTCTGGCATTGCCCCTCTGTGTCCATATACCATCTCTACACTGCATTTCCACTTTGTGTCCCTGTCCCATTGCCCCCCCCCCCCCCCCCCAATGCACATCATTTCACTTCTGTATCTGTTACCGTCCTGTGACTCGCTTCTTCCCTCTCTTCCTCTTCCACACCAATGTGTTTCTCTCTTCCCCAACCCAGCTTCTCTCCTTCTCTCCCCCCACCCATTCTAGCATCTGGTTCACCTGCCTGCCCTCTTTCCCTTTCTCCTTCCTGCTGTGAGTTCAGTATTTGACACCTTCTTCCTCACTCCCCTTGGTCCAGCACCTCTTTTTTTATTTTATTTTTGTTACATTTGTACCCCGCGCTTTCCCACTCATAGCAGGTTCAATGCGGCTTACATATTATATACAGGTACTTATTTGTACCTGGGGCAATGGAGGGTTAAGTGACTTGCCCAGAGTCACAAGGAGCTGCCTGTGCCTGCAGTGGGAATCGAACCCAGTTCCCCAGGGCCAAAGTCCACCACTCTAACCACTAGGCCACTCCTCCATGTAACCCCCCTCCTCTCAGAGTCCAGTCAGCACATTCCCACCAGCCCCCCTTCTCCTCCCATGGGTCCAGCCAGCACATCTCTTCTTTCCCTCTGTCTCCTCCTCCCATGGGTCCAGCCAGCACCGCTTTTCTTTCCTTCCACCCCTCTCTTTCCATGGCTTCAGACACCTACCTTTCTTCTTTCCCACCAGCCCCCCTCTTCCTATGGGTCCAGCCTCCATCTCTCTCCTTTCCCTCCAGTCCCCCTCCTCCCATGGCTCTAGCCCCAACTTTCCCATCAGCCTCCTTCTTCCCATGGGTCCAGCAAGCCCCCAAGTCTCTCCTTTCCCTTCAGCCTCCCTCTTCCCTTTCCCTCCAGCCCTCCCTTACCATGGGTCTAGCCCCCCTCTCTTCCCAATCTATGCGGCTTCCTCTGCTCTCCCTCCTTGCTCATTCGGAAGAGGAAGTTTTAAACTGAAGTAATGGTCAGCGTGAGTTGCAGCTGGCGGGAGGCCTGGCTAGGGTATGGCAGCAGCATGTCCGGCTACTCACTGAACCTGCACATCTTCTGGCCTCTGCTTACACCAGATAATTGCCCGCTCTACCCATGCTCTGCCTAGGCACCATCCTAGATAGTTTCACTGAAAATTGCTGGATAACCCTGGCCACTAGCACTTATCTGAATAGCAGGTTCTGCTTCTGAATATTGACCCATCAGTATTTTATATTTGCAGTAAGCATGAGTTAATAGATACTTCTATCACTGTAGTTAAGTTAATGATACCTAAAATTCAGTCCCTGGCATGAGATCAATTTTGATTTAGCAAAGAATGTGCCCTGGACCATTGTGTGTATACAGTTCATGCTGATTAGTATTGATTTTTAAAGAAATAATAATGATGTCTTCATTAAGCACTCAGCACTAACCACTGAACCTGGTTCAGGTAACTGACAAGGTTTCTAATTTCACATAGCACAACATTAAGCTATGGAAAATTGGTCTTTTGCAGTGTGTAATGAGATTTCTGGCCTTATACCTTGTTCTGGAAATCACTATCTTGGATACTCAGTGGACAATATTGGACTTATGCTGGACAATGTTTCACTGTACCCACAAGACCACATGTGATGAATTATAACAGATTATGACATTTAAAGTCTAAGATTCAGAAATATGCCAAGAGATATGAGGGAATGTTATATGCTACACAAAATCATTTATTATGCAGGATGACTCTTACTGGTTATACAAATCAAAGTATCCCAAGATTATAAAGCCATAGGCACAGGTACATTTTTACTCTTTATTCCACCTGTCTGAATCTCTTGCCAATTGTGTAAATATAGAAACAAAAAAAAAATAAAGGCAAATAAAGACCATATCCAGTCTACACTGATTTTTAGAAAGGGTTCCAGGGGTGATCCAGGAAATTACAGACTGGTAAGCCTGACATCAGTGCCGGGCAAAACAGTGGAAACTATTATAAAGAATAAAATTACAGAACACATAGACAAACATGGTTTAATGTGACAGAGTTAGCATGGGTTTAACCAAGGGAAGTCTTGCCTCACCAATTTGCTTCATTTCTTTGAAGGCGTGAATAAACATGTGGATAAAGGTGAGCCAGTTGATGTAGTGTATCTAGATTTTCAGAAAGCTTTTGATAAGGTTCCTTCATGAGAGACTCCTGAGACAATTAGAGTCATGGGATAGGAGGCAAGGTTCTGGTGTGGATTAAGAATTGGTTATTGGACAGAAAACAGAGAGTAGGGTTAAATGGTCATTTCTCTCGATGGAGGAGGGTGAATAGTGGAGTGCTGCAGGGATCAGTACTGCGACCGGCGCTATTTAACATATTTATAAATTATATGGAAATCAGAATGACAAGTGAGGTGATTAAATTTACAGATGAGACAAAACTATTCAAGGTTGTTAAAATATGTGCGGACTGTGAAATATTGCAGGAAGACCTTAGAAAATTGGAGGACTGGGCATCCAAATGGCAGATGAAATTTAATGTGGACAAATGTAAGGTGATGCACATTGGAAAGAATAATCCGAATCACAGTTACCTGATGCTAGTGTCTACCTTGGGGGTCAACACTCAAGAAAAAGATCTAGATGTCATTGTAGATAATGTGCTGAAATCTGCTGCTCAGTGTGTTGGCACCAGCCAAAAAAGCAAACAGGATGCTATGAATTATTAGGAAAGGGATGGTGAATAAGACCAAAAATACTATAATGCCTCTGTATCACTCTATGGTGCTACCTCTCCTTGAGTATAGTGTTCAGTTCTGGTTGCTGTATCTCAAAAAAAGATATAGCGGAATTAGAAAAGGTTCAAAGAAGAGCAACCAAAATGATAAAGTAGATGGAATTCCTCTCATATGAGGAAATGCTAAAGAGGTTAGAGCTCTTCAGCTTGGAAAAGAGACAGATGAGGGGAGATATGATTGAGGTCTACAAAATCCTGAGTGGTGTAGAATGAGTAGAAGTAAATTCATATTTTACTCGTTACAAAAATACAAAGACTAGGGGACCCTCGAGAAAGTTACATGGAAATATTTTTAAAACAAATAGGAGGAAATATTTTTTCACTCAATGAATAGTTAAGCTCTGGAACTCTTTGCCAGAGGATGTGGTAACAGCAGTTGGTGTATCTGGGTTTAAAAAAGGTTTGGACAAGTTCCTGAGTTTGTGCAGCGCTGCGTACGCCTTGTAGCGCTATAAAAATGCTAAATAGTAGTAGTAGTAGGAAAAGTCCATAGTCTGCTATTGAGACAGACATAGGGAAGCAACTGCTTGCCCTTGAATTAGTAACATGGATTATTGCCAAGATTTGGGTTTCTGACAGGTACTTGTGACCTGGCTTGACCACTGTTGGAAACAGGATACTGGACTAGATGGATCATTAGTCTGACCCAATATGGCTACTCTTATATTTTTATGTTCTTATGTTCCATGCTATCTATTATCTCTTCCTCTCCTGTAGAGATCCTATATACTTATTCCAAGCTTGCTTGAATTCAAACAGTGTAGTCATCTCCACAACCTTCACCAGAAGACCATTCCATGAATTCACGACCCTTTCCGTGAAGAAGTATTTCATCAGATTACTCCTGAATCTGACCCCTTTCAACTTCATCATACACCCCTCAAGTTTCCTTTCAAATTCCAAGATTATTCAATCCTTGATATATCATCAAATCGGTAGCCTTTCTAGGCGGTGCACAAAATTTTAAAAGATTTAAAAATTGAGAAGAACTCCATTTACAGACAGGAAAGAGATAGTACGGTAATAAAAAATAATATAGTGCTTTGGACAGTGACTCACTCAATCCCACCCAGACATCCCAAGAAGAATTACATAAAGTTTTCACCTTCTTTTTAAAAGCATCTAAGGAACATTACTCACAGATAAATTGTTACAAATGGTTACTTTTTGATGATCTTAAGGATCTGGAAGGGACAAATTAATAATTGAGTAAGAACAATGGAATTCTGGAATAGAATTCTGGAGTACTTCATGAACCAAACACAGAATTTTGAAAGAAATTTTGTGATTGATAGTCAACCAATGTTTTTTTCCTCAGCGAGGGAGTTACATGATCATACTTCCTAGATTTGGTAATCAATAAGGCATTACAATAGTCCAATCGGTTTATAACAAAAGAATGTATCAAAACATATAATGCTGATTTTGTAAAAAGACTTCTAACAGAGCAAATCATTTTTACTTTATAGTATCATAATCGAATGATATTAGCGATATGATCCTAAAAATCTAGATGTTGATCCAAAATGACACCCAAAACCTTCACTGTCTGCTGGAAAGCAAGTAGAGTGCCAGCTATCTCAATTGGAACTTTCAAATCATTGTCTCTTTTTGTGAAAAAAGAATACCATGTGATTTTTCAGGGTTGAGTTTAAGTCCATTAGCAGTTAACCACAAGACACTCTGAGTATGTTTGTTATTCAAAGAATGGATTCCTAAAGCGAATTAATATCTATACTACAGAGAATTTGAATATCATCTACATAAACATATGGAGTAATCTCAAGTGATTGAATCAACGTAAAAATTGGGGAAAGAGAGATATTAAATAGAAGTAATGTTAATAATGACCCTTGGGGGAATGTGAGCCCTTGGCCCAGAGCTTGCCATGTGAGAATCACCCAACCACCTCTGGGTAGACTGAGTCCCCTCAGAACTAAGAGTGCTCCCAAGAACTGGACTGGACCACAAGTGGAGATGAACTGAGGCAGCTTTATTAGCAGCAAAAACACTGGGCTAAAAGGGTAGCCCAACGGCACAGAAAGGAAAACAGGCAGCCTAGCTATACAGTCTAACCTAGCTGAAGCAAGCCAAACATAAAACATAGAATAAGGTAAAGTAGAACAGCCTAGCTGTACAGGGAAATCAAACATAAGCAGCCTAGCTGCATCTCTCAATACTAACAGGGCTAAGCAATCATATAGCATACCGTAGAACACAATAGACTAAGGAAAGGGCATGCCCTAGCGGAACAAAGACAAACAGGCAATAATTGGCTGACAGAGGAACACTGCTAGAGGTTAAGGAAAGGGTTCATTCTGTCAGTACACTCAGAAGAGCCACGGAACACCGGCAGCAAGCTCCCCCAAAATCAGAGTGGAACAGAAGCAAAACAAAGAGAAAAGAAAGTCTCTTCAGGACCTGCACCACAGGTGAAGGCAAGAGCGGGTCACTCTACTCACAGAAGACTAGGGATGTCACCTAAGACAAGCAAACAGTCACTGAGGCGCCCAAGACGAATGCTCCCAACGCAAGCAAGATAAAGCAACAAAGCCCGAGCTGATGCTCCCAAGGCAAGCAAGGTAAAGAAGCCAAACTTGAGCCAATGCTCCCAAGGTAGAAGACTCAACGGCCCTGCACAGCACCCAAGGGCCAGGATCAGCCCACATCGACCCCTCCATGCTTCAAGCACCACTCCCTCATCCAGAGATACCTCGCGACGTGGCCTCAGCCGCCGTACCTGCAGCACTCCCTGTCATCCAGCCCACACAGTCCCAAACACAGCACAAAGCCACTTGCTGCATATTGTGACTAAGGACCACGGTGGGCGACTGGAATCTCAACTGAGGCACGGGAGGCTCTGGACTCACAGGCCTGGCAGCAGGCTTCACCTGGACTCAAGCAAAGGTGAAAGCAGTAGGCAGAGCTATTACTCTTCAAAACTACCAAGCTTGAAGGCAGGCTTCACAGGAACACAGCAATAGGTAAAAGCTGTAGGCAAAGCTTTACTCCTCAAGACTCCCTAACTTGGAACCAGACTTCCACTGGAACACAGCATAAGGTGAAAACTGTAGGCAAAGCTTCAGGCCATGGCCTCGCAAAGAACCAGAAGTTGGAACTAGCAGGGCCCAGGCCATCAAGGATAATTGCCAAAACAGTGAGCACATTCAGAAGCCAGCTTAAGAAGTGCTCACTGCTGATGACATCACCAGCTTGGCCTCCACCACTCTACAGTGACCCCACAGGTCACTGACTGGAACTGCAAGTAATTTTAGTAGGTAAGAAGGAGGAACACAGCACAGACGAGCAAGGCACAGATGTCAGCGACGACGACCATGACAGGGGACATCACAAGAAAATGGAAAAGGCCCAGAGTATGAATCTTTCCATAATACAGTGCAGGATCTACCTCTAAGGTAGGACGTGAACCATTCTAAGGCTACCATAAAAACCTCAACTAAGGAGTGAAGTAAATATAACCAAGTACAAAGCAGAACTTCACTAAACGCATGCACAGAATTTCAAACTGACAGATGTGCAGTCCAAGTAACAAAACAATATTAGTGTGCTTAAACTACCAACACCCAAATTTCTTTACAATATTGGTGTGCTTAAACTACCAACACCCAAAATGTCTTTAGAGATATGAGGAAAAAGCTTCGGATTATATGCAGGTGTGT
Source organism: Microcaecilia unicolor (assembly GCF_901765095.1). Taxonomy (NCBI): domain Eukaryota; kingdom Metazoa; phylum Chordata; class Amphibia; order Gymnophiona; family Siphonopidae; genus Microcaecilia; species Microcaecilia unicolor. The sequence continues at coordinate 426,862,805 of NC_044032.1, forward strand.
TATAAATTTCCACCAGTCTGTTTCTGTTATTGGCTTAAAAAGCTTCCATAATTTTTAATCATTTTCTTGTATAAAAATTATATAAATTAATCATAATGAGCTCTGCATCAAGATACACCCTGACATTGGCCACCATTCTGCTTCAGGGAGTAAAGAGCTTTAAATCAATGGCTGCAAAAACAAAAACACAAGAAGACATCACTATTCATTCTTTAAAAATCGTCCATACAAATTAATAACATTGTACTCACTGCGCTCTCATTCAAAACTGACATACTGAGCACGTTCAAGATAGTGGCTTGGCGTCTATAGATTTTTATATATAGGGCACCTTATCCAATCAGAAACTGACTCATCAAATACACATGAATGTCTGTACGAGATGTCAATCATCTCAATCAAGGTGTTCCATTGGCTCAAAAAAACTTCAAACAATCTTTCAATAAAAATGATTCCATTCAATGCAAGATCTTAATCCATGGAGCTGCGCAGTATTCAAATTGTATATCCACCGTTGCTCCTTTTGCACAAGTTGCAGATGACGATTTCCATCTCTGATGTTCTCTCCAATCTGATCAATGGCAAAACAACACAGATCTTCAAAAATGTGTTTATGTTCAAGACAATGTTCTACCATTGCAGCTTCGTTTATTTTCCTATGCAAAGTGCTCCAGTACTCTATTAAATGGGTTTTCAATTTTCTAGATGTCTGACCAACATATAATTTTTTACAGGGACATTGGATGATATATACTACATACTCAGAGATGCAGGTAGTGTGATGACTTAATACATACTCTTTGTAGGCTCACAGATTAGTGTATTTGGTAAGCGTAACAGATAGCAGCAAACTCTTTTTCAACTCTTCTGGATGACAGTTTGTGTATTGCAAGAACATATTCCAATCAGTGGTCTTTCTAAAGACCGTGGTGGAAAAATGATTTTGATCAGTTTTATCTACCAAAATATCCAAAAAAGAGATCGCATCAGCATGAACAATCATCACAAAATTAATTGTAGGATGACAGTTGTTCAAATAAAGTAGTCCACAGAAGCAGAACCCACGTCTTCAGTTCTTAAAAGGCTTTTATTCACACCACTTAAAATAACAACACCTGATGTGGGCATATAAGGCATTGTTATTTTAAGTGGTATGAATAAAAGCCTTTTAGAACTGAAGACATGGGTTCTGCTTTTGTGGACTGTTTTCTACTACTTGCAGAATATTGCTTCCTCTTCTGGAAAATTATTCAACTGGAACCTGGAGCCTGTCCAAAGAAAAAAAAAATATTGTCAATAAACGTGACCCAGGTTTTCACATAGCAGACACCATATGACAAATGGTGTCTGCTATGTGAAACTAATTTACATAGACACCATATGAAAAATGCTAGTACCAATCAGGATGTCACCTCTGTGGGGCAGCACTTTACAAAACCAGAACACTGTACCAGTGATTTCATGGTAAGAATCCAGAAAGGGAACTTCAAAACAATACAGGAATGTAAGACCTTTGAAGTCTGAATGATTAAATATTTTGACACACACCAGACAGGACTTAACAAAGATCTGGGTTTTCTAGCCCATTATAAACCATAAAATTATACTGCTTTGTCACCCTCCTATCTCCATGTATATCTATCTATCCCTCATCCACCTGACTCTTCCTGTTTCTCACCTATCCACCCTCATCCTGTTAGACTGTCACTGAAATGCTTTGATGTTTCATTTATATATACTGTCATCTACCAATATTTGCTTATTTCCGATCTGACGAAGAAGGGCAACCTTCAAAAGCTAATCAAGAAATGTATTAAGTTATGTTCAATAAAAAAGGTATCATCTTATTTTCTTTTCCATGTTTTATTTTGTTGTATTTCTATTGATTACCTTTAAAAGTGGACTAACACGGCTACCACACCTCTCCACATAGCAGAAAAAGTGGGATGCTTGGACAAACCTCTCTCCAAATCTTGTCATAAATAAATTGGCCACTGAGGGAACCATAGTAGCACTGATGGCCACCCCTGAAACCTGTTGAAAAAAGTGTCCATCAAATAGAAAAAAAAAAGGTCATCGTTGGTTCCAAAAACTGTATGAGAAATTCTGTAGGAATCCTTTAACATATAAAGCATCTCTCTGTGGAATCACTCTGTACATGGATGTCACATCCAATGTAACTAACAGGACATCTTCCTCCCCTGTTTGTTTGTTTATTTATATTTATTTATTTACTGCATTTGTATCCCACATTTTCCCACCTATTTGCAGGCTCAATGTGGCTTACAATGTTCTGTTATGGCACTCGCCATTCCAGGGTAAGGATACAACAGGTATTACATAGAAACATGGACATCATAATTGAATTACATATTACATAGAAACATGTTACTTGTTCTAATACACTAAAAAAAAATGTAGAGTCGCTTATGTATGAAAAGGATGTTTCTACTATCAGGTGCAAAAAAAACCCCAAAATCAGCAAAAATGGATAACAGTTCCAACAAAGAATCCTTGCTGGAAACATCAGTAACAGCTACATCATACAGTCGATTCAAAAGAAGATTAAGATCAGCAAGGTTGAATGCTGCGCTTAAGTGCAAACAGATCATCACTACAAATTTATCTTGATCAAAAAGATGCTGTATATAAGTAGTAGTTCCAATAAAAGCTATTTCAATAATTTGACTGTGTCTGAATCCTGTTTGATTAGGATGTAACTGAACAACAAAATATCCTAATTGTTCAAAAACAATGAATTCAGTAAGCTTGGAAATAAATGGAAGAGTTGAGATTGGATGGAAATTTAAAATTATTGAAGGATTAATAGTCAGATCCTTAAACTGTGGATGAATGACAGCATGTTTCCAAATGTCTGGCACCAGTCCATATGTTAAACTTTCAGAAATCATTGTGGGGCCCTTTTACTGAGCCGTATAGGCGCCTATGCGTGCCCAGCATGCGCCCAATTGGACTTACTGCCTGGTTACCGTGTGGCTATTGCAGTAATTTCAATTTTGGCACGCATCCGCTACGCGCATCTGAAAAATATTTTTTATTTTCTGACGTGCAGCAGCTATGCGCGTCAAGTGGAATTTGACGCATGTAGACCACTACTACTACTACTACTACTTAACATTTGTAGTACCACCCGGTTACTGTGTGAGACCTTACCGCTAGGTCAATGGCTTGTGGTAACGTCTCAGACCGAAAATGGATGCACAGCAAGATTCATTTTGCCACATGTCCATTTTCGGCAAAAACAAAGCACACCCAAAACACGTGTCTGCACTACCGCAGGCCATTTTTCAGCAAAAGGACCCCTGTGTGCATAAAAGCCAAAAGTAATACTAGATTGCACTTCACAAGACCAGAAGGGATAGGATCCTGTTGAGCCGTAGTGACTTTAAGAAATCCTGGGGCTCAATCCACAGCCTCCATAGAAGGAATATTAAAAACAGAAAGTTTAGTAGTTAATGATGGAGCATGATCCATCAGTGATAAAGACTTGAGAATTAGTTGGGCCAGCAACACAAGCTTGAAGTCTAGAGATCTTATCCACAAAATAGTCAGCTAAGGTATCAGCTGTTTAGGTAACATCATTTACGGAAAGGGGTCTAGCTACTTTAGTCAAAGAATGCAATATTTATATAATGCAGCTGAGTGCAGTGCCCTGAGAATATGTGAAGAATAATAATTCTGTTTCACCTGCTGGATAGATTATTTGTATGAATAAGCTAAAGTTTTATAAGTCTGAAGTGAACCAGGTTAAATTATATCTTTCCTCCAGAGATGTTCCTAATGTTTAACCTGCCTCTTAAAAAGTAATAATGAGGAACTGAACCAAGGCTCACATTTCCTTTTCCCACATGAATAAGCCAAATTATTGAAAACAGTAGATAAGGCAGAATTCCACAGGCAGAATTGAAAGAGACTCACCTCCTGTGCATTTATGCCACAGAGGTCTTTAAGCATTTCTATCATATCTCCCCTCTCCTGCCTTTCTTCCAAAGTATTCATATTGAGATCTTTAAGTCTGTCCCCATATGCTTTCCCCTGGATTCTATATATGGTGCTTTAAGTTGCGCATGCAAATTTGGGCGTTCACCCAATTTACATGTGCAACTTAATTAAATAACAAGCCAATTAGTGCTGATAATTGGCATCCCAACAAGCAATTATTAGCACTAATTAGATTTAAATGAGCAGTTAAGCACATAAATTTAGGCACTATATCTCTGCCTAAATTTTACGTACGAGTCCGAAAAGCAGGTGCAGATATGGGAGGGTATGGGTGGATCAGAGGCATTCCTAGAATTTACACGTGTAGTTATAGAACAAGGGGAATACGTGCCTAATTTAGGCGTGATGATTTGCACCACGTTTCAGTTGGTGCAAATGGCCATGCCTAAAGTTAGGCACAATTCCTGGGTGTAAGTGCTATTCTATAAACTGCACCTAACTTTAAGCATTATTTATAGAATAGCACTGAGTATTATTTTTTGGTGCCGATTTTTAAGGGCCATATATAGAATCTAGCCCTTTATGATAAAGACCACTGATCATTTAGCAGCCACCCTCTGGACCAACTCCATCCTGTTTATATCTTTTTTGAAGGTGTGGTCTCTAGAATTGTACACAGTACTCCAAATGATGTCTCACCTCCTTTTCCTGTTGGCCATTCCTCTCCATATGCATCCAAGCATCCTTCTAGCTTTCACAATTACCTTTTCTACTTGTTTGGCTACCTTAAGATCATCATGTTGCTTAAAAAATATTTTTGCTCTGTGATTGCAGATGAAGGATCGGGAGTAGGACCGCAGAAGAAAAACACAAATAGGAATGGAAGTGTAGTAAACCCTGAACAATTTTGAGAGGCCTGTGTTTGTGAGGTGCTAGCTAAACTGAAGGTGGACAAAGTGATGGGGCTGGGTGGTGTACCTCCGAGAGTATTGACAGAAGTTCTAGTGGCTTCCCTGGATGACTTTTTCAGTGCTTCTCTAGAGTTGGGAGTGGTCCCAGAGGACTGGAAAAGGTTAGATAGAAACATAGAATCATGATGGCAGATAAGGGAAATGGGACTTGAAATACCGCCTTTCTAAGGTTTTTGCAACTACATTCAAAGCGATTTACATATATTCAGGTACTTATTTTGTACCAGGGACGATGGAGAGTTAAGTGACTTGCCCAGAGTCACAAGGAGCTGCAGTGGGAATTGATCTCAGTTCCCCAGGATCAAAGTCCACTGCACTAACCACTAGGCTACTCCTCCAATAAATGGGCCATCCTGTCTGCCCTTCCTCAATAACCACTAGTTCCTCCATTTTCTAAGGGATCCCATGTGCCTGTCTCACGTTTTCTTAAATTCTGACATAGTCCTCGACCTCCACCGGGAGGCCATCCCACGCATCCACCACCCTTTCCGTGAAATAGTATTTTCTTAGATTCTTCCTAAGCCAATTTCCTCTTAACTTCATCCTATACCCTCTCATTCCAGAGTTTTCCTTCATTTGGAAAAGGCTTACCTCCTGGGTATTAACACCACTGAGATATTTAAACATCTCTATCATATCCTGTCTCTTCTGCCTCTCTTCCAGCGTATACAAGTTGAGGTCCATGAGCCTGTCTCCCTATGTTTTATGACAGAGACCATTTATCATCTACCCTCTGGACTGAATCCATCCTGTTTATATCTTTCCGTAGGTGTGGTCTCCAGAATTACACACAGTACTCCAAATCGGGCCTCACCAGAGCCTTATACAAGGGCACTATCACCTCTTTTTTCCTGCTGGTCATCCCTCTCCTTATGCACCCAAGCATCCTTCTGGCTTTGACCGTTGCCTTTTCTACCTGGTTGACCACCATAAGGTCTTCGGAATTAAGGGGTCCTTTTCTTATGGTGTGCTAATGGATTTAGCGCTCACTAAATGCTGCTATTAGAGCTCGCTAAATCTGTCAGCACACCTTAGTAGAAGGACCCCTAGGAGTTACTACCCTGGAAAAGGATTTAGGTGTCATTGTGCACAATATGTTGAAATCTTTTGCTCAATGCATGCGGTGACCGAAAAAGCAAACAGAATGTTAGAAATGATTAGGAAACAAATAGAGTAGGTGTTCTCATTCTAGTCCTCGGAATACATCAAACCAGTCAGGTTTTCAGGGTATCCAACATGAATATGACTGAGCAAAATTTGCATTTAGTGGCTCCATTGTATGCCAATTTATCTCATGCATATTCATTGTGGATATCCTGAAAATCTGACCGGCTTGGTGTGTCCTGAGGACTGGGTTGTGAACCTCTGGAAAATAAAACAAAGAATATTCCCCCAGATTCTATATAGGGCGCCTAAAGATCTGCGCCAAAATTGGCGCAGATTCTACAACAATGTGAGCAACTCAGTTCGCTTAATAAGCTAATGACCGCTGATAACAACACTTAACAAGCAATAATGAGCACTAATTGGCACTGATTGGAATTTAGGCACACAACTCGCTAAGTGTATTGATGTGCACCAAACTCCTAATGCATGCAGACAAAAGGAGCATGGTTATGGACAGGGACATGGGCATTTAAAAATTTACATACCTAGTTATAGAATATATCAAACAAATATCATATAGGACTATCAATAAGTTGAATCTGTGACTCTCTTCTTATATTATACACATAACAATGTAAACTTTAGTAATGATAACTATATTTATTATACATCAAGACTAAACATTCATACTTTCAGAGGCACTTCAATATTGAAATTCCATATCTCTTGAAACAACTGAACAAAGGTTAATGATCTCATAACACGCTGTACATTAATTTTAATGACCTGAAATATTCGTATCAGATAGTCAGTACTTCTTTATCTGTTTATAAAAGCAGGTATCGATGAAACAATTCAATGATCTCGTTATTCCATTCCAAAGATCAACCAATATCCAGTTGATATAGAGGGGCATAATCAAAAGTGGGTGCCCATCTCCGTGGGCTGCCATGCGAAGGGGCGGGACAAACCGTATTTTCGAAAAAAGATGGGCACCCATCTTTTTTCGATAATACGGGTTGTGCGGGGCAAATGTCTAGGATTTGGGCGTTTTTGAGCAGGGCGCTATTGGTTTTCAGCGATAATGGAAACCGAAGGCACCTAGCTTAAAAACTAACAAATCCAAGGCATTGAGTTGTAGGAGGGGCCAGGATTTGTAGTGCACTGGTCCCCCTTATATGCCAGGACACCAACTGGGCACCCTAGGGGGCACTTTTATACATTAAAAAAAAATTAAAATAGCTCCCAGGTGCATAGCACCCTTCCCTTGTGTGCTGAGCCCCCCAAATCCCCCCCCAAAACCCACTGCCCACAAGTCTACACCATTACCATAGCCCTGAGGGGTGCAGGGAGGCATCTACATGTGGGTACAGTGGGTTTTGGGGTTTTTTGGAGGCCTCAACATTAACCAGCACAAGTGGAACAGGTGGGGGGGGGGATGGGCCTGGGTCCGCCTGCCTGACGTCCACTGCATCCACTAACAACTGCTCCAAGGGACTTGCATACTACTGTCAGGGAGCTGGGTATGACATTTGAGGCTTGCATACAGGCTGTCAAAAAAGTTTTTAAAGTTCTTTTTTTGTGGTGGGAGGGGGTTAGTGACCACTGGGGGAGTCAGGGGAGGTCATCCCTGATTCCCTCCGGTGGTCATCTGGCCAGTTGGGGCACTTTTTTGGGACTTGGGTCGTGAAAAACAAGGGTCCAGCAAAAGCGACCCAAATTCTCGCTTCTGCCGCCCTTTTTTTTCGATTATCGGCCAAAGGCGCCCATCTCTCCTCGGCCGATAAACACACCCCAGTCCCGCCTTCACCACGCCTCTGACACGCCCCGGCAACTTTGTTTGTTTCCGCGACAGAGTGCAGTTGAAGACGCCCAAAATCGGCTTTTGATTATACCGATTTGGGCGCCTTTGCTAGATGGGTGCCCATCTCCCGATTTGGGTTGAAATATGGGCGCTCATCACATAAGGCCGATAGTCAATTTGATCCGGCAATGTTGTAATTCCAATGAGAAATCTTATCTCTCATCTATTGTTGATAGTAAATCAATCCAATAGAGATAATACAGCAACGTTCTCAGTTGTATGTGGCCGAAAGAATCAAATCTTCACTTCACATCTTTATCAAATGAAACTCCAACTAAAGCATCAACATATATTCCTCCCACATTCAAATGGTTTATAGGTCTCTACACAGGCCGTGTTTCATATAACTTCCTCAGGAGACCCTTATCAGACACAATGAAGCACTGAGCACACCATAAGGCATCTGAGCAGTCGACGTGATAGCATCACGATTGAATTGAATTTGTTTGATATATTAAGTGACTAATTTCAATGACATTTAACCCTTGCATTGGTAGTATAGTTAATGAATATGGCGCAGTGCGCCTAAATACGCACCAGGATTTATGCCATGCTTTCATTGGTGTAAATGGATGCACATAGATTTAAGCACTGAAATATAAACTAAGCGTATTCTATTATCAGCACCTAAATCTAGGTGCTGATTATAGAATATGCTTAGTCTGCACTGATTTCAGCACTAATCTTTTAGGCTCCATATATAGAATCTCCCCCTTTGTGTGTAATTCTGGTTGCTGCGTCTCAAAAATGATGTAGTCAAGCTGGAAAAGGTACAAAGGGGGATGACCAAAATGATTAAGGGGATGGAATAGCCGTCATATGAGGGAAGGCTAAAGAGGTTAGGGTTCTTTATCTTGGTGAAGAATCATCTGAGAGGAGATATAGTAGAGGTCTATAAAGTCCTGAATGGAATGGAATTGGCAGGGCTTTTTTTGAGGGGGTACTTGGGGGTACTGAGTACCGGCACCTTTTCCATTGTCTGCTAAAATTGACCCATAGCCCCCAAGTTTTAATGAAAGAGATCAGGCTCTACATATCAATTTTGCCATGTCATAGATTCTTTGACTGGTTGCAGGGGGAATGGCTATTGTGGGGTGGGATCCTCTGTGATCACCCCACTCCTGAAGGGTGGCCAGGCATTTGAGTACCAGCACCTTTTTTACTAGAAAAAATGCACTGGGAATTGGTAAGTACAAAGTGATTGTTTACTCTTTCAAAAAGAACAAAGACTAGGGGACACTCCATAAAGTTACATAATAGCACATTTAAAACAAACAAGAGAAAATATTTTTCACTCAATGTATAGTTAATCTTTGGAACTCATTGCTGAAGCAAGTGGTAAAAGCAGTTAATGTAGCTTGGCTTAAAAAAGATTGGCAAATTCCTAGAGGAAAAGTCCATAAACTGTTATTAAGGTAGAATTTCAATACATACAAAACAAAGGTGAACTTGTGAAACACAGTTGAATCCACACCCAAAATAAAGATGCACAGAAAGTGCAAAGATAATGAAATATTAATAATGAAGATCTAAACATAGAAAAAACTTTCTTAGAAAAATTATTGAGAGGAAAAAAGCCTCAGAACCCTGTTAGAGATAAACAGTTTAAATCTCAAGACTAGAAAGAGTAGTCAAATCATGGACTAAACCTCCCCTCCCCACCCCCTCTTAATAGAACAGTGATAGCACAATACTGTGGCTTATCTTATTTCAGTGACAACTGTATTGGTCCAACCGATGGTGACCAGAGCATTTCACTAGGCAGCTTCATTTAAGAGAGTTATTGTGCCTGAGTAGTTACATTTTGTGGATAGTTCTGGATCACAGTAAAGGCGAACACTGCAAAATTTGTGATCATACTTTTGAACTACAAGACAAGTTTATACATTCTGTGAGTGGGCGGTTTTATTTTCTTTGCTTTTAAACATCATTTTGAGCATTTTAATCATAGTTTGGAATCTTTGCATTGCTGTATGATCGATCGTATACTGCCTCTATGTCAGGGTGGTGATTGCAGAACTCTGCTTTAAAACGTGAGCAGGAGTGGATTTTCAAGTTGACTGAGGAACCGGAGGGTCTAAATGGCAAGATTGAGTGGCAAGGAGGAGGTGATCCACCAAGGTGGATGAACACTAACTCTCACGAAAAATCAACAGTTTCCAGGGAGACGGGATACTGATGTACAAAGTACCACTTTATTCACAGACTCGACACAGTACCGTGTTTCGGCCACAGGCCTGCCTCAGGAGTCTTAAATGATTCTGGTACTAGGAATCGATCAGTCTGCAGGTTAAATGGTCTTTAGAAAGACCCTTTTAAGATTTATAACTTGTTAATGATACGTCTCTCTGTAGTCTATGGAAAAAGAACAGCGTGTAAACTGCTGGTCAGTTGTAGACAAAAGATTGAGTGGCCTCATTCTTATTAATAAATTTTGTTATTAATAAACCATTTTTTTTCAAATCAACTATGAGGTTATGCAACAGTGACATCACTTGCTGAAGGTGTCTGAAGGCGTGCAGTCATCTTTCACACTGGGCATGTCAGCAAGCTGAATGCTGCATAGTTTTAGTAAGTTTTAGGCAAAGGTAGTTGATAAAAATTTTAAATAAATTCAGTTGTTGAACAGTATATTAAACGGTTTTTGTTTCTGCAGCCTTTGGTTGTTTGGCTTGATGAAGCTATCTAGCGAAATGCCCTGGCCATCGTCGGTTGTCACTGGAATAAGAAAAGTCACAATATTATGCTAAGTTTTTAAAGTTTGATCACTGTGCTATTAAGATGGGTTTTTTTAACCTATGAAGTGATTACTATCTATCTCTGACAAGGTTCTGAGGCTTTTTCCCTCTCAATTTTTCTAAAAAATGTTTTCTATTGCTAAATTTTCATTATGAATTTTTCATTATCTTTGAACTTTCTGTGAATCTTTTTTTTTGGTAAGAAGTCATTGCTTATCCCTGAGGTAAACTATCATGGAAACTTGCTACTTTTGGGCACTCTGCCAGATACTTGTAACTTGGACTGTCCTTGGAAACAGGATATTGAGCTAGATGGACCCTTGATCTGACCCAGTAGAGCAATTCTTATGTTATTATGCTCATTCGGCTGAGATTTCTGGTGTGGAGATCTACCTCTCCACACCAGAAATCTCAGCAAAAATCCAGGCCAAAGTATCAGCCTGCCTGTCTGACATTGCTGCTTGGATGTCTCAGCACCATCTGAAAGTAAACATGACCAAGACTAAGCTTCTTATCTTTCCCCCTAAACCAACCTCTCCTCCTCCCCCATTCTCCATTTCTGTGGATAACACACTCATCCTTCCTGTCTCATCAGCTCGTAACCTTGGGGTCATCTTCGACTCCTCCCTCTCTTTCTCTGCACATATTTATTTATTTATTTATTTGTGGCATTTATACCCCGCTCGATAGCAGGTTCAGTGCGGCTTACAAAGTATGATACAAAGTATCACAGAGATAATACAAAGTATGGAACAAAGTACAAGAGAGATGACATAATTGCATAGAGTAGGACATTAGTAAGAAATATGGGGGAAGGATTGGAGTATGGGTAATACTAGTGGTGTGGAATTAGGTTTGAGAGTTAGGATGGGTCATTTGGATAGGCTTGTTTGAAGAGGTGAGTCTTCAGCAGTTTTCGGAAGGGTAGGTGTTCGGTGGTTTTTTGGATGTGTCGAGGTATGGCGTTCCAGAGTTGGCTGCCTATGACAGAAAATTTGGATGCGTAGTAAGTTTTGTATTTGAGGCCTTTGCAGCTAGGAAGATGAAGATTGAGGTATGTTTGAGAAGATTTGGACCAGTTCCTAGCTGGAAGATCGATCAGGTCGGACATGTAGGTTGGAGATTCGCCATTGAGGATCTTGTGGATCATTGTGTGGGCTTTGAAGTTTATGCGTTCCTTGATAGGGAGCCAATGAAGTTTTCTCCGTAGTGGTGTTGCGCTTTCGAATCGTGATTTGCCAAAGATGAGTCTCGCTGCTGTGTTTTGGGCGGTTTGGAGCTTTTTCATGATTTGGGCTTTGCATCCGATGAAGATGCTGTTGCAGTAGTCAGCATGGGTGAGCACTGTGGATTGTACTAGATTGCGTAAAGTTTTCTGTGGGAGGAATGGTTTCACTCTTTGCAGTACCCACATCATGTTGAACATCTTCTTCGTCGTGGCTTTTGCATGAGATTCTAAAGATAGGTGTTTGTCTAATGTTACTCCTAGGATTTTTAGATTGTCAGATATTGGGATGGTGACGTCGGGGGGTGGTTAGGGTGGTTGGGAGCTGAGTAGCGTGTTGTGATGAAAGGAATAGGCATTGAGTTTTTTCTTTATTCATTTTCATCTTGAAGGCGTTGGCCCAGGATGCTAGGATGTTCATGGCAGTGATTATTTTCTCCGAGATTTCTGTAAGGGTGGATTGGAAAGGGATGAATATTGTGACGTCATCAGCGTAGATGAATGGATTTAGGCCAGATTTGGATAGGGATTTGGCTAGAGGAATCATCATAAGGTTGAAGAGAATCGGGGATAGCAAACTGCTAAAACCTGTCATTTCTTTCGCTATAATATCACCAAAATTTGCCCTTTCCTTTCTGAGCACACTACCAGAACCCTCATCCACACTCTTATCACCTCTCGCTTAGACTATTGCAACTTGCTTCTCATAGGTCTCCCACCTAGCCATCTCTCTCCTCTTCAATCTGTTCAAAATTCTGCTGCACGACTAATATTCCACCAGTGTCGTTATGCTCCTATTAGCCCTTTCCTCAAGTCACTTCACTGGCTTCCTATCCGTTTCCGCATACAGTTCAAACTCCTCTTATTGACTTATAAGTGCATTCACTCTGCAGCTCCTCAGTACCTTTCCACTCTCATCTCTCCCTACATTCCTCTCCGGGAACTCTTATCTGCACCCTTCTCTTCCACCGCTAATGCTAGACTCTGTTCCTTTTATCTTGCTGCAACATATGCCTGGAATAGACTTCCTGAGCCGGTACGTCAAGCTCCATCTCTGGCCTTCTTCAAATCTAGGCTAAAATCCCACCTTTTTGATGCTGCTTTTAATTCCTAACCCTTATTCACTTGTTTAGAACCCTTATTTTATCATCCTCACTTTAATATTCCCTTATCTCTTGTTTGTCCTGTTTGTCTGTCCTAATTAGATTGTAAGCTCTTTCGAGCAGGGACTGTCTCTTCATGTTCAGGTGTACAGCGCTGCGTACGTCTAGTAGCGCTATAGAAATGATGAGTAGTAGTAGTAGTCATTTATGCATGCTAAAGATGAGCACTGGACATCTATTTAATATTTGTTATCTGTGCACCCAGGTGCCATTATAGAATACTAGAGTAATTTGGCATGGGCATACCTAAGTTTAGGTGTGACTATTTAACCATATCAATGGCAGGTGTAAATACATGCACCAAGTGATCCACGTAATTAAAAGTATTCTATACGTTATGCATGTCAATTGAAGACACGTCCATGGCCTGCTATGCTCTGCCTGTTTATACACTTCCCTCCAGTTACACAATATCCCTCGGATTCTATATAGCGCAACCAGTGCTTTTTTTGTGCCGGTACGCAACGGTACGGCGTACCAGCACCTTTTTTTTTTTGCTCCCCCCGCCCCGTGACGGACGCAGTGCCAGCCCCCATTTCCGGCCGCTGCTGCTTCTCCTGTTGAGCAGCAGCGGCTGCTACACAAAGAAAAAGATTTTTAAAAACTTCAAACCTGGCTGAAACGCGGCACCCCGGCACTGTAGACAGCCATTAGGCATTGGCTGTTGTCCCGCAGCTGCTCCTCCTCTTGCCTCTACGTCACTGCGCTCCTCCGGGGTCTTCCTCCAGGGGCAGTGACGTAGAGGCAAGAGGAGGAGCGGCTGTGGGGCAACAGCCAATGCCTAATGGTTGTCTACAGTGCCGGGGTGCCGCGTTTCAGCCAGGTTTCAATTTTTTTTTTTAAATCTTCTTTTTCTTTGTGTAGCGGCCGCTGCTGCTCAACAGGAGAAGCAGCAGCGGCCGGAAATAGGGGCTGGTGCCTCGTGCGTCGCGACTTCGCGCCGTTCGCGGGAAACTTGGCGGGGAGAGGGAAACCAACAGAGGGAAGGATTGGGGGGAGAGAGAGAAAGAGGGAAACCAACACAGGGAAGGATTGGGGAGGGGGAGAGAAAGAGGGAAACCAACAGAGGAAGGATTGGGGGGAGAGAGAGAAAGAAGGAAACCAACACAGGGAAGGATTGGGGGGGGGGGAGAGAAAGAGGGAAACCAACAGAGGAAGGATTGGGGGGAGAGAGAGAAAGAGGGAAACCAACACAGGGAAGGATTGGGGGGGGGGAGAGAGAAAGAGGGAAACCAACAGAGGAAGGATTGGGGAGAGAGAGAAAGAGGGAAACCAACAGAGGGAAGGATTGGGGAGAGAGAGAGAGGGAAAACAACAGAGGGAAGGATTGGGGAGAGATAGAAAGAGGGAAACCAACAGAGGGAAGGGTTGGGGAGAGAGAGAGAGGGAAACCAACAGAGGGAAGGATTGGGGAGAGAGAGAAAGAGGGAAACCAACAGAGGGAAGGATTGGGGAGAGAGAGAAAGAGGGAAACAACAGAGGGAAGGATTGGGGAGAGAGAGAAAGAGGGAAAACAACAGAGGGAAGGATTGGGGAGAGAGAGAAAGAGGGAAAACAACAGAGGGAAGGATTGGGGAGAGAGGGAAAACAACAGAGGGAAGGATTGGGGAGAGAGAGAGAGGGAAAACAACAGAGGGAAGGATTGGGGAGAGATAGAAAGAGGGAAACCAAGAGAGGGAAGGATTGGGGAGAGAGAGAAAGAGGGAAACCAACAGAGGGAAGGATTGGGGAGTTAGAGAAAGAGGGAAAACAACAGAGGGAAGGATTGGGGAGAGAGAGAGAGGGAAAACAACAGAGGGAAGAATTGGGGAGAGAGAGAAAGAGGGAAAACAACAGAGGGAAGGATTGGGGAGAGAGAGAAAGAGGGAAACCAACAGAGGGAAAGATTGGGGAGAGAGAGAGGGAAAACAACAGAGGGAAGGATTGGGGGGAGAGAGAGAGAGAGGGAAAACAACAGAGGGAAGGATTGGGGAGAGAGAGAAAGAGGGAAAACAACAGAGGGAAGGATTGGGGAGAGAGA
Source organism: Microcaecilia unicolor (assembly GCF_901765095.1). Lineage (NCBI taxonomy): Eukaryota > Metazoa > Chordata > Amphibia > Gymnophiona > Siphonopidae > Microcaecilia > Microcaecilia unicolor. Next base: position 426,877,856 of record NC_044032.1, read on the forward strand.
GAAAGAGGGAAAACAACAGAGGGAAGGATTGGGGAGAGAGAGAGAGGGAAAACAACAGAGGGAAGGATTGGGGAGAGAGAAAGAGGGAAAACAACAGAGGGAAGGATTGGGGAGAGAGAGGGAAAACAGGGGAGAGAGAGGGAAAAACAGATGGAAGGATGGGGAGAGAGAGGGAAAAACAGATGGAAGGATTGGGGAGAGAGGGGAAAACAGATGGAAGGATGGGGAGAGAGAGAAAGAGGGAAAACAACAGAGGGAAGGATTGGGGAGTGAGAGAAAGAGGGAAAACAACAGAGGGAAGGATTGGGGAGAGAGAGAAAGAGGGAAAACAACAGAGGGAAGGATTGGGGAGAGAGAGAAAGAGGGAAAAAACAGAGGGAAGGATTGGGGAGAGAGAGGGAAAAACACAGATGGAAGGATTGGGGAGAGAGGGAAAAACAGATGGAAGGATGGGGAAAGAGAGAGGGAAAACAGATGGAAGGATGGGGAGAGAGAGGGGGAAAACAGATGGAAGGATGGGGAGAGAGAGAGAGGGAAAAACGGAAGGATGGGGAGAGAGAGAGGGAAAACGGAAGGATAGGGAGAGAAAGAGGGAAGACGCTGGATGGAAGAATGCAGAAAGAAATAGGGGAGACACTGGAAGGATGGGGAGAGAAAGCAGAGCTGCTGGATGGAAAAGGGGAATAGAGAAAGATTGGAGAATAAGAGGAAGGGGCATGGGGAGAACAAGGGTGAGGAAAAGATGAAAAGCCACGGGTAGATGAAGGAAATTAAAGAATGGATAGTAAGAATGAATTAAATCTGGACTGAGAGAGAGCCTGAAAAATATTGAAGAAAGCAAAGAAAAAGGAGACAAAAAATGACAAATGGCACAGAAGAGTTAAGCGAAAACAAAGGAAAGGAGAATCACAGACTGGGACCAATATGGAAAGAAAAACAGTCACCAGACAACAAAGGTAGAAAAAAATCATTTTATTTTCATTTTAGTGTTTGTAATATGTCCAATTTGAGAATTTACATTGGCTGTCTTATTTACTGCTACTACTTAGCAAATCACGTTATTTTTTTCTCCTATAGTACTGTAATATTTTCAATGATGTCTGTTTATATGCGCCATGGCTGGTATAGGGGGTGTGGTTAATGTGGGTGTGGCTATCATAGGGGTGAAGCCATATGTGGTGACCCCGCCCATAATGAGTACCGGCACCTTTTTTTCTACAAAAAAAGCACTGAGCGCAACTGAAATTGTGCGCACAAATCCAGTCATATTCTGGATTTCCACATGCAATTTAATTACTTAACAAGCCAATCAGTGCTTATAATTGCCATTTAACAATCAATTATTGACACAAATTGGCATTAATTAGAATTTACATGCACAACTTGCTAGGCGTATTCTGTAAAGTGGAGCATGTAAATTCTAATGCGCACTGCCAAAAAGGGGGTGTGGCCATGGGTGTGGAATGGGTGAACCGTGGGTGTTCCACAAATCTACATGCATGATTATAGAATACACCTGCTCCACGCCTATATAAGGCACCAGTATTTACAGCAAGTTTTACTTGGCATAAATGGATGAGCCTAGAGTTAGGCACAGGCATGGCCACTAGGTATATTCTATAAACCAGATAGGCATATTCTATAAATTGTGCCTAATCTAGGCACATTTTACAGAATACACCTAAGTGGAAATATTTTCAGTGCTGATTTTTCAGATGCCATATATAGAATCTATTCCTATAGTACGTAGGCTCTGCCATATAGAAAGAAAGAGGCCAATCCGACTAGGGAGGCCGGACACAACTGGGCTGTAGGCCAGTGGTAAGGAAAGGGTTAAGGAAAGGCAGGGGGAGGGGGGAGGATGGGAGGGAAAGCATAAAGGGGAGCCCAACAGGTAAGGAGGGGTCATTACGAGCGGGCAGCGGCAAGGCAGAGGAGCCGAGAAGAAAAGACTGACCTGAACACCCTTACCTACCAAGTGGAAGCCTGACTCAAACACTCTTACCTTGCAAGGAGAGCGTGGGGTTGTTTTTCTCTCAGCGTCAAGGTTTGAGGTGCCAAGTTATCTCCATTTGTGATTTGCAGTGAGTTGCGCCTGGTGGGGGGGGGGGGTGGTCGATTTGGGGGAGAATAGTGCCTAGTGCACCAATTATTGGTGCCTATGATGCATGTAAATGGTGAATATATCTATGTGCCGATTTATAGAATTACCTCTGCCTTTGACATGGTGTAAAAGGTTTCGCCTAAACTTAGGCATGCCCATGCCAACTTAAACTTGCATTCTATAATGTGGAGTAGTGGCCTAGTGGTTAGAACACCAGTCTTGTAATCCAGAGATGGCCAGTTCAAATCCCACTGCTGCTCCTTGTGATCTTTGGCAAGTCACTGAATCCTCTGTTGCCACAGGTACAAACTTAGATTGTGAGCCCTCCTACAACAGAGAAATATCCAGAGTACCTGAATGTAACTCACCTTGAGCTACTACTGAAAAGGGTGTGAGGAAAATCTAAATAAATAAATATAACAGCATCCTGGTGCATAGCTGCCATTATAGAATTGGCACTCAGCATTTGACATCAATGAGCTTAAATGGAGGATTGAATTATAGAATTGTTTGTCAAATGTCTAGGTGTTTTTTGAATATTGATTATTTTATTTTATTGCTAGTTAACTTGCTATAATTCTGATTTGAAAAACTACCTTAATTCCTTGAAATCTTTTTTACTATCACTTTTTCCTCACCTGTTTCTACCTCTGTTCTGTATGTGCTAACCATATCAGAAGACATCAGAATGGGCACAGAGACCTTCCGAAAGCAGGTAATCTGAGGTTACACACATTTGCATTGTAGAGCACTACCAGGTGTGTCATCCTCTGAGTGTTGCTACTTACTCCACATGGTAAGACGAACCTTCATTATTGAGAATGGCAGGTGAAATGTCCGGGGACTGACCAAGATCCCACAGATCTCAGAATAACAGAAGATATGAAAAATACATTAATTTCCCTTTGAAAACCGTCTTCTGAATCTGCAGGCATTTCCCTGCAAGCTCCCCTGACTCCTAAACCATTGACTTTTGGCTTCAATGTATATCTCTATTTTCCTAAATATATTTCTTTAAATCTGTGTTCTAGAATAGTTTAACTGCATATAACTTATTCTTTCAACATCCTCTTTTCAGCAAGAGCAAATAAAATTCCTGTGCCACAATCAATTTCTTTAACAAATAACCCAAGCAAGATAAAATGATAAATCACATTCCATGTATCTATTTCTCTCTCCTTAATGGGTGTCTGAATTCATGTTTGATTCTTAAAGAGTTCATAATTTGGATACCCTAGGTTTGATATGGTCACCTTTTATACATACAATAATAGAGTATTCATTGTTTCAGATCATGTATAATCTCTCTCTCTCTCTCTCTCTCTCTCTCTCTCTCTCTCTCTCTCTCTCTCTCCCTGTATATATATAGTGCTCCAGCACCCACAGAGCTGTGTACAACAGATGTGTACAAGTTTTATTTTTATGAAACTCAGTGATTTACCATCTAGGAAACAATATAGACCTTAGTTTCCAAATAGCAAGTCTGCTGACAACAGTTTATATGAGGAAGGTAATGAATCATTCATAGTTTGACTGCTCTGAGAGCTTTAGGCTATATTCCAAGCACATGAAATAAAACTCATATTCAGTTTGGTTCCTCCTCTTTTAAGTAAACCATTCTGTTCTGGAGTTATTTCCATTAACATGCACTCACCTCTAATCATTCATATCCTAGCCCCCATCAAACACTACTTTAATAAAATTTCATTCCTGCTGCTAAAGACAGAGCCCAGGTCAGACAAGGAGTGAGAGAAAACCTCATCCTCCCTGATTTTCAAATGCTGCTTAGTAGCAGATGCAGGCTCCTGTCACCTCACCTCATTTAGGGGTCCTTTTACTGAGGGATGCTAATGGATTTAGGGACCCTTTTACTAAGCCACATAGGTGCCTATCTGTGCCCATCGCGCATCAATTCGGAGTTACTACCTGGCTACTGCGAGGCCCTGGCACTAATTTCATTTTTTTATGAGCATCTGCTACGCGTGCCAGAAAATAATTGTTATTTTCTGGTGTGCAGTGGATGCTGGGCGGTAATCATCATTCTACGTGCGTAGACAATTATCACACAGTTAACATGTGAGACCTTACCGCTAAGTCAATGGGTGGCGGTAAGGTCTCAGACCCAAAATGGACGTGCACCAATTTTTATTTTGCCGCACATACATTTTCAGCAAAAATTTAAAAGTACCTTTTTACAGGCATGCTGAAAAATGGATCTGCGTGCCCTCAAAACAGAGGGCTACACTGGCGCAGCCCACTTTTCAGCACACCTTAGTAAAAGGACCCCTTAGTGCATGCTAATTTTTAATGCGCACTAAATGCTGCGCAGCCCATTGTATCCCTATGGGCTGCATGACGCTTAATGCACACCAATTCATTAGCACATGCTAAATCCATTAGTGCACCTTAGTAAAAGGTCCCCTTAGTCTTGTCTCTTTTCCTCTTCCCTTCCTCCTGCCCCCCCCCCCCCCCCACTCCTGATTTCTATGCTCCTGGCTTACATCAGCCCCCTCTCTAATTGGATGGCATGGAATCGTGTGCCTTTCTGTGCTGAGGATCCCCCCAACCCGCCCCAGAACCCTTTTTCAAACATTGGCTTTTCTATTGATCTAGAGTTGATGTTTATGTTTATTGAAGACTTGCTATGTCACCTTTCAAAACCAATCAAAACGGTGTCCAAAAATTAAAATCACAGAAAAATGAAAGGAATGCCAATATCAAATAGGACAGAGCAGATTCGAACAGAAGAGGAATAGATATGATCAAGATGGGTAGGGAAACAGAGACACCAGATTATTTGCCAACGACCTGACCTCCGGGGAAGATCGGGATTAAGGAAATACATGAGAAAACAAATGTGCTTTAAGAAGACAAAGAAAATGATGGAACGAAAGCTCTGACTTCAAAGGAGAAGAGTTGGTTATTCAGAAGCAGTTATCTGTATAGCAGCAGCGGCTAGGGGGTAATTCCATAATGCAGGCACTAACATTTACACACCAATTATATGCTTAAATATTTAGAATACTAGCAGATACACGTGCATGTGTGCACATATGTGCATACATGCTGGATAATGTGCCTGCATGCTGTTTTTATTTCTGATAGTATGTAGTTTTCAGGTGGACATAAAAATAGGTGGAGTCTGGGTGGAGCACAGTTAGGTCTTAAAGTTACACATGGCATTTACAGAATACTACAAGTTACATGCATATCTTTGAAACATAAGTGTACAGATTTATGCCAGTCCTATGGTTGATATAAATGTTTGGAGCTAAGCACATGTGCTTGTTTCTACTCGGTTATACTAAGCACCTATCCAGCTTATTTTCGGGAGATGGGCGCCCTTCTCCTAATGGCGGCCAAATCGGCATAATCGAAAGCCGATTTTGGCCAGCCTCAATTGCTTTCCATTGCAGGGCCAGCCAAAGTTCAAGGGGGCATGTCAGCAGTGTACTGAAGGCGGGACGGAGGCATGGTTAAGAGATGGCCATCCTCGGCCGATAATGGAAAAAAGAAGGGCGGCCCTGACGAGCATTTGGCCACCTTTACTTGGTCCCTTTTTGTTCACGACCAAGCCTTGAAAAGGTGCCCGAACTGACCAGATGACCACCGGAGGGAATGGGGGATGACCTCCCCTTAGTCCCCAAGTGGTCACCAACCCCCTCCCACCCCCCCCCCCAAAAAAAATGTAAAAACATTTTTTGCCAGCCTCTATGCCAGCCTCAAATATCATACCCCGCTCCATCACAGCACTATGCAGGTCCCTAGAGCAGTTTTTAGTGGGTACTGCAGTGCACTTCAGGCAGGCGGACCCAAGCCCATCCCCCCTAACTGTTACACTTGTGGAAACCCACTGTACCCACATATAGGTGCCCCCTTTACCCTTTAAGGGCTATGGTAATGTTGTACAGTTGTGGGTAGTGGGTTTTGGGGGGCTAAGCACACAAGGTAAGGGAGCTATGCACCTGGGATCAATTTGTGAAGTCCACTGCAGTGCCCCCTAGGGTGCCCGGTTGGTGTCCTGTCATGTGAGGGGGACCAGTGCACTACAAATGCTGGCTCCTCCCACGACCAAATGGCTTAGATTTGGCCGGGTTTGAGATGGCCGCCATTAGTTTCCATTATCGGCGAAAACCAATGGCGGCCATCTCTAATGCCGGCGATCTCTAAGGGCGGCCCAATTGTTGAGATTTTGCTGGCTCCGACCGTATTAACGAAACAAAAGATGGCCAGCCATCTTGTTTCGATAATACAGTCAGGTACGTTGCTTTATGGGGGCCGCCCTTATAGATGGCCACCCCCGTTCGATTATGCCCCTCCACGTTACCCAAGTTTTGATTTGTCCTTGCCATTTTCAGGGCACAGACGCTAGAAGTCTGCCCAGCACAGTTCTTGTACTACAAGTTCTGAAGCTAACATCGAAGCCCCTTAAAATTTACACTCCAGCCAATCCATATCTATTCAGTCACGATCAGAGCACAGACCGTAGAAGTCTGCCCGGCACTGCTTTTGCTTCCCAGTTACCGGTGTTGCCACCCAATCTCCGCTAAGATTCCGTAGATCCATTCCTTCTAAACAGGATTCATTTGTGTTTATCCCATGCATGTTTGAATTCCAGTACCATTTTCATCTCCACCACCTCCCGCAGGATGGCATTCCATGTATCCACCACCCTTTCCATGAAAAAATACTTCCTGACATTACTCCTGAGTCTGTCCCCCTTCGACCTCAATTCATGTCCTCTAGTTCTACCACTTTCCCGTCTCCAGAAAAGGTTTGTTTGTGGATTAATACTGCTAATGCTGTTGTTTCTTGACTGGCCAGTTGTGGTCTGATGGTAAATTGTCATAAAACATATTTTGTTCCACATCCTGTTGTTTTCATAGAAGATATGGATATTTCTGTGTGTGTGGAATTCCAGTATCTTGATGGATAGAGATTTGACTTTCCGTCTGCATGTTACCATTACAATCAAGAGCTCTTTCCAGAAGTTGAAGATACTTAGACACTTTCAGGTTGATATTTCAAGTGACTAATCACCACTTGGGAGGGGCTAACCTCTCATTTTCAGAGACACTTAACTGGTTAGCACCTAACTGAAAACTGGCTATTTTGGAGGCATTCCAGGGGTGGAGTCAGCACTTGGCCGGCTAAGTGCCGACAGTCAGCACTTAACTAGCCAAGGTAACCACATAAATAGGACCACATACAAGTCAGTCCTGTCTTTATGTGGTGCCACATAGTTGGATAAGTGCAAAATTTCACACTTAACCGGCTATAGTTTAGCCAGCTCTGCAAACCCAGAAATTCAATGCTGAAGGCCGGATATGGCCCGGCATTGAATTTCTGGGAATAATGCCGGCAGTGGACAGCATAACGCTGAGTACCACTGACTGAATATTGGGCTCTTGCATTCTGACTTAGCAGAATCTGATTTTCATACTATAGTTCAAACATTTGTTATGTCCTGTGTGGATTTGAAAACGCAGTGCTGCATGGCTTGCCTGCTTCTACGCTTCGGTTGGTTTTACATGCGGCCGCATGGCTCATTCAGATCATATAACCCCAACTCTGATATGGCTGCACTGGTTGCCCTTTGAGCAATGTATGCGATATAAAGTGCTTATGTTCTTGTTTAAATCACGATGGTATTCATGTCATGACTGTTTGCTTCTTCAGCCATACATACAAAGTTGGTTGTCATGTATGTGTTCCCAGCCTATGTACACTTTGGCTCCTTTGTTTGATGGTAGGCTTACTCTAACCAATGCATGAGCCTTTTCTTCATATGCGCCTTCCCTATGGAACATGCTACCATTTGCATTATGTAATGCAGATGACAGTGATTTTCCTAGTTATTTAGAAGTGCTTATTTTTGTTAGCCATTTGTTATTTTCCATCTGTTTCTTCTGAGTTTCTATATGTTTATGTTTTGCTTATTGTAAATGTTTGACTGTGCCATGCTTTAACCCATGACAATTCGGTGGGTTATAATCATTGTACATAAATAAATAAATGATAATCTGCCTTGAACCTAGTTTAGGATATAAGCAAAGTATAAATGAACATTAAATTAGCATGTTAAATAAACCAGAATTTAACTCCAAAATATTTCTCCCTGGGAGTTATAGGCTTCCCCTTGGCTACCAATTCCTTGTTTCTTAAAAGAAAGAGAGCTTCTTGCAGCCGTTGGCTGGCATTTCTGTTACCTAGGATTCTGTTACAAAAGAAAAAAGCCAATATACTACACACAAATTCCCCTGTGATGACAGCTGGCAGTCAGCATATTTTCCATAGGATTTTCTAATCTAAGTACAAATAATCTTAAGGGCACATAATAAGAAAAATGCTGACACCATTTTTATTAAACCAATTGTCAACTGATGATTTTAGAATGCAGCCAAAAGGTCATATTGACTGTGGAAATAAAAACAGCTATCAGCTTTGCAAATTAAAAGATTGTACAAACAAGTCCAGTAATGTTGTTTTTTTTTTCTTATTTGGATTATCTCAAAAATATCTACAGGGTTTCCACAATTCAGGGCTCAGTGTTTCTCTTCTGAGGACTCATTAGTGACTGGGAAACATTAAGTTCCGGGTCCCAGTTCAGAGCACATCCAAGGATATGGATTACTGAGACCAAGTCAGCACGGCTTTAGTGTGGGGAAATCTTGCCTGACCAATTTACTTCAATTCTTTGAAGGAGTAAACAAACATGTGGACAAAGGGGAGCCGGTTGATATTGTGTATCTGGATTTTCAAAAGGCGTTTGACAAGGTACCTCATGAAGGGCTACAGAGGAAATTGGAGGGTCATGGGATAGGAGGAAATGTCCTATTGTGGATTAAAAACTGGTTGAAGGATAGGAAACAGAGAGTGGGGTTAAATGGGCAGTATTCACAATGGGGAAGGGTAGTTAGTGGGGTTCCTCATGGGTCAGTGCTAGGACCGCTGCTTTTTAATATATTTATAAATGATTTAGAGATGGGAGTAACCAGCGAGGTAATTAAATTTGCTGATGACACAAAGTTATTCAAAGTTGTTAACTCGCGAGAGGATTGTGAAAAATTACAAGACTGGGAGACTGGGCAGCCAAATGGCAGATGACGTTTAATGTGAACAAGTGCAAGGTGATGCATGTGGGAAAAAAGAACCCAAATTATAGCTACGTCATGCAAGGTTCCACGTTAGGAGTTACAGACCAAGAAAGAGATCTGGGTGTCGTCGTTGATAATCCACTGAAACCTTCTGCTCAGTGTGCTGCTGCGGTTAGGAAAGCGAATAGAATGTCGGGTATTATTAGGAAAGGTATGGAGAACAGGTGTGAGGATGTTATAATGCCGTTATATCGCTCCACGGTGTGACCGCACCTTGAGTATTGTGTTCAGTTCTGGTCGCCACATCTCAAGAAAGATGTAGTAGAACTGGAAAAGGTGCAGCAAAAGGTGATGATAATGATAGCGGGGATGGGACGACTTCCCTATGAAGAAAGACTAAGGAGGCTAGGGCTTTTGAGCTTGGAGAAGAGACGGCTGAGGGGAGACATGATAGAAGTATATAAAATAATGAGTGGAGTGGAACAGGTGGATGTGAAGCGTCTGTTCATGCTTTCCAAAAATACTAGGACTAGGAGGCATGCGATGAAACTACAGTGCAGTAAATTTAAAACAAGAGAAAATTTTTCTTCACCCAACGCGTAATTAAACTCTGGAATTCGTTGCCGGAGAACGTAGTGAAGGCAGTTAGCTTGGCAGAGTTTAAAAAGGGGTTGGACAGTTTCCTAAAGGACAAGTCCATAGACCACTACTAAATGGACTTGGGAAAAATTTATATATTTCGGGAATACCATGTATAAAATGTTTGTACATTTAGGTAGCTTGCCAGGTGCCCTTGACCTGGATTGGCTGCTGTCGGGGACAGGATGCTGGGCTCGATGGACCTTTGGTCTTTTCCCAGTATGGCATTACTTATGTAGTTCCATAGAATTTGAGTAAGACCTAATATGGATTCTGCCATACAGGGAAGGAATTCTTCAAAGCTACTTAAAAGCCCAAGACATACTTCTAGATGTTAAAGGAGACACTTCAGATAGGTAGTAGTGCTTTAAAATAAAAGCATGTACTGAATGTGTTTTCTCCAAAGCAATCAATGACAGTGGGTTTTCCTACATATGTGACTCCTGCCTTCTCTTCCTTTGGATTTGAACTCCCTATGGATGGAGTGGAGCAGTATCTTAATAGTTAGTGCAGTTAGCTGAGACTCTGTGGAACTGGATTTAATTCCCACTGGTACTCCTTGTGACCCTCCTCTGCTACCAAAAATGTTTATTTATTAGGTCTGCCATCTCTGTTGTGCAGCGGAGCCATGGCCCTTTTACTACCCTGAACAGAATTGCCTATCCCCTCTAGATACTTAATTACCCCAACCTTGTACCTGCACATGACAGTGTTACACAGTCAAGGCTGTATAAACCTATGTAATTAGAAAGGAACCCAGTGTTTAGTAGATAAAGAAATATAGTTTATTAGCATTGATATCTTACCCAAATGTAGTACAAGCAAATCAGGCAGTCACATGGTGGAACAGCATTACAAGACACGTCCTCTCTCTCTGCCCTGCTGGAGTCTTCTGAAGTCTTCTGCTCTAATACCCTTCTGACTGCTCCTTTTATACTATTTTGGCCCTATTGATTCCAATGGATCCCAGCTTTCTCATCAGGGCTCTTGGCCCTTATCAGTTGATCAAAATGACTTCACAAGTTCTCAAGCTCTAAGTATAAACAAGATATGCTCAGAGCGCATCTTGTGAGATGACTTCACAGGTCATTTTGCTCTCTTCAGCTCCCCCTCCCTCTACTTGCATCTGACCCTCTACTATCTTTCATTTTAATCATAACATCTTAGCTCATTACTTCTTGAAGGTGCCTGTCCAAGAGCAAATGCCCCATCCCTTGCCAGCTCTCTGGGAACTCACTTCAGCTTGTGCTGCAGTAAAATGTACTTTGTATCAGAGATACTCTTTGGTGCATTAGAAGCAAAATTCCTTTGAGGGAGTAAAGGGGACCATTAGATCATCAAGGAGTAAAAGGGGGTTTCAGGAAGGATTTGGGAAAATCCACTGTTTATTTCTAGGATAAGCAGCATAAAATGCATTGTACTATTTTGGGATCTTGCCAGGTACTTGTAACCTGGATTGGCCACTGTTGAAAACAGGATGCTGGGCTTGATGGACCTTCGGTCTGTCCCAGTATGGCAATACTTATGTACATCACTGGCTGGCAAGGGGCTCAGCCTCCCTTTAACTGGAGGTAATAGGGACAAGCCTGTCACACTAGATTCTTATACACAGAACAGCATGTAAAAAAGGTACATTGTACCAACACAAAAAAGCCCTGCTCTTTCAGGACCTGAAAGCATGCATGAGGGCTTTCTCATTGGTGGAGCTAGAGGTAAGGGGTGGGATCAAGCTGCTGGCAGTACAGATGCTTCTAGTCTTACTAAACCTCCTTTGGGCCTTCAGTAGAATTATGAGAATCCCTAGCTGTTTTTTTTATCAGATTTCCAAAATATATCAAGCAAAATAATATACTTGTACAGAAAGTATGACAACCTCCACAATTTACTATTTATAAAGGAAAAAAACTTATAAGAAGAAAATAAGTTATTTGTCAGTCATTACTAAAATCCACATTTGTAGATCTAAGATATTAACTAGTGGAGGAGTGGCCTAGTGGTTAGGGTACTGGACTTTGGTCCTGAGGAAGTGAGTTCGATTCCCACTTCAGGCACAGGCAGCTCCTTGTGACTCTGGGCAAGTCACTTAACCCTCCATTGCCACATTGAGCCTGCCATGAGTGGGAAAGCACAGGGTACAAATGTAACAAAAATAAAATCTATGGATATTCTTAATTAAGCAAACTTTAAGGAATTCCTTCATTTGACAAAACCACTAGATCCCTCAAAATTATACAGAGAGCTATTATTGGGATACCCCAATAATTCTTTTAGTTGACAAAAAAGCTGCAAGTTGAGAGGGTTCATAAAAGACATATTTTACTGATTGGTATCTGATGACACGTTTGCAAGGATATCTCAAAAAGAAAGTAGCTCCTACTGAAGAACTCCTGGTTTCATTAACAAAAATTGTTGACGTCTCTTTTGAGTGTCTTTAGAAACATCTGGAAAAAATTTATATTTTTTGTCCCAAGAAGATCTTATCTTTATTTTTGAAAAACATTTTTAACAGCCAATTTTTATTGGGTGATAAAGCTACTGTGGCAATCAATGCAAATGTTTTTGGGAAATTAAGAATTCGTAGACTATTACTCTTAGATAAATTTTCAAGAGCTTCAGTTTTTCTCCTTAAATATGTCGTCTTTTATAATAGACCCTTGAAGAGATTGTATATGCTGCAATTCTTTTTCTTGTACTTTATTTTGCTGAGTTAAGTTTTCTAATCCTAGGTCAGTTTCTTTAACTTTCTTTTCCAAAGCAGTTAAATCTTGTGTCAGTTTTTGAACTTGAGGATACATTGCTTTACTCAAGTCAACAATCTAGAGTCACTTCAGCAGGTTTAGCTATATTTAAAGGAAATCAAATTGTCAGTACCTCAGAATTCTTTTGAACAGAGGAATCTTCTTTCGAACAGCTGCACCCTCCTGTAGTGTGCTAGATGAAGCAGCCATACCCTCTCCCATCGAGGTTTGTAGTTCACCACTACTCCGAGCTCCCTTGGGCTGGTCAATCACCTCTCGCCTCTCCACTCCTGTCCCTTCCATGGGCAACAGAGCTTGAGACGCCATTAGTGGGGAGCTACTGCCTCGTGGCTGCGGGGGAGGAGCTCTCAAGTCAGGGCTGAGCGAAAGCTCCAGCCCAAGGAGCACCCCAGGGTCTCCATTCACCCCTGCACGCTCCAGCAAGCTACCCTCTCACGTGTTTGCACGGGTCCCAACTCTCTGAAAGTATGATGCGATCATACCAGAGCCAGAAGGTAAGGCTTGCTGCTGGAAGGCAGCGGGAGAGGATCAGCCTTTTCTTTTTGGTATCGCAGTCTACAATTCACAAACAGTTAGCGTTAAGGACACAGAGAGTAGACATGGGCATCAGCAGTAAGGAGTGGCCATCCTGGATCTATATATCTGGGGGGGGATTTTAACCTTTTGCAGCTCAGCAATTGGTTGCTGCCATGATGCCAGTAACCAATCACTGACCTGAAAAAGGTAAACAAAAAACACATCTCTGTTGCCGTGCCAGCAACCAAACCTCCGTCCTGGTAAACAAACAAAAAAACGTTTTTAAAATAAAAAGCATGTGTGGAGGGCAGGCGATTCATTGAATACCCTGAAGGCCCTGAGCACACACCACTGATCAATAGGAAATGTATTCTTGGGGCGATTACCACTGGCTGGCTGTAAGGTGCTAAAACTGTGGGGTTGATACTCAGTGACACTTATCCTATTAGGAGTGGATCCTGCTGGGGTCAGCCACTGATTTTCAGTGACATTAGCTGGATAATGCCACTGAAAATCTTTACTGATCATCTGGCACTATCTAGATAGTGTTGGTGCAGTCCTTGGGCTGAACTTGAAATTATCCCAGTACTGCAATATTCAACGTTGGTACTCAGGTGACTATTCAGATAAGTTAGGGCAGTAAAATAGCTGTCCTAACTTATCCAGATAGTTATCTAGATACTAGCACTGAATATCGTTGATACATGTGATTAACTTCCAGAAGCTGCTTCATACCTGGATATTTCACAACTGCAGCAAAGGTAGGACCTGTTGGAAATCAAGGAAGTAGAGCTCTGTGAGTGCTGGTACCTCTTTGGCCAGCCATGCTGTTTTTGACATCACCAGGAGGCGGCACTTGACCATAGGCATGTACCCAAAGGGGCATGACTAAAGGGGAAGGTTCTGCCCCTTTGGAGCCCCAGAGGAGCAACTGAGGAGTGGGAGACTTTGTTTTTCCTGATGGGGAAATGGAAAGGGGAGAAATGAAGAGCTGTGAAGCCAATTGTGGTTAAGGGTTCCTATAGATCAACCTCTTTGCCAAATAGAAAATCTGACCTCTTCAGAAACAGTAAGTAATATTATCTGTCTTGATTTTTCTCTATTGTTAGGTGATGAAATCCCATCCCCCTCAAGCTGCTGCTGTGCACGAGTTGCTTGGTTCATCTGTGAAACAACTGATTCACCCATTGGGGAGAAAGCTCAATCAGGTGCTTCTCCCATATTTTTTCACTCTAAGAGATTAATAGCTGTTCCAGTTCAATTAACTACAGCTGTGGTTGTGCCTCAAGATACGCTAGCAGGTCTTATTTCTCCTATAAATCCTGTGGATATATCTTTGAAAGATGTGTGGTCAGTTTTTCTGAGGATTGATAAAGCTTTACAGAGTAACCTGGTACAACTCTCTAAATCTATTGAGGACTCTGCTGCAAAATTGTCAGGTAATGAAAATAGATTCATTAAAGCTGAGCACCACCTGGACAAAATAGACTCTCAAGTAATCATTCTACAATCTACAGTTGCCTTTACCGCAAAGGATAGATCAACTCTACCTCTTGAATTAGAAGCAACAGAGAATATGCCAAGGGCAAAGAACTTGAGAATTTTTAATTTTCTGTTACATCTTATTTATCCCCTCTTGAATTGTTTAACATTTATTTTAAAAATACCTTGCAAACTACCTCTGAGTCAATATTAAAAGGGAATATTTATTATTTGCCAAAGGGTACAAGAATAGTGAATCAGGAAGGTGCATTGGATATACTTAATTCTCCTGATAGTTTAGGTGTATCAAATGTTTTAGTCTTCTCAGGATTTAATTTCTAAGAGAGCTACACTTCTGGTTGTTGTTTTTTTAAATTATTTATTTATAAATTTAGAATTTACATATTACAAGTGAAATACTTGACAAGAAAAACAGACAGGCATGTTACAAAAAGGAAAATTAAGTAATGAGAAAAATACAATTGTCTTCTTTAGACCACTAAATTGGGGAGGAGTAAACATATTGTTCAGGAGATAACATTAAAGTATATTGATAAAGATGAATATTGCTTTACACACGTATCTTCAGACCTTCTTATGAATCAAAAAAACTCAATCACGGATATCAAACTGTTAATAACTTTTTTAAATTAACAAAAGCTCTTAATTGTTCCGGATTGAAGAAGATGTATTTAAGTCCTAAGTATTTTATTATGCATTTACAAGGATAATTAAGGTAAAAAGAAGCTCCTATTTCTAAGGCCTCTTTTCTAATGGCTAAAAAAAGCTCTTCTTCTTTCCTGTGTTTGTCTAGTAATGTCTAAATACATCCAAATCTTTGCTCCATAGAACAAAGATTGTGAGTTCCTAAAGAATAAGTGACTTTTGGTTGTTTTTTATTCTGAAGAACAGAAAAAGATAATTTTGAAAGCTTACTTTAAAAAAAATTACCCTTTTGTGATGAATCAATCTTGATGACATAGTAGATGACATAGTAGATGATGGCAGATAAAGACCTGCACGGTCCATCCAGTCTGCCCGAAGAGATAAACTCACAAGGTGTGTACACCTGAACTTGATTTATCCATGTTATTTTCAGGGCAAAGACCATAGAAGTCTGCTCTACCCTTGTTCAAAAACTTTTGAACTTGTTATTGAAACCCTTGATAAGGTCCATTCCAGCCCATCCAAATCTATCCAGCCACAATCAAGGCACAGACCATAGAAGTCAGCCCCACATTGGCTTGGCTTCCCAATTACCAGTGTTGTCCCTTAACGGATATGCTCAAGAAGAACTAAGCTTCTTTGGATCGATTCCTTCTAAACAGGATTCCTATGTATTTATCCCACACATTTCTGAATTCCGTTACAGATTTCATCTCCACTACCTGCTGCGGTAGGGCATTCTAAGTATCCACCACGCTTTCGATGAAAAAAATACTTCCCATTATTCCCGAGTCTTCCTCCCTTCAATCTCAATTCATGTCCTCTAGTTCTACCATTTTTGAAAATTTTTGATTGCAGATTAATATTTGATGTTTGCCGGAAAGAATATTTGAAGCGGGGGAGTCAGAGAAACTAAACAAATTCTCTGTAACCTTGGAGGATGTAATGGGTCAGTTCAGCAAGCTGAAGAGTAGTAAATCACCGGGACCTGATGGTATTCATCCCAGAGTATTAATAGAACTAAAAAATGAACTTGCGGAGCTACTGTTAGAAATATGCAATCTGTCCCTAAAATCGAGTGTAATACCGGAAGACTGGAGGGTAGCCAATGTTACTCCGATTTTTAAGAAAGGTTCCAGAGGAGATCCGGGAAATTATAGACCGGTGAGTCTGACGTCGGTGCCGGGCAAGATGGTGGAGGCTATTATTAAGAATAAAATTGCAGAGCATATACAAAAACATGGACTGATGAGACAAAGTCAGCACGGATTTAGTGAAGGGAAGTCTTGCCTCACCAATCTAATGCATTTTTTTGAGGGGGTAAGCAAACATGTGGACAATGGGGAGCCGGTTGATATTGTATATCTGGATTTTCAGAAGGCGTTTGACAAAGTGCCGCACGAAAGACTCCTGAAGAAATTGCAGAGTCATGGAATCGGAGGTAGGGTATTATTATGGATTAAGAACTGGTTGAAAGATAGGAAGCAGAGAGTAGGATTGCGTGGCCAGTATTCTCAGTGGAGGAGGGTAGTTAGTGGGGTCCCGCAGGGGTCTGTGCTGGGTCCGTTGCTTTTTAATGTATTTATAAATGACCTAGAGATGGGAATAACTAGTGAGGTAATTAAATTCGCCGATGACACAAAATTATTCAGGGTCGTCAAGTCGCAGGAGGAATGTGAACGATTACAGGAGGACCTTGCGAGACTGGGAGAATGGGCGTGCAAGTGGCAGATGAAGTTCAATGTTGACAAGTGCAAAGTGATGCATGTGGGTAAGAGGAACCCGAATTATAGCTACGTCTTGCAAGGTTCCGCGTTAGGAGTTACGGATCAAGAAAGGGATCTGGGTGTCGTCGTCGATGATACGCTGAAACCTTCTGCTCAGTGTGCTGCTGCGGCTAGGAAAGCGAATAGAATGTTGGGTGTTATTAGGAAGGGTATGGAGTCCAGGTGTGCGGATGTTATAATGCCGTTGTATCGCTCCATGGTGCGACCGCAGCTGGAGTATTGTGTTCAGTACTGGTCTCCGTATCTCAAAAAAGATATAGTAGAATTGGAAAAGGTACAGCGAAGGGCGACGAAAATGATAGTGGGGATGGGACGACTTTCCTATGAAGAGAGGCTGAGAAGGCTAGGGCTTTTCAGCTTGGAGAAGAGACGGCTGAGGGGAGATATGATAGAAGTGTATAAAATAATGAGTGGAATGGATCGGGTGGATGTGAAGCGACTGTTCACGCTATCCAAAAATACTAGGACTAGAGGGCATGAGTTGAAGCTACAGTGTGGTAAATTTAAAACGAATCGGAGAAAATTTTTCTTCACCCAACGTGTAATTAGACTCTGGAATTCATTGCCGGAGAACGTGGTACGGGCGGTTAGCTTGACGGAGTTTAAAAAGGGGTTAGATAGATTCCTAAAGGACAAGTCCATAGACCGCTATTAAATGGACTGGAAAAATTCCTCATTTTTAGGTATAACTTGTCTGGAATGTTTTTACGTTTGGGGAGCGTGCCAGGTGCCCTTGACCTGGATTGGCCACTGTCGGTGACAGGATGCTGGGCTAGATGGACCTTTGGTCTTTCCCAGTATGGCACTACTTATGTACTTATGTAACATCAATGCAATTAAGAAGGAAAGCCTTCCTAAAGTTGAGGCCAAAAGCCCTTGCTGTAGGGGCAACCTTTTCCCTAAAGTTTCCCTGTAAATGCTTAGTTACTTTTGCTTCTAACTCTTATGTTTTCTTGGATTCTATCTGGAAAAGTTTTTGATGGATAAACCTTTAGTTAATTCTGAAAATATGGGATCTAGTTAAGCAGTGGGAATGATATAAGGGTTCAAAAGTTATAGTCTGCCTGTATTTTAAGTTGAATTGTTGCTAATATATTTGATTTTCAGATTTTTTTTCTTCAGTGGATCCCTTTGAAGTGGGCAGTAATATTTTCAAAGATTTCTGGTATTTCATATATATACTTCATATTTTTATTTAAGTGTTTTGAAGTTATATTGAAAAACATGGCTCGTGCTGTGGGCTGAATATCAGGCAGAATGCTTTTATTATTTATTTATTGCATTTGTATCCCACATTTTCCCACCGTATGGTAGGTTCAATGTGGCTTACATATTGCTAAAAAGTTGGTTACAAAATTTTGATTTGTAGAAGTCTAGCACATAATACAGAAGTACAATAATCACTTAGGTTGTGTTAGTCATTGGAGCCGACTCTGTGGGTGCTGTGGGTGCTTGAGCACCCCCAATATTGAGAAAATTCCTTATATGTGTCCAGGGAGGGGTTATTTCCATTGGGTTTAGCACCCTCAATAATTTTGAAAAGTTGGCTCCTATGGTGTTAGTATGATATATTAGCATATTGCGAGAGAGATTAATGTTGTTTTCCATTTCTGAACATTTCGTGATGTTTGGTGGTGTGGGATTAGGCAGATCCAGGGGGGAAGGACTTCTTGAAAAGATGTGTTTTTAGATTTTTTTGAATTGTAGGTAGTTGTCTGTGAGTTTCAGGTCTTTGGGTAATGAGTTCCAAAGTTGTGTGCCTATAAACGAGAAGTTTGCGGCATGTGATGATTTGTATTTTATACCTTTGCAATTGGGATAGTGAAGGGTTAGGTAAGATCTTGCTGCTCTCATCACGTTTCTTATTGGTAGATCGATAAGTTCCGTCATGTAAGCTGGTGCGAGTCCGTAGATGATTCTGTGGACTATTGTGCATATTTTGAAGGTTATGCGAGCATTAATAGGAAGCCAATGTAGGCTTCTTAGAAGGGGTTTCAAACTTTCGAAGCATGTTTTTCCAAAGATGATTCTGGCAGCCATGTTTTGTACTGTCTGTAATTTTCTTATGATTTGATCTTTGCAGCCTGCGTAAATACTATTACAGTAGCCTACATGGGTTAGCACCATGGTTTGGATCATGTTGCGGAATGTATCCCTGGGGAAGTAAGGTTTTATAAGTTTGAGCTTCCACATAGTGTGGAACATTTTCTTGGTCATGATCTTAGCTTGGTTTTCTAACATTAGGTTGCAGTCAATTGTTATGCCTAAGATTTTCAAGTGGTCTCAGATTGAGAGGGATGAACCCTGTACGTTAATTGCTGAGGGGGGAACATTATTGTATTGGGACGAGAGAATGAGAAGTTGGGTTTTATCTCTGTTGAGTTTTAACTTGAATGCCGATGCCCAGGATTCCATAATGGTCATGCTGTTTGCATGACCTTGGAATTATGTATACCTTGGGATTTTAATTAAGGTGGCATAGAAAATTTGATAAATAAATGTCAATAAATTTGAGTTTTGATGTGTTTATGTATTCATTCATATACAGCTTACCCATTTTTTTAAACATTGATTGCCATGAACAGAAATTACCAGGACATGTTCAGGCACTGGCATTGAATGTCCAGGCTCATTTGTTATGTGCTAGCCACCAGGTTCCAACCCCTACCCTACTCCACAATTTCAATCCCCTCCCCCCCAAGGAGATCAGGAAACCCTCTTCTGATCCCTCTTCCTCCCTACTTCTCGCCCTAATAATCTAGAAAATCCAGAATACCAACCCCCCCCCCCCCCCCAAGATCACCGAGAGCCTACCTGCCCAATCCCTGGTGGTCTACGAGGAAACAGGCAAGAGCAATGCCCATGTGCTCCTGCCCATCGCACTTGCCCATTCAAAATGGATGCCGGGACCTCTAGTGGCAACCATTTTGAAGGGGCAACTGCGATGGGCAGGAGCGCATGGGCATTGCTCTTGCCTGTTTCCTCATAGACCACCAAGGATTGGGCAGGTAGGCACATGGGGATCCTAGTAGGGGTATGGATGTTCTGGGGGGGGGGGCAGTGGATCAGAAGGGGGGATTCTTGTTCTTTTGGGGGAGAGGAGGGAAGGAATTATACAGGTGCTGGTCAATATTCAGGCCCTAATGATCAAAAGCCCTGCGCTGTTCCAAAGAGCGCCCTAAAAATAGCGCCGGGACAGCGCAGGGCTTTTCTGCATCAATGTTTGTGTTTGCTTTGGGGGGCAAAGGGGGCCTGCCAGCATGCAACTGCATGCTGGACAGGGCTCACCATTCCTCCCCAATGATCCACAAAGTCTAACGCCAGCTCAGAGCTGGTATTGATTTTGCCGCGGCCAGTGACCCAATCTTTGGCGCGCTGGCTGCTGATCATTGGGGATGAATGCGTTAAGCGCTGATTAGCATGCCTAAGTGTTCGTACTTGAATAGCTGAACAGCCAAAGTTAAGACTGCTATTTATGCAGTCCTATTTGGTCACTTAGGGATCCTTTTACTAAGATGCGCTAGAAAGTGGCCAACACTCTGGCCACTTTCTAGTGCAGCTAAAAATGGCTGCAGTTGGCTTTTTTTTTTTTGTAATGGCCACATGCTAGTTTCCCCATTAGCATGTGGCCATTACCACCAGGAGCTCTTACCACCACCTATTTAGATGGCAGTAAGGGCTCCCACACTACTCTTGCACTAATCAGGTAGCTCGTGGTAATGTGCCCATGCTACCTGTTTAGCACAGGCATGCCTTATCTCCACCCCCAGACCCTCCTGCCATGCTCAAAAAGAAATTTTCCATCGCAGGATTAGCGTGTGCTAAGTGGAACACTACCACGGGACACCCCAGCACATCCCATAGTAGTCCTCTTTTAGCATGGTAGGCCCATGGTAGGCCTACCGTGGCTTAGAAAAAAGGGTCTCGTAGTTATACAGGCACCAGCACTGAATATTGCTGGCACCCGCATAGCACCAACTCCTCTCCGACTGCGCCCTCCTCTCCAGCCTACTTCTAAAATGGCCAGTCAGAGCTGATATTCAGTGGCACTGCCCAGTTAAGTGCCGCTATATATAGGCGGCCAACTCAGTATGATTGAAGTGACCAGGATTCTCTCCTGCCTGTTTATAACTTTTTGGTAAATTTTATTATCCCATTCATCTGAACAAGTTCATGGCAGGTTACAAAAAAAAAAAACGACAAAGAAATATAAACTAGCATGCAAAGATAAAAACATTAAAAAAAAAAAAAACTTGTTGATGTTGAATCCTGTTTCCAATAAACACTCAACATACAACAAAAGGAATGTAGCAGGTCAAACCTTGGTCTGTAGGTATAGGGACGTTTTAATTATTTCTTTGTTTATTTTCATTTATATCTTGCCTGGCCAAAAACAAAAAATCTTATTACAGGGTGCTTCATTCTCAAGTATTTTTTCCCTTATAGCCAATCTTTCCTTTTCAAACTATTGGAGGTTTTTCAGATCTAGCTAAACAATTTGCTGTCATGAAACTAATTTAAGGTTAGACTAGGTCTGGTGGTAAGAGGCCTGATACCAGGTGACCTCTTATTCTAGGGGAATTAATGAATCTTCTGAGACTTATCCCTGAGATATATTTTATGTTAAGTTTATTGAGTTTTATGCAATTGCCACAAAAAGGGGAAAAATAGCAAATCACAGAGCAATAGGAGAAATCAGGTGGAACAATTCCTATTAAACAGAATCTGGATTTTCACACAGTTTCTATCTATGAATATTAGCATCATATGTATCAACTAAAAGCCACACTTAGCAAAAAAATTCTGCCCTTTTGGCTTTTCCCAGCTGTTGCCACTTCATGCTTACAGAACAGAAGTACTGTATGCCACCAACAAAAAGAGTACAACTTGATATTATATTTTGCATGTATCAGAATCAAAGCAAAGCTACAAAAATTAAAATAGCAAAAGGTTTACATTGCTCAGCAGAAAATGAAGACATAAGTAGTACATGTTAATTCTTCCTGTAAGTAGAGGAGTGTGGTAGCCGTGTTAGTCCACTCTTAAGGTTATCAATAGAAATCAAACAAAATAAAACATGGAAAAGAAAATAAGATGATACCTTTTTTATTGGACATAACTTAATACATTTCTTGATTAGCTTTCGAAGGTTGCCCTTCTTCCTCAGATCGGAAATAAGTTTACCACATTTGCTTATTTCCGATCTGACGAAGAAGGGCAACCTTCGAAAGCTAATCAAGAAATGTATTAAGTTATGTCCAATAAAAAAAGTATCATCTTATTTTCTTTTCCATGTTTTATTTTGTTTGATTCCTGTAAGTTAAAATCCTGTAAGACTGTTGCCCAATTTTGCGTATAGCAGCCATGTAGGAAAAGGAGCGACCAAGTTTGGACCTTCAGACCTTCACACTTCGGAACTGACATAATAAGCTGTGCTATCCTTCTCCTTTACCTCCTGCCAATGCAGTAAAGGTTTTAAACTGGAAAGATCCACAGTAAAACCATCCTGTTTGTTTGCAAACCGCATGCAAAAGCACTGAATCGGGAATTGCTCCTGATGTAAAAAAAAAAAAAGTGCTGAATTTTGGAAAGGTCTTATACTTTCCTCTTAGAGGAGAATATTTACTTGAGCTGTGTCCCAAGTGGACATGGGTGCCACTCTACCCTAAGGCTATATGCAGGCTTATTTTCGAAAGTGATCGCCGGCCATCTTCCGACATAAATCGGGAGATGGGCGGCGATCTCTTAAAAGCAGCCAAATCAGTATAATCGAAATCCCCTTTTTTGACACCATTGCCGCATTCTCGTCACCGAGCCGGCGAAAGTTCAAGGGGGCGTGTCAGCGGCATAGTGAAGGCGGGACATAGGCAGGCATAGGCGTGGCTACCAGATGGCTGGCTTTCGCGGATAATGGAAAAAAAAAGCGGCGTTAATCAGTATTCCGCCGGGTTTACTTGGTCCTTCTATTTTCGCGACCAAGCCTCAAAAAGGTGCCCCAACTGACCAGATGACCACCGGAAGGAATCGGGGATGACCTCCCCGTACTCCCCCAGTGGTCACTAACCCCCTCCCACCCTAAAAAACACAATTATAAACATATTTTGCCAGTCTGTATGCCAGCCTCAAGTGCCGTTCCCACCTCCATGACAGCAGAATGTGTTCTATCCTTTGACAGCCTTTCCCTGGTTGTGATGTGGCTCTCGAGTGAGTGTGACACCTTTTCTGTTAGGTGCACTGCAGAGTCACATCAGCAATGCATTGTGGTGGGTGTAGGGTAGTGGGTTCTACTCCCATGGTGCTTTTCCCCCTGCTAACTGGGTCAGAGTGTGCCCTGTTTTGTTTCCGGTAGTCCATGAGGTAGTGGCCATTTCTGTAAGCCAGTTTTAGATCCCTTTCATGTGTTACCCACATTAGAGAACTTAGTTCTTACTTTAAATGTTGCTGAAAGAGGGCATTGTACACCATTCTGCCAGCACTGACCTACTGCTAATCTTAGTACCAGGGAGACACTTTGCCAGTGGGGCACAACCTCTGATCTGCAGTTAACTGTGAGTAAGCATGCTTATTCAAATAAAGGACTTTTTCAAAGAGATTAGTCTTCAGTTGTCAACTGGTGTGCCAAGGTTATACAGCAGCAACAAGTCCTCGAGGCCTGCTTGTATGCAGGTCCCTGGAACACTTTTAGTGGGTACCACAGTGCACTTAAGGCAGGCGGACCCAGGCCCATCCCTCCCCCACCTGTAACACTTGTGCTGGTAAATGGGAGACCTCCAAAACCCACTGTACCCACATGTAGTTGCACCATTCACTCCTAAGAGCTACGGTAGTGTTGTACATTTGTGGATAGTGGGTTTTGGGGGGGGGGGGGGTTGGGGGGCTCAGCTTCCAAAGTAAGGGAGCTATGCATGTGGGAGCATTTTCTGAAGTCCACTGCACTGACCCCTAGGGTGCCCAGTTGGTGTCCTGGCATGTCAGGGGGGCCAGTGCACTATGAATGCTGGCTCCTTCCACGACCAAATGCCGGCTATCTTTTTCGATAATACAGTTCTGCCACCGCTTTTCGCCGCCGGCTATATAGATGGCCGACCATCTAGTTAGCCGGCGTCGTTCGATTATGCCCCTCATGGTCTATTACACCTTTGGCGCAGGTACCCCGAGGCAGAGCATCCCTGGCTCAGTCACCCTGGGTTTTCTGCGCTCTAACCAATATTCTTTGTGCTGTGCTTTTTGAGGTGTCAATGGATGATTTATCAAACATAGTTTTCCAGCTACAAGATTGCACAACTGAGACAGATATGTTGACTCCTGATGCAGGCATACCATTTGCTGAAACACGAACTGTGTCAAGTCTTTATATCTGGTCATTGGCAATAAAGATTTTATCTACTCAGCTTTTGGTGTGTCCCCTGGAATGGTTGCCCCACGTCCCTTCCCTACTCCTTGGACAGCATCTTCCTTCTTAGAGAACACTTCTTGGTGTGTTTGGCGATTCAGTTACCCTGGGACCAAGCACCTAACTCAGGAAGGTCCTTGAACAAACAGCCTCTATGCTGCTAGAACTTCCCTAGCCCAATAATACTTACCTGATCCAGGGAGGCTTTGCTTTAATGGTGATGCTTACCAATGTAGAGAAAGGGGTCAGATATCACCATTGAACAAGATGGTTGCAGTGAAACAAGGATACCGCTGGACACCATCACAGTCCATGGGTGCTGTAGACCAGATAGACCTGGAGTGGATTGGGGATTTTTTTTTTGGGGGGGTGTAGTCTGAAAATTATGTGAGTAAGGTAAGGGGTGGGGGATAGAGACTCCAACTGGCCTTTTTTGTGTCTCTGCTCATGCATTGCAAGGAAGGAAGACACTTTACTCCCGATGAGGCAAACTCCTGCAAATTACCACAGCGGTGTGTGCTGTTTTTTTTTTTATCACTGTACACTTTTAACCCAGCAGTAATCAGTTTTCCTGAAATGGAAAAATAAAGCTTTTTAGTGCATGAATTAGAATGCTGTATGCTGAACCTTAACACACTGTTCTAACATATGGCTTATTACATCAAGCCCTTAGTGTTTTTGAGTTTTTCAATAATTTAAAACTTGCTACAGTATTAGGGATATTAGCCTAATATAAATGTGTCTTTTAGTTTATGTGGAGGGGCATAATCGAACGCGAACGCCTATCTCCATGGGCGACTATGTCCGAAAACGGGTACGTGAAGAGGCGGGACAGACCATATTTTCGAAAAAATGGACGTCTTTCAGCTGGGCATTTGGTTTTTTTAGCGATAATGGAAACTAAAAATGCCCAGCTCAAAAACATCCTAATCCGAGCCATTTGGTCATGGGAGGGGCCACGATTCGTAGTACACTCGCCCCCCTGACATGCCAGGACACCAACTGGGCACCCTAGAGGTCAGTGCAGTGAACTTCAGACAACGCTCCCACATGCATAGCTCCCTTACCATGGATGCTGAGCCCCCAACCCCCCTCCCTCTCTCCCAAAGCCCACTACCCACAAATGTACAACACTACCATAGCTCTTAGGGGTGAAGGGGGCAACTACATGTGGGTACAGTGGGTTTTGCAGGCCTCCCATTTACCAACACAAGTGTTACAGGTAGGGGGGAATGGGCCTGGGTCCGCCTGGCTGAAGTGCACTGTGGTACCCACTAAAAGTGCTCCAGGGACCTGCATACACGCAGGCCTCTAGGACTGGTTGCTGCTATATAACATTGGCACACCAGTTGACACCTGAAGACTAATCTCTCCGAAAAAGTCCTTTATTGGAATAAGCACGCTTACTCACAGTTAACTGCAGATCAGAGGTTGTGCCCCACTGGCTAAGAGTCTCCCTGGTACTGAGATTAGTAGTAGGTCAGAGCTGGCAGAATGCTGTACAATACCCTCTTTCAGCCACATTCAAGGTAAGAACTAAGTTCTGTAACGTGGCTAACACGTGAAAGGCATCTAAAACTGGCTTACAAAAATGGCCACTACCTCATGGACTACCGGAAACAAAACAGGGCACACTCTGACCCAGTAAGCAGGGGGAAAAGCACCATGGGAGTAGAGCCTACCAACTACCAACATCGTGAGCATTTGCCACAAGCTAGTGGAATCACGGAGCCCAATACCCTACACCCGCCACAATGCATTGCTGATGTGACTCTGCAGTGCGCATAACAGAAAAGGTGTCACACTCACCCGAGAGCCACATCAGAACCAGGGAAAGGCTGTCACAGGACAGAACACATTCTGCTGTCATGGAGGTGGGTACGGCATTTGAGGCTGGCATAGAGGCTGGAAAAAAAGTTTGTAAAGTGGGGGTTTTTTGGTGGGAAGGGGTTAGTGACCACTGGGGGAATCCGGGGAGGTCATCCCCGATTCCCTCCAGTGGTCATCTGGTCAGTTGGGGCACTTTTTTGGGACCTGTTCGTGAAGAAAAGGGTCCAAAAAAAGTGACCCAAAATCGCGGTAAAAACGCCTTTTTTTTTTGATTATCAGCTAAAGACGCCCATAACCACGCCCCAGTTCCGCCTTCACCACACCTCCGACACGTCCCTGTCAACTTTACCCATTTCTGCGACGAATTGCAGTTGGAAATGCCTAAAATTGGCTTTTGATTATACCGATTTGGGCGCCCACGGGAGAAAGATGCCCATCTCCCGATTTGGGTCGCAATATAGGCATTTTTCTCTTTCGATTATAAGCTGGATAGTATATTGTATGATTTAGTTAGTGTTTCCTTCTTAGATGGTAATGAAATGTACTTAAAACTCTGTAAGAGCACTCCTTGCTTGTTACCCTAATTACAATAACTGACTATAAATGAAGAGTTGTCCTAGGGGTGGGAAGACTAAACTAGATCCTGCAGTGCCTGCTAGATTCTATCTGTTAATGCTGTGGTACAAAGTTTTTAAAACTAAGTGGAAAGGAATATGGAGATTAGTTGATAAAATTTGCTTTTTATATTTTTATTTTGCCTAACACTAACCTACAATTCCTCCTTTAAACCCCAATCTTTAAATTCCCAAAGCACAAAGCAAAATAGCGTTCACTTACCAGATAAATGTTCTCTTCTCTCGGAACTTCTCAGAAAGAAAGTTCATTGGGACCTTTCCTCTTTATAGGCAGATGCACTAAAGCTAAATGAGCCTTTAATGACTCTCCAACGAGGAAAATTTGATCCGTTGCATGCATCAAAGGGCTTTTACCGAGGAAGCCAGCAGCTAACGAAAACGGAATGGAGATGAGCAATTAGTTTGAAAACCCCATTGAAACGACATGCACTAACCTTTTCCGATTGCCTTTACGCAGGAAAAAGGCAGGAAAACTAACGAGAGGTCTGGACCACTCGTTAGGTCAGCTCTGTGGCAGGAAAAATCATTAAGAGAAAAAATAAACAAACTTTGAGCCAATCCCAGCGCATTAGCAGAGCTAAAAGCGCTGTGATTGGTCCAAAGGACGTCAGAAAAACAAAAATAAATAAAAATAAAAAAAGGATCGGGAGGGGGCAATGGCGCTCATCAGGAGCGTCCTGTACGGACGGCCTTGCCCCCCCCCCCCCGCTGCTCGCCACTTTCCGCCGCTCCCCCCACCCCGAAAAAGCAAAATTCGAGCAGCCCCTGCCCCCCTCCCTTCCTCACTACTCTGTCACCTCAGCTCCGCCTCCCGACATCCTCCGTCCTGTGCCCCGCCCCCTTTTGGGGTCGTCGCTGCCATTCCCCTCCTCCATCGGGCCCCCCTCCCTCTTACCGGGCCCGTGCAGCGCTTCTCTCCTCTGTCCGAAGGCGCTGCACGGGCAAGAAGACAGCTGATGCCTGCCTTCGCCCAGCTTCGATGGCGCGTCTTTCTCCTGCTGGGCCCGCCCCTGTCTGACGTCAGTAACCTACGTAGGTTACTGACGTCAGACAGGGGCGGGCCCAGCAGGAGAAAGCAGGAGAAAGACGCGCCATCGAAGCTGGGCGAAGGCAGGCATCAGCTGTCTTCTTGCCCGTGCAGCGCCTTCGGACAGAGGAGAGAGGCGCTGCACGGGCCCGGTAAGAGGGAGGGGGGCCCGATGGAGGAGG